>NC_091792.1:15000-318030 GCF_041296235.1 Equus asinus
AACTACAGACTGCAGTAGATACCCATAGCTCTGCTGTGGCCCGTAGTGGACAAGTGAGATCTTGCGGGCCCTGACGGTGACAGAGCTGCGAATATAGGTGATCCTGCTCCCGGCAGCTGGGAAAGCCCATAACACCGCTGCAGACCCTAAGGAGGGAGCATGTCTAGGTGATCTGTGATAGTAGACAACAGCAACCTGAGGCCCCCTTGTGATTGTCCCCACAGCTGACGAGGGAGCCCACAGGACCACTGTGACTACGAGAACCAGTGGAGCCAGGTCCAGGCTGCAACAGCTGACAGGGATCCTGGTCAGTGCAGATCAATAAACAGCGGAAGCAGTGGAAGCAGTAACTAAACTCTATCTCTATGCTGAGGCACAAATCCATGCCATCAAGCAGTATGAAAAAATATATTAAATCTCCAGAACAGAAAGAAAATGACAATCACCCAGAAAACAATCCCTAAGACAATGAAATATACAACCTAAATGACAATGAATTCAAAACAGCCATCATTAAAAAACTCAACGAGTTAAAAGAGAATACAGATAGACAACTCAGCGAGTTCAGGAGCTATGTCACAAAAGAACTTGATACCATAAAGGAGAACCAATCAGAAATACTGGAGATGACGAACACAATGGAGGAGATTAAAAAAAATCTGGACTCTCTGAACAGTAGGGTCAATAATATGGAGGACAGAATTAGCAATTTGGAGGACAGGAATATAGAAATGCTGCAGGTAGAGGAGGAGAGAGAACTAAGACTAAAAAGAAATGAAGAAACTCTCTGAGAATTATCTGACTCAATTAGGAGATGCAACATAAGAATTATAGGTTTCCCAGAGGGAGAAGAGAAGGAGAAGTGGGCAGAATGCCTGTTCAAAGGAATAATGGCTGAGAACTTCCCAAACCTGGGGAGAGAGATGGAACTCCATGTGACAGAAGTGAATAGATCTCCAAGCTTTATCAATGTAAAAACACCAACCCCAAGGCATATAATAGTGAAGCTTTCAAAAGTAAATGACAAAGAGAAAATACTAAGGGCAGCAAGGCAGAAGAAAATAACCTACAAAGGAACCCCCATAAGGCTGTCAGCAGATTTCTCAGCAGATACCTTATAGGCTAGAAGAGACTGGCATGATATATTCAAAACCCTGAAGGACAAAAACTTTCAGCCAAGAATACTCCATCCAGCAAAAATATCCTTCAAATGTGACGGAGAAATAAAAACCTTCCCAGACAAAAAAAAAGTTAAGGGAGTTCATTGCCACAAGACCTCCCCTACAAGAAATGATCAGGAAGACCCTCATACCCGAAAAATCAAAAAAAGGAAAGGGGCTACAAAACCCAGAGCATAGGAGATAAGTAGAAGGACAAAATAAGAAAGTTTCAGCTCTCCATCAGAACAGGTTACCAAAAGTTAAGTATAACATTAATGATAAAAGGAATGGAAACAAGAAGAATAAATATAATCTTGTCATTTTAACCACAAACTCACAACACAAGAAGGAAGAAAAAAAGATCTGACAATAACAACCTAGAAGGGGAAGAGGAAAAGGATGGAATGTCTTAATCTAAGGAAATAAGAGGCTATCTGAAAATGGACTATCTCATCTATGAGACGTTTTACACAAACCACTTGGTAACCACTAAACAAATAACAAGAACAAAGACACAAATTACAAATAAGAAGAAAGCCAATATAGAAATCTACCTACCTGAATTAGTAGTCCAAAAATCATGGGACGGGAAACAAAGGAAATGCAAAAGGACCAGAAAACAAGTGATGAAATGGTAGTGTTAGGCCCCCACATTTCAATAATCACTCTAAATGTAAACGGTTTGAACTCTCCAATCAAAAGACACAGAATGGCAGGATGGATTAAAGAACAAGACCCAACAATATGCTGCCTCCAGGAAACACACCTCAGCCCCAAAGACAAACAGAGACTCAGAGTGAAGACATGGAAGAAGATACTCCAAGCTAACAATGAACATAAGAAAGCAGGTGTTGCCATACTTTTATATCAGACAAAGTAGACTTCAAAGCAAAATGGATAAAGAGAGAAAAAGAGGAATAGTTTATAATGATAAAAGGGACATTTAACCAAGATGACCTAACACATAAATAGATATGCACCCAACACAGGAGCACCAAAATTTGTAAAGCAACTATTAACAAAACTAAAAGGAGACATCAACAACAATACAATAATAGTAGGGGACCTCAACACCCCATTAGCACCAATGGATAGATCATCTAGACAGAAAGTCAACAAGGAAATTATAGAATTAAATGAAAAACTAGACCAGGTGGACTTAATAGATATATATAGAACACTCCATCCAAAAACAGCGGGTTACACATTCTTCTCAAGCACGCATGGAACATTCTCAAGGATAGACCATATCTTGGGAAACAAAGCAAGCCCCAACAAATTCAAGAGGGTTGAAATAATATCAAGCATCTTTTCTGATCATAATGCTATGAAACTAGAAATCAACGATAAGAATAAAGCTAGGAAAGGGGAAAAAATGTGGAGACTAAACAACATGCTACTGAACAAACAAGGATTATTGAAGAAATTAAAGAAGAAATCAAATATTATCTGCAGACAAATGAAAATGAAAACATGCCATATCAACTCATTTGGGACGCAGCAAAAGCGGTCCTAAGAGGGAAATTCATTGCAACACAGGCTCACCTCAATAAACAAGAAAAATCTCAGATAAGCAATCTCAAATGACACCTAACAGGATTAGAAAAAGAAGAACAAACAAAGCCCAAAGTCAGTAGAAGGAGAGAAGTGATAAAAATTCTAGCAGAAACAAACGATATTGAAACAAAAAAGACAATAGAAAGGATCAATGAAACGAAGAGTTGGTTCTTTGAAAAAATAAACAAAATTGACAAATGCTTAGCCAGACTCACCAAGAAAAAAAGAGAAAAGACTCAAATAAATAAAATTCGAAATGAGAGAGGGGAAATCACAATGGATACCACAGAAATACAAAGGATCATAAGAGAATACTATGAAAAAGTATATGCCAAAAAATTTGACAACCTAGAAGAAATGGACAAATTCTTAGACTCTTACAACCTCCCAAAACTGATGCAAGAAGAAATAGAGAATCTGAATAAACCAATCACAAGTAAAGAAATCGAAACAGTAATCCAAAACCTCCCCAAAAATAAAAGTCCAGGACCAGACAGTTTCTCTGGAGAATTCTACCAAACATTCAAAGAAGATTTAATACCTATCCTTCTCAAACTATTCCAGAAAATTGAGGAAGATGGAGCACTCCCTAACACATTCTATGAAGCCAACATCACCCTGATCCCAAAACCTGACAAGGACAACACAAAGAAGGAAAACTACAGGCCAATATCACTGATGAACATAGATGCAAAAATCCTCAACAAAATTCTGGCAAACCGAATACAGCAATACATCAAAAAGATTATACACCATGATCAAGTGGGATTTATACCAGGGACACAGCGATGGTTCAACATCCACAAGTCAATCAACGTGATATGCTACATTAATAAAATGAGAAACAAAAACCACATGATCATCTCAATAGATCCAGAGAAAGCATTTGACAAGATCCAACATCAATTTTTGATTAAAAAACCCTCAATAAAATGGGTATAGAAGGAAAGTACCTCAACATAACAAAGGCCATATATGACAAACCCACAGCCAACATCAAACTCAACGGACAAAAACTGAAAGCCATCCTTCTGAGAACAGGAGCAAGACAAGGGTGCCCACTTTCACCACTCTTATTCAACATAGTACTGGAGGTGTTGGCCAGAGTAATTCGGTAGGAAAAACAAACAAAATGAATCCAAATAGGCAATGAAGAAGTAAAACTCTCACTGTTTGCAGATGACATGATCTTATATATAGAAAACCCCAAAGAATCCATAGGGAAACTATTAGAAATAATAAACAGCTACAGCAAAGTTGCAGGTTATAAAATCAACATACATAAATCAGTAGCATTTCTATATGCTAACAATGAATGAACAGAAAAAGAACTCAAGGACTCAATCCCATTCACAGAGGCAACAAAAAGAATAAAATACGTTGGGATAAATTTAACCAAGGAAGTGAAAGATCTATAGAATGAAAACTACAAGACTTTCCTGAAAGAAATCGATGACGACATAAAGAGATGGAAAGACATTCCATGTACATGGATTGGAAGAATAAACATAGTTAAAATGTCCATACTACCTAAAGCAATATACAGATTCAACACTATCCCAATCAGAATCCCAATGACATTCTTTACAGAAATTGAACAAAGAATCCTAAAATTCATATGGGGCAACAAAAGACCCCAAATTGCTAAAGCAATCCTTAGAAAGAAGTACAAAGCCGGAGGCATCACAATCCCTGACTTCAAAGCATACTACAAAGCCACAGTAATCAAAACAGCATGGTACTGGCACAAAAACAGGTGCACAGATCAATGGAACAGAATTGAAAGCCCAGAAATAAAACTGCACACCTATGGACAGCTAATCTTGAAGAAATGAGCTGAGGGCCTATGATGGAGAAAAGAAAGTCTCCTCAACAAATGGTGCTGGGAAAACTCGACAGCCACATGTAAAGGAATGAAAATTGACCATTCTTTTTCACCATTCACAAAAATAAACTCAAAAGTGATCAAAGACCTAAAGATTAGGCCTGAAACAATAAGTCTGCTAGAAGAGAATATAGGCAGTACACTCTTTGACAGCAGTTTCAAAAGAATCTTTTTGGATACCATAACTCCTCAGATGAGGGAAACAATAGAAAGAATAAACAAATGGGGCTTCATCAGACTAAAGAGCTTCTTCAAGGCAAGGGAAAACAGGATTGAAACAAAAAAACAACCAACTAATTGAGAAAAAATATTTACAAGTTATTTATCTGACAAAGGGTTAATCTCCATAATATATAAAGAACTCACAGAGCTCAACAACAAAAAATCAAACAACCTGCTCAAAAAATGGGCAGGAGGCATGAACAGACATTTCCCCAAAGAAGATATACAGATGGCCAATAGACACATGAAAAGATGCTCACCATCACTAATCATCAGGGAAATGCAAATCAAAACTATACTAAGGTATCACCTTACACCTGCTAGAATGGCAAAAATAACCAAAACAAAAAGTGACGAATGTTGGAGAGGTTGTGGATAAAAAGGAACCCTCATGCACTGTTGGTGGGAATGCTAACTGCTGTAGCCACTATGGAAAACAGTATGGAGATTTCTCAAAAAGTTAAAAATAGAAATACCTTACGACCCAGCCATCCCACTACTGGGTATCTATCCAAAGAACTTGAAATCAGCAATTCCAAAAGTCCCATGCACCCCAATGTTCATCGCAGCATTATTTACAATAGCCAAGACATGGAAGCAACCTAAGTGCCCATCAACTGATGATTGGATAAAGAAGTTATGGGATATATATATCATGGAATACTGCTCAGCCATAAAAAAGGACAAAATCGTCTCATTCACAACAACATAGATGGACCTTGAGAGAATTATGTTAAGTGAAATAAGCCAGACAGAGAAAGATGAACTCTGTATGACTCCACTCACAAGTGAAAGTTAAACATAGAGACAAAGAGAATTGATTGGTGGTTACCAGGGGAAAGAGGGATTGGGGGGAGGGCACAAAGGGTGAAGTGGTACACCTACAACATGACTAACAATAATTTACAACCGAAATTTCACAAGGTTGTAAACTATCATAATCTTAATAAAAAGTTAAAAACAAAATAAAACAAACAAAAACAAAAACAAAATAGATCTTTGGTGACTTTCCTCGTAGATTATTTCTGTGGGCCTAGCCTTCTGCCATGTTGTCCTAGCCTTTCTCTCTATGAACTCTTTCTTCTTCTCTGTTTTATACTCTTTCTTGCCCAAATATTTCTTCATTTTTTTTAAAAAAGCAGAGTGGTTTCTTGGTCTCATTGTCTCTCTCCAACTCATACTTCCAGAGCCTCACCTTTCCTCCTCAAGGGGAACTGAGGCACTGCCTGTGAATAATACTTCCACCTCGACCACAGCAATTTTCAAAGTTGCCTCTAATGCTTTCTCAGATAATTGGGGTATAAATAAATAATAATGTTATGTGTGTGTCACACAGAAAGGCCTACAGATGTCCATCAAAGACACATAAACGTTCACAGCAGTGTTATTTGCAATGGCGAAAACGTGGAAACGACCAAACATTTATCAGCCACAGAATGAATAAATAAATCACAGTATTTTCAAACATTGGAATAAAATATCGCAATGAAAATAAATGCTGCCACCTGCAGGGACTTGGGTAAAGCTCACAACTGCAGTGCTGAGCAGAGGAAGCTGCACACAAAGAAAACGTGTTGTTTGATCTGTTTTAAATAAGTTTAGAAATAGGCAAAACAAATCAACAGTGTTACAAATCAGGGCGGTTGGCTCCTTTTTGGGAAGAGGGCATCGTAGCTGGAAGGAGGCTTGATGGGAGTTCCAGGGCCTGGGGGTACTCTGCTTCTTGACACTCGTAGAGGCTGCAAAAGTGTGTTCACCTTGGGGATGTTCACTGAGCTGACCCTTGTAGTTTGTATATTATGCTTCAACTGTGTAGTTTATTAGTTTATTTTTTAAAAGATGAGTCAAATATTCTATTTCACAGTTGAGCAAGCTAAATTAAAAATATTGAGTTATTTGCCATTAAATCAGAAGTGGAATGAAGACCCCCTGCTTCTGTATGATTACTACTGCTTGCTTTCTTCCTTCTATGGTTTGGTGAGGAAGATTGGCCCTGAGCTAACATCTGTTGCCAATTTTCCTCTTTTGGCTTGAGGAAGATTGCCCTTGAGCTAAGGTCTGTGGTGATCTTCCTCTATTTTGTACATGGAACCCCACCCACAGCATGGCTTGATGAGCAGTGTGCAGGTCTGCTACCGGGATCTGAACCTGCAAATCCCAGGCCTCCAAAGCAGAGTGCATGAACTTAACCACTACACCACGGGGCCAGCCCCCTACTACTGCTTTCAAAAAGTGGTTTACTTAGCATCCACTTATGTGATTAAACTTTTTATGATGCTCCTTATCCTTTAATTTTTCTCTAAAAAGCCATGGCCATATAGTACATATTTTCAGCTTTCTGGGACATATCATCTCTGTTGTAATTATTTAGCTCTGCCATTGCAGTCTGAAAGGAGCTATGGACAATTCATAAGTGAGTGCGTGTGGTGGTGTTCTCATAAAACTTTATTTATAGACAATGAAATGTAAATTTTATTTAATTTTTACATATCATAAAATATTCTTCCTCTTTTCTTTCTTTTCAGCCATTCAAAAATGTAAAAGCCATTCTTAGTTCCTGGGGGGCAGGCTGGATTAGGCTGTGGGGCTGTTTGCAACCCCTGTTTTAGAGGCATGATTGCACTGCTGATGTCGGTCCATTTAGGTCCATAACTTATGTATTTCCTTAAACACGTGGGCACGGAAACACCCAGCCCACATTGTGAGGCTCTTCAAACTACAACATTTCCAGATTATTTAGCACATCACTAATTCCATGGCTCATAAATTAAGCTGGAAAGTTCCCTGAAGAACAGTTTTGTCCACAGTCTCTCTGTTGTTTTTTCTTTCATTTCTTCCCTTTGCAATTAATGAGAATAAACAAAATGTCCTGGGATCAGAACAAAAAGTGTCACCAAATCTCAACAGCTGTTGAGCCATCTGTTATTGACAAAGGGTTTGATTAGCACCCTAGGGCAATGAGGCCATTCTAGCGCTGGATGTCGTAGGAGGAAGAGGAAATTGAAGGCACAGCTAACCAGTAATGGACATCACCATTGACAACAGAGTGCAACTCACTTGGGAGAAGACGTACATAACAAAAGAAGTAGTAATTTGAAGATTACTGATAAATTATCATTCTTACGAACTTTTATGTTCATTTCAGTAAAAATATTAAAAGAAGGCATGGCATGTGACAAGAAACAACTAGGAAAGTTACTTGTAAATTTGTGAAAGCAAAATTTAATGGTTTATATGTTATTGATTCTCAATTGGTTTCCTGGGGCATGCATGCTATAAATCCCCCACAAACGTGGTCCTGGACTTTGCTAACAAAGTTTTGACTACAACTGAGAATAGAGACTATTTTAGCAATCTCTGGAAGACTGAACCCACAGCTGAGTGTCATAAGATGTGGTGAGGATTGGGGCAGTACTTGCCACAAAGAACACATGGGAGGTGCGTATATCACCAAGTTGGCACAAAGAAAAAGCTCATGTTTACTGGAACAAGTGATAATTTGTCCTGGTGAGTTTATGGGATGGAAGTTAAGGCAGTAAACACTTCAACTCAAATAGCAGATAGTGCTGAAGGTCAGCCAAGGGAGCACTGTAGTCATATGTGGATACAACTGCACTCCTCTGAACACACAGCCAAACATTCTAGTGCTCAAAGTGCGCCAGGAACACACTCGTGGTCTAAACATGTGATTCTCAACATGGCCACTGCTGGGACCTTGGGCAGAATAATTTTTTGTTGCAAAGAAAGCCTCACATGCTTTGCAAGATGTTCATCATCCATGGCCCCACCCGCTAAAGGACAATATTATCCCCTAGTTGTTGTGACAACCTAAACATCTTCACATGCTTCCACGTGTGGTGTAGCACCACCATCCTGGGCCAGAACCACTCATTTAAGTCATACATTTCTTCTAAGTCACCAGCCTCACTCATGCTGGACATTTGCCCAGCTACTTGTTGGATGGATGGTTCATACACAACTAGAGTTTGCAACAGTGGGTATCTTGGCCATACCACATAAAGATATGAAAGGTTTCCTTCACCCTTCAGACAAATAAAGCAAAGAAGGCACATTAAGTAGAAGATGTGCTACCCCTAAAGCTAAAGCACATTGTGCCTTGTTCCCTCTTTGTATACAGGCTGGTACAGCCGAAGGCTGTGTGTGGCTATTCAAATAAGAGCAGCTTTTCACTAATTTCAATACATTTATTCTACTCCTTTTTTGGTGACACATATTGTTTGTTCCCTCTTTCACACATCAGCCCTTCAGACGTTTAATTATGGTCTCTACAGGTACATCGCTTATTTATTTAGTTCACATGAACTAACATTTCATGCAAAGTAGTTTCTGCACACATCATTGCCCTTGTTGTCCTCTCAACACACTGCTGTTTGCCAATGTCCTTCTTAAGGTGTGGTGTCCAACATTACACCAATTACTGTGGCTGGTCACTCTAAGGTTGCAGTGGGTATTGAGTACTATGCCCCCCTTTGATCTGGATGTTAACTTCCTGTAAATGCAAATGAAGAAACGTATTAGCTATTTTAGATCACATGAGTTATTATTACTTAGTGTTGTATTTTTGGTTATGTAAAGCTCCTTTGGTTGTTTTTATTGGAATTACTGTTAGTTTTTCTCATCTTGTACTAAAATTATTGAAATTATGTTCCTATGTTTCAAACTTTATATTTTACTTTTACATTTTTTTCTTGTTGATGTTTAGCTTACTTAAACTTATGAGGAAGAGTTTGAATCCTGATTATGTCACCTACTACATTAGCAGCTGTTCTTATACTCGTTTCAAACACAATTTTGAGAAGCATGATTTTTATGTCTTTGTCTAAATTATCATAAAAATGTTGAACAGGGCAGAGCCAAGGGTAGAATTCTATAGCAAATCACTAGAAAACACTCTCCAGGTTGATACTTATTAATCAGCAATGTAGTTATTATCCTCAATAAACAATAATCCTACCCAGCTATTTTATCTAATTCACACCTCTGAATCTTACCATGTAGATGGCTAAGAACTCCCCAAATCCCTTGTCAAAATCAATACATGCCCTCACTCTCCTGATTTGGTAGTCTAGTAAGCAACTGATATGAATTACATTTATTTAACTTTAGGTTAGCAGTATCTTCTTTTCTAAATGTTCCCAAATTATCTGTTTACTAATATATCCTACAGACTTACCATTCATACGTATTAGCACCAACAGTTGTTTCACGACTATGTTTGACATTTTAATGTAGAATTTTGACCCTAACCCTAACCCTAACCCTAACTCTAACCCTAGTGGTTAAAGTCTGGTGCTCACTGCTTGGTGGCTCAGGTTCAGTTCCTGGTCACGGAACCACATCACCGTCTGTCAGTCGCCATGCTGTGGCGGCAGCTCACACAGAAGAACAAGAAGGACCCACAACTAGAATATGCGACTATGTACTGGGGCTTTAAGGAGGAAAAAAAAGAGAATTGGCAACAAATGTTAGCTCAGGGTGATTCTTTCCCAGAAAAAAAATCACATCTGTTAAAAAATAAAAGTACAAACAAAAAATTAAGTGAAAACATTTTATTTTAAATTTGGATTGGAAATATTAACAAGAACTCATGACATATTTTCTCTAAACCACATTTCCTAGCTCCGTCTGCTGAAACAGTCCTGAGATGACGCCTTGTAGCATCCAAGCTGTGGTCTTTATTTATTTATTTTGCTGAAGAAGACTGGCCCTGAGCTAACATCTGTGCCCATCTTCCTCTATTTTATATGTGAGACACCTGCCGCAGCATGGCCTGACGAGCAGTGTGTAGGTCCATGCCTGGCATCCAAATCTGTGAACTATGCTGCCGAAGAGGAGCATGTGAACTTAACCACTGTGCCACAGGGCTGGCCCCTAAATGGTTTTTTTCCCAAGAAAAGAAAGCAGAATTTCTGGCAGAAATGAGTATTTCCAGGTCCAGCACAGAAAGTGTACAAGAGGAGTCTGAAAGATCCTGTCATACGAGAAAGTGAGGAGACTACCCAGGACCAGGACGAGTTGTGACAGACAACACAGGCGCCCAGTTAGAGGCTTCCTCAGAAAGGAAGAACCGCTGTGCTGGATTAAAGCACAGTAAACACGTTAAGCCTCATGACTTTATAATGATGCTTAAATAGAAAAGCCGTGTTGGTTACCTTTGGAAAACGTTGCCGAACCAACTCCTTATTCTGAATCCCAGCAAATAAAAGCGTATCTATCTTTCCCGTGTGAAGAACCTTGGAGTGGCCATGTAGGTTATAAGGGGATATTGTTCTTTACTGAAGAATTCTAGCTAATAAATTAAGAAAAAATCAAATAATTAGAATATTATCACCGTATAATATCTAATAAAAAATAGATCCAGGCAAAGACTAGCAATAGCTGCCAAAAACATTTCAGCAGAAGAATCAGGCCAGCAATGCTGAACTCACAGAAAGAGGGACACCCAAATATTACATCCTCCTCGCAGAATCACACAACACCAGAGCTGTGACGTGTTCTCGTCAAAACATCGACCTGCATGCCAGCACACCTGCGCGTCTAACTACCCATTTACAGAATTGCAGGAGACGGAACAATGCGCCACCTGGCTCCATGGGGTACAGCCAGCAGGATCTAGAACACGGAAAACTCCAGAGGAGTAACAGTCTCATTTCTTCAATTAAAAAATAATCACAAGACGAAGAAGCGGGAAAGGGATTGTGTGAATTAAAGAGATTTAAGAAACATGTGAAGCACACGCAGCATGAGGACCTGGCTTAGTTCTTGATTGAGACAAACGGACTTGAAACAAAACATTGATAAAACAACTGGAGACATGTGAACATTGACTAGGTATTTGATGATATTAAAAATGTAATTGTTAATTTTAGAAAGAGAGATGATATTTTTATGAAAAAGAATCCCTTTCTTGTAGACATGTATACTAAAATATTCACAGGTGAAATGAAATGACTGATATTTGCTTCCCACTGGAAAGGGAGCCCTTGGCCCTCCAGAGTTTGTTTAGAATCTGCAGTTAGTATCGGAACAGCTGGGGCAAGCTTGAGAGCTAACATATTCACAAAGATATACCACCTGGAGAAGTGAAAAAGACATCACTTAGTGGATCGTTCTGCCTCTCCTCTATTATCCATTAACATTCCATTATCTGCCACCAGCAGGGAAAGGCATTCCTCATTTATTGCTTCCCTGGAGTTAGCTAAAAACATCTTGTTTGTTTTTCAGTTTGCCACAAGTTCAGCATATTCTGGGCTTAAACCTTGCCAGAGCTATTTTCAAGGCTTTATGTCACTTCTGTGATGTTTCTTTTTAAAACTTTGAGATCACCATATTTTTCTCTCCTTTTCTTTCTCAATACAGTTTGAATCTGCAGTTTGACTGTGTTTCACTGTGTCCGGTATTTCATTCCTCTGCTATTACTTATTCCAAAATGAAGAGGTCATTTCCAACCTACATTTCTATCATATCTATAGCACAAACTAGTCCAGTATAGAAGGTTAACAGCAGTTTAACATATCTCTTCTATGTTATGCGTGAGGACATTATCAGGAAGGCAAGAAATGTCCAAGAAAGAGAGAGAATTTCAGAAGTAGTGTATTTTTTTAAAGGGTTTGACTTTTAGCAGCTATCCGGATAAGTGGAACTCACTGTGCTGGGGCGACGCCCCTCCTTTCTTCTACGTGGGGATCTGTGAACACGTCATTGTTGTTTGTTTTCTCCCTAGTCTAGCTGCTCTCCACCAGATTGGCACAGTAGAGGTCGTGAATTAACAAACCCTATTCTTACACAACATCTCTGTAGCTGCTGTTCAGTTTTCATTTTCAAAATCACCGTCTTCAACAGAAGCAGAAGGAGAAGCAGCACCTGTGTCCCGAGTCCTCATTCCTGAGTAAGGCCTCAAGGTTGTGCAAGTTGAATTCCACCCCCTTCTCACAATGTTGTTTCTCACGATGAATCAGCAGAAATGAGTCCACGTCCAATATGGGTTTTATGTTTTGCCTGACTCAATTCAGAGCTATTTCTTCTCTATTAGATTTTTAAAAACAATTATTCTATCTCCATTATGAATCTTATTCTTTAATATCCCAGTGATCTAAGTAGTAGGTGCCATTTAATTACTTTTGTCAAAATTTTGACAAAAATTTTGTCTTACTCCATACACTGTTATGGAGAGGCAGCACATATTAATAGTGAGAACACCAAAAAATAGAAAAGAAAGAAAGAAATCACCAAAATACTTGTTGAAAATAAATGCTGGCACTCCGGCTCTAGAACTCACCAGCAGCGTGAATTACTAGTATACCGTTGAGCTTCACTAAGGCTGCAAATGACAAATGACATATCTTGGACTTTTGTTAATATCAAGTGTAAAAGTACTTTGCAAACATTTTATGTGTGTATGCAGCTACAGGTTCGGGTCATGACTCTTGATGGATCAGTCCTCAGTGCCGCGGCTTTTGTTCTTTCTCTTGCTTCCTTCCCGCGCACGTTTAGACACTGCCTCCCTCAGGACCTTTCCATACCAGTCACATTTCCATCCAGGAGGCTGGTGCTGAGACAGCCTCACAACCCTAGGTTTTCATTTTGTTCTGTAATTTACTGACTGCTTCCTCATCTGTACAGTTAGGATGCTAATTCTGACCTCACGAGGTTGTCATAAGGGTTAAAAAGGAAGACGATAAAGCAACCTGGATTTCTCGTGCTGGAATCTCTCCTGAACTCATACATCCAACGAAGTGGTAGATAACCCCCCCTTTGATTTTCACCATCTCTTTGAACGCAGTTCTTTAAAACTGAAGTCATTTTCTTAGACAAATGTCCTCCAGTGTTTTTTATCTTGGTGACTAACCCTATGATGCACCAATCAGCCCAAGCCAGAAATCCAGGGCTCTTGCATTTCATCAACAATTAAATCTTATTGAGCTGCTTTCCTTAAAAAATGTAAAGCTTGTGATTCTCGATTCCTCTTCTCACTAGCTTAGTTCATGCGCTTGCCCTTTCATTCTGGACTATTCTAACAGCCTTCTAACTCTTCTTCAGGACAGAATTCTCTGTCCTGCCTCCTTCACACTCGCCGGTGTTGGGAGCTGCTCTTTGGAATGCACGTCTGATCATCTAACGTCCTTGAAATGTTGAACAGTAGCGACAGCAAGCAAATGGCCTTATCCCTGACTCCCACAGAAGTTCATCTGCTGTTCTCTCCTTAAGAATAAGATCAGATTAAGGAAGCAGCCAGTGCGTCTTGTTTTATTCACTATTTTCCTCTTTTTTTAAGATCCAGAATTGCTGTTAAATTTTGCTAAGTGCCTTTTCAACACTGTGGAGATAATTGCATGATTTTTCTTTCCTTTGAGCTAGTAATAGATTTCCTAATATTGAACAATTTTTGCATTCCTGGAGTAAAGCTTACTTGGGCGTAGTTAAATTTTTTACACTGATAATGATAAGTAAGATTTCTTTGTACTTTCTTTTCCCCGTGTAAACTTTACAAATTTAGGCATCAATATTACCCCTGCATCTTTACACTGAATTTAGTTTTTTCTATCTTTCATACGATCGGAAACAGTGTAACAGCATTGGAATTGTGCGATTGTAAATGTTTAGTAGAATTACCCCCAAAAACATTTGGGTCTGGTGCACTTTACTGAGGTAGTTTTTAAAATTATTTTTTCTTATTTTTTTGATGGAAATCGGCATGTTTAGAGTTTTATATTTCTTCTTCCTTTTGTCAGTGTGATAAATTCTAATTTACTAGAAAGTTTTCTGCTTCCTTCAAGTTTTAAAATTTACTTGTTTATAATTGTGCAAAGTAGTCTTTTAAACTTTTTAAAAATTATCTACTTGTGTGATTATTTGACTTTTGTCATGTCTCGTTTTATTTATGCTCTTCTTTTTTTATCGATTATTTAGTACGTTTTTTGAAAAAGAATGCCCAAGCTCCAGGTTTTTCTTTATATATTGGCCCTACTGTTTTTCTGCTTTCTAGTTCATCAATTTTCAGTTGATACTTAAAGTGCATAGGCTAGATGTCTGTAGATGCATGAACTGGACTGTAGTACTCGACATAAAACATGAATGGTATGCATTCCATAAATACTTACTGAATGAAGTGTTGTTGTTTAGTGTATAGGAGAATATTTGAATACATCACACTCTTAAAAAGTACACTTGGTTTTTCTAGTATTTCACCAGGTTTGCCTTTTATGCCGAGTGATTGATCTGTCCCAATCATTTTCATCCAAAAATTTCAGATATAATTGTTCATGGGGTAAAATTTCACAACTAGAAGGAATGAAGTTGGTAGCTTCAGTGAAAAGTGCACTAAATTGACTACTTTGGAGATATTTGAAAGAAAGAGACGAAGATATTAAAGGCTGTTTGAAAAATAAAAAGGCTTTAACATTGTGAAATACAAGTCATTCACTGTGGTATGTTAAAATCTGACAATATTATTGCCTCTTCCATAGCTATTTTTAATCTTTTTGAGTAATATAGGATGATCACTATCAAATAATTGATAAAGTAATATTTCATGTGGCTTATAACAAATGTTATATTCTCAGAAATGACTCCAAGAATGAAGAAACCATAATGAGAGTCACCAAGAGGGACACAGAGAGGCCCTGTGGCTCATGGAAGAAGAGAGGACTTCAAGAATGAAGGTGATGAGAGTCACGAAAAGGAGTGCAGAGAGGCCCCATAGCTCACGGAAGGGGAAAGGGAATGAGAACAGCAGGAGGTGAGCACAGAGTCCAGGCACTGACTGCCACCGCCGACTGTGAATATGTGCAGTCACTCGGCTTCTTCTATCTCTACAATCAATGGACTGTCCCAATTGATCCCGAAGACTCTGTTTTAGATATGACAATTTAGGTTTTAAATAACTTGCACCAGCAATGAAAACGTTGGTTTTCAAGTATCTAATTAGCTCAGAATAATTGATATCTAGAGATTAAATGTGGATTAAGGTTGTCTGTGTGTTTGTGTTGTGGTATGGTGTGTGTGTGTGTGTGTGAGAGAGAGAGAGAGAGAGAGGGAGATTTAAAAGAAGGAAACTTGAAAGGGAAGACTTTTTAAAGTCTATGTTTTCTGATAAGAGTATGTCCACACTACCTTGTTTTTCATTTCCATTCTCATGGAATATTTTGTCCATTCCTTTACTTTTGGTCTGCGTGTGTCCTTAGACAAGTCTTAAGCAAGTCTGTTGCAGGCAGCGTCTAGATGGGTCTTTTTTTAATCCATTCAGCCTCTCTATGTCCTTTGACTGGAGAATCTAGTCCATTTACATTTAAAATACTTATTGGCAGATATGTACTTATTGCCATTTTGTTAATTGTTTTCTGGCTGTTTTGTAGTTCCTCTCTCTTATTTTCCTCTTCTCTTTCTCTTTCCCATTGTGGTTTAAAGACTTTCTTTCCTGTTATGTTTAGATTTCTTTCTAATTTTCTTTTGTGTATTTACTATTTGTGGTTTCCCTGAGGTTCATATTATAACATCCTTTGTATATAACAGTCTGTTTTAAGTTTATAGCAACTTAAATTCCAAAACTTTACATTTTCACCCCCCCCAACTTTTATATATATATATTTTTTAAAGATTGGCATGGAGCTAACATCTGTTGCCATCTTTTTTTCTTCTTCCCCCCAAAACCCCCGGTACATAGTTGTATATGGTAGTTGTAGGTCCTTCTAGCTCTGCTATGTGGGATGCTGCCTCAGCATGGCTTGATGAGCAGTGCTAGGTCTGTGCCCAGGATCTGAACCAGTGAAACCCTGGGCTGCAGAAGTGGAGCATGTGAACTTTACCATTTAGCCATGGGGCTGGCCCCCTGCTTTATATTTTTTATGTCATTTTTTATCTCTTTTTATTTTATGCATCCCTTAACTAATTATTGTGATTTTCATTAATTTTACTACTTTTATATTTTGAATTTCCTACTTTCTTTATAAGTGATTAATCCATTACCTTTACTACATATTTACCTTTTCCAGTGAGATTTTTACCTTTGTATGTTTTCTTATTATGAATTAATGTCATTTCTTTTCAGTTTAAAGAAGTTCTTTTAACATTTCTTATAAGACCAGTTTAGTGGTGATGAACTCCTTTAGCTTTTGCTTATCTGAAAAACTCTTAATTTCTCCTTTAATCTGAATGATAACACAGCTGGGCAGAAAATCCTTGGTTGGAAATTTTTTCCTTTCAGCACTTTGAATATATTGTGCCACTCTCCTCTGGCCTGCGAAGTTTCTTCTGAAAAATCTGCTGGTAGCCTAACGGGGTTTCCCTTGTATGTAATAAGTTTTCTCTCACTGCTTTTAAGATTCTCTCTTTCTCTTTTACCATTTTAATTATAATGTATCTTGATGTGGATCTCTTTGAGTTCATCTTGTTTGGAACTTTCTGGGCTTTCTGGATGTGGATGTCTGTTTCTTTCCTAAGATTAGGAAAGTTTTCAGTCATTATTTCTTCAAATAAATTTTATGGCCCTTTCTCTCTCTCTTCTTCTTCTGGGATCCCCATAATACGAATATTATTCCTCTTGATCTTGTCCCAAAGATCCCTTAAAGTATCTTCACGTTTTAAAATTCCTTTTTCTTTTTGCTGCTCTATTTAGATGAGTTCCATTGCTTTGTCTTCCAGCTCACTGAAGAAAGCTGGTTCTTTTATGTCTTCCAGTTTGCTGTTGAACCCCTCTAGTGTATTTTTCAGTTCATTTATTGTATTCTCCAGCTCTGTAACTTCTGTTTGGAACTTTCTCATATTCTTGATTTCTTTGTTGAAGACCTCACTGTGTACATCCATTCTTCTCCTGAGTTTGGTGAGCTCCTTAATGACCATCACTTTGAGCTCTTTATCAGGTAGATTGCTTACCTCCATTTCATTACTGTATTTTTTCTGTGATTTTGTCTTGTTCTTTCATTTGGAATGTATTCCTTTATCTCCTCATTTTGCTTGACTCTCTATGCTTGCTTCTATGTATTAGGCAAATCAACTACCTCTCTCTGTCTTGAAGGGATGGCCTTATGTAGGAGATGTCTCATGGGGCCCAGAAGCACAGTGCCCCCTGGCCCCCAGAGCTAGGCACTCAAGGGTCATCTCCTGTGTGGGTTGGATGTGCCTGCCTGCTGTGGTGGGGCTGCAGCTGTGGGGTGGAGGTGGACATGTCTCTCAGTGGGGCACTCACGTTGGCTCTAGCAGGTTAGAGGGAGTGTTCCACATGGTACCTGCCAGCCTTGGCATTAGCAAAGTAGCATGAGATCACAAAAATGGTGCACACCAGTGTCTTTGTCCCTAGAGAAAGTCCCAACAGTTTCCTTCCTCTTGGCAGAGGCTTTGAGATAAGTAAGCAAACCTCCTTCACACAGTCTAGTCATGTTTCAAAGACTGGTGTTTTTGCTCTGGGTCTGGGCATGAGTGAGTCTGCATGCCAGTCTAAGAGCAGGTTCTATGGTTTTCTTGGACATAATCCCTGTTGGTTTTCAAGGCCAGGCATTTTGAGGATTCATCCTTCCTGTGCAGGATCTAAGGGTTGGGTTGCCTGATGTGGAGCACCAACCACATCCTCTTCAGGGAAATGGCTTTATTTTTGAGATCCCTCTTAATTGTGGATTGCTGCACCTGGGGTGGGGTTTTTTTGGTGAGACCTTGTCTCTGCTGCTCCTACTCATCTCATTGCTGTCCTTTTATCCTTTGTTATGGAGGCTCCATTCATTCGGTTTCCAGATCTTTTTCCGAGGAAATTATTCCATATGTAGTTGTAGGTTTGTTGTGTCAGTGGGAGGAATTTTAAATGGAGTCCTCAATTAAGGCCTTATTACAAAGGGAATTCTTGATCAAGTACTTGAAGGAGGAGGGTAGATATTTGGGCTTCCCAGGCGGGACAAACACATCTTTGAACTTTTTATAATCAAATTTAATTTCCATATTAATAAGAGCTACTTCTATTATGTGCTGGGTAGGTTATATACATCACCTTTAATTCTTACAGTATCCGTCCAAGGTAAATATTATTTTAATTTTATAGAACAACAGGCCTTAGTTAATGCATAGCCCCAGAGGTAGATAAATATCTGTTATATTAGAAGAACATCAAAGAAATTTTTGTAGATGGAGCAAAGTGAGCAAGAAATAGAAGAGAAAGAGATTGGATTACAAAAGTTTGTAGGGTACAGATTATTTTGGTCTTGAAGGTGACCATACAGAATGAAATTTACTCTGCCATAGTTAAATTTTGAGCAGAGGAATGCTATGATAAGATTGATGTTTTCACCAGCTACCCTGGCTGGCTTCTCAGTTGAGAATCCTCTGTGGAAGCAGGGGGACCAGCAGGAGGTTCCAGCAGTGATCCAGGGGGAGGTGAGGGTGGCTTGGATCACAGTGGTGGCAGGGGAGGTTGGGTGTGGTTTGATTCTTGATAAATTTTGAACACTGAGCCAACAGAATTTTCTGACAGATTGAATGTAGGGTATGAGAGAAAGGGAAGGGTAAAGAAATGACTGTAAAGTTTTTGGTCTTTGCAACTGTAAGGATGAATTTTCCCCTGATAGAAATTGAGAAGAATATTGACGATACAAGGTGCTGGAGACAAATCGAGGCATATGTCTTGAAAATGGTAAGTTTGAGACACTAATTAAACATCAAGAGGTCTGGACAGGAGACATAGATTTGAGTATCATAAACATATGTTTAATATTGAATGTCAAGGGGCTGAGTCAGATTACTAAGACAATAAGTATAGATTAAAAAGGAAGTGTTTTGAATTATGAAATCTGGGTACTCCAAAGTAGAAAGATGGTGAGATAAGGAGGAACTGCCAAAGGAAATGGATTCTGAGTGTTCAGTGAAGTAGGAGAAAAACCAGGAGAGTGTGATATGTTGGAAGTTGTATTGGTCTACTTCAGCTACCATAACAGACTGCCACGAACTGGGGGCACAAACTACAGAAAGTTATTTTCTCACAGTTCCAGAGGCTAGAAGCCCATGATGAAGTGCTGGCAAATTTGTTTTCTGGTGAGGGCTCTCACTTTGTTTGCAGATGGCACCTTTTTGCTGTGTGCTCCTATGAACTTTTGTCTGTGTGTGCCAAGAGAGAGAACTTGAGCTCGGGTATTTTTTTTTCTTCTTATAAGGGCACCAGTCCTATTGAATTAGAGTTCTACCCTTAGAACCTCATTTAACCTTAATTATCTCCTTAAAGGCCCTGTCTCCAAAAAGGAGTCACAGTTGGGGTTAAGGCTTCAATATATGAGTTTTAGGGGGGCATAAGTCAGTCCATAAGATAAATCAAATATAGAAAATGTTTCAAGTAGGAGAGAGTGATCACACATGTCAAGTATGGCTTTTATCTACCTCTGAGTGATGCTGGGGCAAATGTGGTAGGTAGAGTGTTGGATTTAACTAGACTTGGAGTTGTGATGTGTGTGTATGATTCAAGGAAGTGATTGTAGCAATTGAGCTTAGAATCTAAGTTGGTAAGGTGGTGGTGAGTATATGATCCTTGAGTACATTCATTCTCATTCATTTACTCACAAACGTTTTGTGAGCATCACCATATACTCAGCACTGGGCTGGAGCTTAGGGAGTCAAACGAAGTAGGGCCTGGGGCAGGCCCAGTGGCACAGCCTTTAAGTGCACACGTTCCACTTCAGTGACTCAGGGTTCGCAGATTCCTATCCCGGATGCAGACGTGGCACTGCTCAGCAAGCCATGCTATGCTGTGGCAGGCGTCCCACATATAAAGTCAAGGAAGATGGGCACGGATGTTAGCTCAGGGACAGTCTTCCTCAGCAAAAAGAGGAGGATTGGCAGCAGAGGTTAGCTCAGGGCTAATCTTCCTCAAAAAAGAAAAACAAAGAAGTTGGGCCTGATTTCTACCTTTAAGGAATTTAGAGACTAGTTTGAGAAGAGCTGTAAATGGAGTATTATTTCACACACAGGAAAAATAAGTGCACATTTCTATCTTCAGTATCTGATTTAGCAATAGAATGAGAAGAAAATATTTAACATATTTCCAATAATTGTCATGATAAGAAGAGCTTTTTGTGCATTATGAGGCAATTTTTCCAAATTTCTTGTCCATCTACTGACGAAACAATTGCTTCCTTCCCCCTCCCCCAATCTTGTTAATAATGGACTTAGCTGTGCTAAGCTTTCCCTCTCTCCTTGTATTCTCTCCTTCATCTTGGATCTATAGTAGAGCAAGTTTTCTAGCTTATTTTACAATTTGGATTGGAAAGCCTTCAATAGAAAAGGAGAGGGGAGGGGATGGGAGTGGTAAAGAAGCAGGATTTGAAGGCCATTTTTGCCTGCATATTTTAGAGCCATGTAGTGGGGACTGTGACAGTGTTTGCCAAGTTTCTCAATTTTAGCAGAGAAACTCTTAGAAAGTGAGCAGACACTAGATCAATAATTAAAATATAAGGTTTATCCCAATTCTGAAATTCTATGTCTCAATGGCCATCTTCAGTAGAAAGCTTAGAATTGAGCTGAAAATTAAAATATATTAGGATTAATAACAATAGAGACACTATGATAACTTTTCTATATATCATATTAGAATAATCCTAATTATGACATATATGATCACTGAGAGCATTATATGATGAGAGAGTTAAACAATTGTGAAATGTTGAGAGAGTTAAACAATTGTGAAATGTAATATCTCATGGTAATGAATAGACCACACTTTTAAAATACTTAATTTAGAGCAGAAATAGCTAATGGTAATTTGACCTAATAACTCAATAGTCTTACAAGACTGGTGTGATCACAACGTCCTCTTTTTGCACTACATGTATTACAACATTTATTATCACTTAACAGATTTATGCTTGCAATGTTGGCCCTACAGAAGCTATTTTCTCCTATGCATAATGTTTTAAATCAAGAGGTAGTCAGTAATAGGAAAATTCAGTACTTGCCTACTGAATATTCAGTAATAGGTGAGTGGTGGGAATTTGAGTTTGTCTATAGAGGGCTGTTTTTCACTTTGTCTATAAAAATTTTAAGGAGGTTCTACTTGTGGGAGGATGGTGTAATTTTTCCTAATTCTCCCTCTCAGTACAACTGAAAGCTCTGGACATTAAATGTAGAGCAAACGTAAGATGACTCTGAAAAGTAGAGAGAAGACAAACTGACTAGTGACTCTGGTACCCAGGAATGACACAGTGGTAAATTCCCTGAGTTTCTTCTTCCTCATATATCCCAACTGGATCCTGGAGAAGGTATAAACCTGAAAGTGCCAATAGGGACAGAATGATAAAAAAAAAAGCCCAACCTAAAGCTTTCTTTCCAGCTAGAGGATGAGGAAAGGGAAAGCTGAGATAGACAGAAATAATGTAGACAATAATGAATATATTCCAGCCAAAAACCATAGAAAAATATGTAGCTCCATAGCCCACTCTTCCAGCAAAGAAAGGGTAGGGAGCCCAGACTTCCACCCTTGCCAGACTGTAGGAGATACCCCAACCTCCAAGTGTGGGTGGTATCAGAGAAGACAAGTGAGCAGCTAGGACTTTCATCCTTGCTGGGCACTAGTGAGTGACCCCTCCCTTACCTGCAGCGTCAGTGACATGGTGCCCCTTCCCAGCCAGAGTGTTATCAGTGGAGACCTAGTGGGGAGCATGAACTCTCATTTTTCCCAGTAGTATCAAGCAGCCCCTAACACCCTAAAGCTCCCACAGAGGCTGAGTGGAGAACCTGGACACCCACCTCCACCTGGCAGTAATGAGGGGATGACACCTTTCATTCATCACCATGGAGTCAGAGAAGAATTAATAAAAAACAAGTTTTAAATAAGATCCATAGACTTATAAAACACAAAATGTCTAGGTTTCAGTAAAACTTCACTCATCATACCAAGAACAATGAAAAACCCGAACTGAATGAGAAAAGATGATGAACACATATCAACATCAAGATGACACGTATTAGAAGTATTTGTCAATGAAGTTTAAAAAACGTATCATAAAAATGCCTCAACTAGTAACTAAAAATATACTTTAAAACATTGAAAAATGGAAAGCCTGGGCAAAAAAATTAAATTCTCAAAACATAAATATATTTATTTATAAGATATAAAAAGAAACCAAGAGGAAATTTTAGAACTAAAATAATACAATAACCAAAATAAAAACCTCAATGGTAAGCTCAAGACAAGAATGGAGAGAACAGAGGAAATAAAGTCAGTGAATCTGAACACAGAACAATAGAAATTATCCAAGCTGAACAAGAGAAAAATAGACTGAAAAAAAAAAGAAAGAATAATGTACACAGGGGACTACAACAAGCTCCAACATTCAAGGCATTGTAGCTTCAGAAGGAGAGAGCAGAGAAGGTGAGGCGGGAAAATTCTTCAAAGAAACAATGACTGAAAACTCCTCAAATTTGGAAAAAGACATAAACCTACAAATTCAAGCAGTGGAGCGATTTCCAAACAGGATAATTCCAAAGAAATTCATTCTAAGACACATCACAGTCAAATTTCCAAAATCCGAAGACAAGGAAAAAGTTTTGAAACAGACAAAGGGAAAAAGTCTATTGTCTATAAGGGAAAACAATTTAGATGATAGCAGATTTCTCATCAGAAACCATGGATGCTAGAAGGAAGTGGGACATTTCAAATTCTGAAAGGAAAGAACTGTCAACCCAGAAATCCATAGTCAGGGAAAATATCCTTTGAGAATGAATGGGAAATCAAGGCATTTTTGGATGAACAAAAATTAAGAGACTTTGCCACAAGTGGACCTACCCTAAAAGAATGGCTAAAGGAATTTCTATAACCAGAAGGTAAATAATAAAAGAAGAAATTGTGGAATACTAGAAATAAAGAATAAATATAGTAAGAGCAAAAACATGGGTAAATAGAACAAAATTTATTTCTCCTCTTGAGTTTTCTAAATTATGCTTGACAGTTGAAACAAAAATTAAAACTCTGTCTAAAGCAGTTATCAATGTAGGTAGAGGAAACATTTAAGACAATTATAAATGGGGGAGGGTAAAGAGACAAAAAGAGAGGTTAGGTTTCTATACTTAACTTGAACTGGTAAAATGTCAACACCAGGAGATTCTGAGGTAATGCTTAGAGTAAACACCTAAAATGCTATGAGATACACTCAAAAACGCTATAAACAAATCAAAATTTTAAATTCTAAAAAAATTCTCAAGTAACACACGAGAAGATAGACAAATAAAAAAGCAGAAAAATAAAAAGTAGAAAGAACACAAAACATAAAGTAAAATGACTGACAAACCTTAACGTATCAATGATTACATTAAACATTATATAATATCCACCTCTGTCTTTTAATTGGCATGTTTAGATTATTTATCTTTAATACACCAAAAGAAAAGATTGGCAGACTGGGTAGAAAACGTAAGTCAACTATATGCTTTCTATAGGAAACTCACTTCAAATATATTCATACACATAAGTTGAAAGTAAAAGGATAGAGAAAGATATACCATGAAAACGTTAGGAAAAAGAAGAGAGGAGCGTTTATGTTAAGATCAGACAAAGTAGACTCCAGAACAAAGAAATTACCAGAGAGGGACAGAGAGGAACATTAAATAATGATAAATGGGTAAATTCACCAAGAAGGCATAGCAGTCCTAGGTGTATGCACCAAACAACAGAACTGCAAAATATATGAAGAAAAACTGATAGAACCAAAAGTAATAATAGGCAAACCACAATTATAGTCGGACACTTCAACATTCCTCTCTCAACGATTGCTAAAACAAACAGATGCAAAATCAGCAAGGATATAGAGGAACTCGACAACACCATCATCAACAGGATCTAGTTGACATTTAGAGAACACTCCACCCAGCAGCAGCAGCAGACGTCACCTTGAAGCACCCACACCAAGAAAGACCACACTCAGAGCTGTTAAGCAAATCTCAACAAATTTAAAAGTGCTGAAATAATACACAGTATGCTCTCTGACAACAATCAAATCAAACTTGAAATTAATAAAGCAAAATTCCAAGCACATTGTTTGAAATTAAACAATATGTGTCTAAATAATTGCTGGGTTAAAGAGGAAACCTCAAAGGAAATAATACCTTGAACTTAATGAAAATGAAAATACAATATATAAAATTTTGTGGGATGCGGGTAAAGTAGTGTCAAGAGGTAAATTTATACCACTAAAGGATTACATTAGAAAAGAGTAAAAGTCTCAGATCAACAATCTAAGCTCCCACCTGAAGAACTAAAAAAAAGAAGAGCAAACAAAAACCCAAAGCAAGTAGACAGAAGAAAATAAGAAAAATAAAAGCACAGATCCCTGATATTGAAAGGAGAAAAACCATAGAGAAAACAATCAATGAAACAGAGAGCTAGTTCTTTGAAAAGATCAATAAAATTGAAAAACCCTTAGCAAAGAAAAAAAGAGAGAAGACACAAATTACAAATATCAGAAATAACATGGGATATCTCTGTAGATCCTGAAGGTATCAAATGCATAATAAGGAAATACTACAGACAGCTCTACATGCAAAAATTTGATAACTTGAAAGAAATGAACTAATTCCTGAAAAGGTACAAACTACCACAATTCATCCAATATGAAATAGATATTTGATAGCCCTAAACTATTAAGAAAATAAAACTCACAATTAAAAATGTCCCACAAAAGAAATTTTCTAGGCTTTTACTGGAAATTCTACCTAAGATTTAAGAAGTATTCATGCCACTTTTATATAATCTCATATAGAAAACACAAGAGAAGGGAACACCTCTTGATTAATTCTGTGAAGCAAGTATTATCCTGATATCAAACCAGAGAAAAACAGTATGAAAAAAGAAACCTATAGACAAGTATCCCTCATGAATGCAGATGAAAACCTAACAAAATACAGGCAAGGTAAATCAGCAATAGAAAATACTGGCTCAATAATCAAAAATTGACTGAATCACAATATTAACAGGTTAAAGAAGAAAAATCATATGATCATATCGGCTGATTCAGAAGGAGCATTTGACAAAATTCAACACTCATTCATGATAAAAACTCTCCTAAAACTAGGAATAGAGGGAAACTTCTTCAACTTTAAAGAGCATCTACAAAATCCCATGGCTAACATCTGCTTAATGGTGAAAGACTGAATGTTTTGCTCTAAGACTGGGGCAAGGTAGGATGTCCACTCACCACGGCCATCACAGTGCAGTACGAAGGTTTCAGCCAGTGCAACAAACAAGAAAAAGAAACAAAGGACATACAGATCAGAAAGGAAGAAATAAAAATATCCATATTTGCAGATGGTCTACATAGAAAATTCCAAGGAGTCTATAAAAGTAAATCTCCTAGAACTAATAAGTGAGTTCAGCAAGGTTGCAGGATACAAGATCAATATAGAAAGTCAACTGCATTTCTGTACAATAGCAATGAACACATGGACACCAAAATTAAAAATACAGTACCATTTGCAATCACTCAGAGTAGAAAAAAGTAATACTCAGGCATAAACGTTGCGGGGAGCTGAGTGAGGGGTGCAGATCTCTCTGTACTATCCTGGCAAATTCATGTGAATCTATAATTATTCCAAAATAAGATGCTAAAAAGTTAATCATCATAGGAGGCCATGCACTCATGCAGTTTCTATTCTGGTAAAAGAGACAGAAAATGAGAAAGTAAGTAAGTAAATAAACAGAAAAATAAATAAGTAAGTAAATAAATAAACTCTTAGCTTCTCCTTGAAATGGATAACCAAGGTTGCATATGATTGATAAAGCAATGGTTTTCCCTTAAAAATATCCTTTTAAGGGAAATAACCTTTTAAGGGGCCAGCCCAGTGGTGCAGTGGTTAAGTTGGTGTGCTCCGCTTCAGCAGCCTAGGTCTCTCAGCTTTGGATCCCAAGCACAGGTGTAGTGCCACTCATCAAGCCAT
Source organism: Equus asinus (assembly GCF_041296235.1). Taxonomy (NCBI): domain Eukaryota; kingdom Metazoa; phylum Chordata; class Mammalia; order Perissodactyla; family Equidae; genus Equus; species Equus asinus. The sequence goes on from NC_091792.1 coordinate 41,737, forward strand.
GATGTGGTGGCATCCCACATAAAATAGAGGAAGACTGGCACAGATGTTAGCTCAGGGCCAACCTTCCTCAAGCAAAAAGAGGAGGATTGGCAACAGTTGTCATCTCAGGGCCAATCTTCCTCACACACAAAAAAATTACCTTTTTAAATAAAAGTATTCAAAAAAAATCTTCATTATAATAAAGTGACACATCCACTAGGCATTTCTACAGGAATAACTTCCTTTGTAGTTTTCCAGTATTTCTCAGAGCTCTTTATCGTTCTAGCTTGTTTTTCATATGGGTCCACCGGTAAGAAGGCAGACATCTTGAGTGTAAATCTCCTACTGTGATGATCTCTTTCTAATATGGTGTCATTTACTCAGAGAACAAGGCAAACACCACTCAATGCTAAATATGCTATGGTGACATATTACCATGGAAATAATCTTCTTAATTCAAGCAATTTTTCTGTAAGTTCTTAAGTCCTGCTTTAAGTCCTTTGTTTCGAGTTTCTGTTTTCTTAAAAATCTTCTTTCTGAACATATAAAGTCACAAATGAACAAAATTAAAGAATGAATGTTACGTGTACAGAAATTTTAGTTCAACATAAACAAGAATTTTCTGATAATCAAACATTCAAAGATGGGATACGCTGTTTGGGGAAGAAGCAGTTAAACTGGAGAAACTTGCACGTCCCTTCCAATTTCAAGGTTACATAAACAAAGAAAAGCTAATTTATACAGTAGTTTTCTCAAGACAGAAATTAAAAAGTGGCAGGTATTTTTTTTCAAAGAAAAATGATGCTAGCTGAAGTAACCTAAAAAAGGCACAAACAATGATTAAAATGATACCTCTTATTAATGAATCAATTTATTTATTAATGCAACATAAATTTATTTAGATTCTACTATATTCTAGGCTTGACTCTAGGTTCAGGATTAGAGGATCTAGAATAAACAAGTCTCTACTTTCATGGAGCTAATATTGTAGGGAGGAAGACAGGAAAATATATAGATGTATAAATGTATAATAAGGAGTATGGTAATTAGAGTGTAGAGAAGAATAAATCAGGATAAAGGGGATAGGAAGCACTGGGGGTGGGATGACTTGCTATCTTATATAGTGTGGTCAAAGATGACCTCTTTGGTTAGTTGATATTTGAACCTAGACTTGAAGGAAGTGAGTGTGAGGTGAAGATGTCTGGGGAAATTGAATTATAGAGACAACAGCTGTTGCAGACATTCTTGGATATTATGGTTGGTAATTTTATGTGTCAGCTTGATGGGGCTAAGAGATGCCCAGATAGTTAGTAAAACGTTATTTCTTGGTGTGTCCGTAAGGGTGTTTCTGGAGGATATTAGCATTTGATTTGGTGGACTGAGTAAAGAAGAGTGACCTCACCAATGCAGGTGGGTGTCATTCAATCCATTGAGAACCTGAATAGAACGAAGAGGCAAAGAAAGGGTGAGCTTGCTCTCTTTGCTTGAGGCGGGATGTCCATCTTCTCTTGCCCTTGGACTTCAGTGCTTTTGCTCCACAGGCCTTCAAACTCTGACCAGGACTTGCACCATTGGCTTCCCATTCTCATGCCTTCAGACTTAGACTGAATTACACCACTGGCTTTCCTGGTTCTCTAGCCTGCAGACAGCAGACTGTGGGGCTTCAAGACCTCCGTAATCACATGAGCCAATTCCTATAATTAATCTGCTCTTATATGTATTTCTATATACCCTATTGGCTTTATTCTCTGGAGAACCCTGACTAGTGCAGGTGGGAAGGAGTTAGATACATGGGAGGAACAGCAAGGAGGACAACGTGGCTGGAGCAGAGTAAGAAAGAGACGGATAAAAGAGGTTGGGGAAGTGGCAGTAGAACAGAGAGTGGACAAATCATGGAGGACACTGTAGGTTGTGGTAAGTCCTGCGGCTTTTACTATTAATGGGATGGGAAGCTGTTGAAAGTTATAAGCAGAAAGTGACATCTGCTTTCTTATGGTTAAAAAGATTGTTCTGGCTGCTCAGTTGAGAACAGATTGTAGAGTAGAGAGTATTGAGGAAAGAGGTTATCACCATAGTCTAGATGAGAGACGAAAGTGGATTGGAATGGGGTGGGAGACGCGTAGTGGTGCAGAAGTGGATTCAGCATATGATTTGAAAGTAGAGACCACAGGATTTGTAATCTGGTGAATTGTATGTGGGGTGAGGGAAAAAGAGATAAATAAAGATTTAAATCCAAAACTTTTGGCCTGGGTAATTGGAAGATCAATGCACTGCATTTGATAAAATACATGATTGAAAGGTGTGCAGACATTAAAGAATATGTCTTCCTCCTCAGTGAGCCTCAACACATGGCTGTTGCTGCTGTTGGTTCATATTCATAGACTTCATGATCATATTTACTTCCTTCTTCTTGTCTATTGCAACCACATACGTGCCTGAAGTGCTTTATAACTTCATGGAGGGTGAGTATTCGCCGGGCTTACGTTCACATACCAACGACAGAACCTGGATTTAAACATTAGGAGTGCAGCCCAAAGCACTCAGCAGGGTGACTTAGATGCCTGTCACTTCATAACTGGGTTTTAAATCACTGGGTGAAGAACTTTCATGACTGCTTGCGTGGACCCAGTAGTCTCTCTGTCCCCCTTTTTCCTCTGACTGCCACGGTCCTTCCCCCCTCTACCTCCAGGGCTAACCTAGGCTACCAAACGTTTTCTTTCCTTGAAATATACCATTCAAACCAATAGAAAAAGGCTGAGGCCTTCTTTTTAGAAAAACTAACTTATGGCATTTTTCAACATGTCCAATAAAGTGTTGTTTACAGTGAATGACAGTATCAATTATTTACATGGAAGGACTTTAGATATTTTCTCCAAATGATGTTTCTGGGTTTCTCTAGGGCACCTTCTGAGTATCACGGGTATTTTGATATTAATTTGCACAGGAGGTTGCTGGTTTTTTGAAAGTTTGCTCATAGGGATAATTCTACTAGAAAATCTGTGCAGGAAGAGGGCTTGTTCACTAGTCTCATGAGAATCGGAATACAGTCTGGGACTCTGCTTTAGGGTCCAGTGAGACAAAGAACTTGAGTATGGGTCCAAGGTATACGAGATAAAAAAGGAACCCAGACACAATGGGAAGGAACCAAGTCAAACAAACAGATATCAAGACCATAGTAATCTATAAGTACATGCAGTGCAGCAATGGATTTTTTATTTATTTATATTACTTTTTGTGTTGCCAAGGAAGATTCGCCCAGAGCTAACATCCATCGCCAATCCTCCTCTTTTTTAAATTTTTCTTTGCTTGAGGAAGATTAGCCCTGAGCTAACATCTGTGCCAGTCTTCCTCCACTTTGGGTGTAGGATGCCTCACAGCACGGCTGCTGAGTGAAGTAGGTCTGCACCTGGAATCCACACCAGTGAACCCCGGGCCACCACAGCAGAGCATACAGAACTTTAAACACTTGGCCATGTGGCTGGCCCCTGGAATGGATTTTTAGATCCATCCTCAAGATCATTGGGAATAGGATGGAAAGTAGAACTCCAAGATAGAAACATAAGAAAAGGTTTCAATGGATGAAGAAAATAAGAACAAAATATGTACTTTGAGTGAGTGCTGTGCAGAATCATGATCTTGAGTCAAATTAGCTGCTGTGGTCCAGCAACTGCTCAAAGAGCTCTCTGTCACTAACTCGTGTCCTGAAGACCTATGGCTGGGCAGTGAGGAGGGCACTAGAACTCCCCTGTTATCCTCAAGTAGTTAGATATGCCCTTCTTTGATCTTGTAACGGCATCACCATAACCCACGAATGAAAAGTGGGCAGAGCTGACTCTGGAGTCAAGGCACGGAGGTGGTTGCCTGTGCCCTGCTTTGAGGAGCCCAGTGTAGCTCAGTGGACAGTACTTGAGGAAGACTGAAGAAATGGGATGCTTAAGCCAAAAGTAATGGGAATCTCACACTATAAACTCATTCCCCTTCTTCCATTCGATGTGCATCTTGAGGTTGCATATTGCTCATTTACAACTAGTTTCTCCACATCAAAGAACTCTTTAGGGCTATTTAAAAACTCTAGGTGGTCTGGATCTTCACTTCCTGAAAACCAAAACCCAAAGCAAACAAACCCAAGAACAGGGAGAATGAGAGAGAACGTCACAGTGGGCATGTGCTCTGGAGCCAGATGTTCCGGGGGAGAGCTCTGGGTTCAGCACTCAGTTTGCTGTGTGATCTTGGGCAAATTACTTCATTGCTCTGTGCTCCAGTTCTCCCATCAGTAAAATGGAGTTTCTGATAGTGTTTGTTCATGGGTTGTTGGGAGGAATACACATGATAATGTCCGTAAAGTACTCAGCACATTATCCACCTCAATAAAAGTTAGTTCATATTAACAGGGTGAATAATTGGGCCGCTAACAAACGTCTTCCCACTTCTAGAAAACAATAAAGAGAAAAACCATCTCTGTGGCATTTAGTCGGCACTGATAGGTAATATTTATCTCAAAATTCACTATTTTAAAATAAAATAACTGCTTTTTTAGTGTGGGAATTTATCTAGTGGTAGGGACTTAAAATTTTTTGGTTTATGTAAACCATTATAGGAACCTAGATTTTTATGGGGAAAAATTCCATTTTCCTTAAGGAGGATATATTCTATTTCTTAATGGTTTATAGTATATATGTTAAACAATTCTGTAACAAGCTGTCTTTCAAAGTGAAGCTTAAAACTAAAAATCATCAATAAATATTTCATGTGAAATGGAAAAAGCCAGGGACAACAGGAAGACGCGTAACAGGGAAAAGCCGTCTCTCGGCGCTGGCGTCTCCAGGCAGGAACGTCGTGGGTGTGGACGCGCAGGCGTGTTGGTTCCGGCCCAGGCATGGGCGTCCCTGTTTCCTCCTCCTCCTCTGGAGGCGATGCAGGTTTCAGTCGCCTCCTGTCTGGCTGGTGCTGGAAGGCAGCAGGTTTGTCTCCTGTCGTCAACCCTTTTCATGCTCCCTGAGATGTCACCTTGGACTGACCACGCTGCCCCTTCACCCGTGCGGTCAGCTGGACGACAAAGCTCAGGGGCTCAGGGAGCTCAGAGGCAGAGATTCGCACACAGAAGGCGGCACTTTTCTTTGAATTCCTCGCTGGTTTGTCCTTCTACGACACAGTACACTCTGCAGTGGCACTGCCCTCTGCATTTATCGTTTGCCCCCCAGGTGAAGAGGGGCCGTTGGAGGGCCTGCCGTTCACCTCTCAAGCCCATGCCAGGTCGCCTCTCAGAGCCTGACAGCTGGGCGTCGGCCCTGCCCCAACGCCTGTAGCTGGGGCGCCTTAGCTCCCACATGCTTTTTGGGAGATAGGTTTCTTCCCTTTTATTCAGCTGAAGCTGCTTTACTGACACAAATCACATAATATTTTAGTTCAAAAAGAATACATTTTATTCTAGTTCATTTCATTTCTGCATGGATATTTTCTCCACTTTTCTTTTGCAAACCTGGTCGTAATTATCAATGTTTTCTTGAGTATTATTTGGAGAAATATTTAAACATATTCAACTTGCTCATTAAGTTATTCTTTCACTTGTTTTTCACAATTATTTTAATGTAATTTTGAATCAAGGTTATATTCAAGGTTGTTTCCACGATCTCTCTTACTTTTCTTTGTGAAATTCTGTAATGTTATGTAATTAGACATTTAGTTAATGTATTATTTATTATTAGGTTGCAAAGGTAATTACAACAAAACCTCTGGCACCAATCGCTGGAGGTCTGAGTAAGCTACTTGTAGGTCTCTCAATGCTAGGCCAGCACATTTTTCATGCATATTGCTTGAGGGTATCTGATACTAAACACAGGGAATCTTAACCATGAGTCTGGATCAAAGGGGCCCATGAGTTCCCTGGATTATGTGCAAAGATCTGGTCCTGCAGCTGTGAACAGATGTTAGGGAACAGATTCCAGACTTCAGTCAGGCTTTCAGAGAGCTGTCTGTGAACTCCCCTCCTGCAAGTGTTAAGAACCTTGTACTGGAAGGTTATGAAAGCACGTATGAGTTTGCTAGGGCTGCTGTAACAAATGGCACAGACTGGGTGGCTTAAACAACAAAAATTTGTTTTCCCAAAATTTTAGAGGCTGAAAGTCTGAGATCAAGGTGTCGGCAGGGCAGGTTTCTTCTCCTTGGCTTGTAGATGGCCATCTTCTCCCTGGGTCTTTATTTGATCTTCCCGCTGTGCACATCTGTGTCCTAATCTCCTCTTCTGATAAGGACACCAGCCATCCTGGATTAGAGGCCACCCTAAGGGCTTCATATTGACTCAATTAGCTCTTTCAAGATTCTATCTCCAAACAGTCGCTTCCTGAGGTCTTGGAGGTCAGGACTTCAACATACAAATTTTAGGGGAACACAGTTTGGACCATAACAGAGCACAAGTTTGAAAATTAAAAATCAAAAAGTGGAAATGTCATTCAATTTATTCTAGAACAAATTTTTCCTTGTCAGAATCTGCCTGCACAGTTCCTATTAGTCTGCAACTCAAACACCATTTCTTTTTCAAACTAATTGCTTCTATGTGAACTCTGGGCCACTGGAGACTGAATCAATCAGTGGGCGATCTCTGTCGAGCACCCATTGTGGGCAGAAAGCTGTACCAAGAGCAGTGGAGTCTGCGTATTGATCGCACCTTCCAGCCAGGGTCAGACTGTCTTGGGAAACAACTCTGGCATTTGCCTCGTGCTGTGAAAGGGAGCAGAAGTGTGGATGTATGAGTTGTGTATTTTAAGCCCTGAAATTTAAAGTTTCTTATCACAGGAGGGACTTCTATAAAGGTGTCTTTCATACGTCTTCCATTTAAACTTACGGTTCAGACACTGAGGACGTCTGTAAGCAGAAGGTGACTAGAAGTTCTTAAAATATGCACATCAAATCCATTCCATTCACAGAGCATGCTCACAGCTGCCACAGGGAGAAACACTGTGTTACTTTCTAAGTTCATGCAGAGGGTTTCTCTGGAGAAGAGAACTGTCTTCATCTGGAAACCTAACTTGATAGACGTGTTTGCTTACAAAGACGAGGCTCTCTGGAGTGCAGTGAAACACAGAGATTGCTAAACTTCTCTAGCCAAGAAATAAACAGAAATGTGGGAGATTTGGAGGCAAGCAATCCAGGGAGGAGATGGGAGGAGAGGAAAGAGGTTGCAGGAGGTGGAGGCCCTGCAGTCTGATGGAGCCTGGGAAGACACAACCGTTGCAAATGCCTCTGAGGTGGAAGAGGCAGATGGAGGTCTGGTCCTTAACCGTAAATTGTTGGCAGGGGTGTGCAGTGACATGAGCCTGTCCACTCTCGACCAACTCTGGGGAGCCTTTGCAGGCACAGCTTTCAGTCTTTGCTTGCCAAGAGACAAACGGCGAGGCCAGAAGGAGTGGGAAAAAGGAGAGAAACATAATAAAGACGTGAATCTACCTGAACTAAGAGTAGTATTACCAATAATGTTGAGGCTGCCTTTGCAACATTTTACTAAAGCAACAGCAGATCCCCCAAATTTAGAAACCTACTTTATTTCATTTTTGTTACCTAAGGCCTAAGCTTTTACTTGGTTTTGGAGGTGTCCTCTGGGAGAGTGAGCAGCAGGGAGCCATCAGAGTATGTGGTGGTTGGGGCAGCAGCAGGGGTAATGGGGTCATGGTTCACAGGCATGGCTGAGCACAGAGTCCTAGTTTCTCTATACCCTGGCTGGCTAAGGAATCACTTGTCTTTATCTTGATCCAGTAGTACAAAGTTAGGGGCTATTTGTCTCTTTTTTAAATTGAGGTAAAAATGACATATATAAGTTTCAGGTGTACAACACTATAATGTGACAGCTGTATACTCTACAAAGTGGTCACCACCAAAAGTCTAGTTTCCATCCATCACCATACACTTGACCCTCTTCATCCATTTTATCACCCGAAACCCCTTCCCCTCTGTTAACCACCAATCAGTTCTCTGAATCTGTGAGTTTGTTTTTGTTCTGTTTGTATATTTGTTTTGTTTTTTTAGATTCCAGATATGAGTTAAATCATAAAATTTATGTCTTAGTCTGACTTATTTCACTTAGCATAATACCCTCAAGGTCCATCCATATTGTTCACAAATGGCAAGATTTCATCTTATTTATGGTTGAGTATTCCATTGTATATATCTACCACATCTTCTGTATCCATTCATCTGTTGTTGGACACTTACATTATTTCTATATTGTGGCTATTGTAAATGATGCTGCACTGAACATAGGCACGCACATATCTTTACGAATTAGTGTTTTCATTTGCTTTGGATAAATACCCAGAAGCGGAATAGGTGGATCATATGGTAGTTCTATTTTTAATTTTTTGAGGAATCTCCATACTGTTTTCCATAGTGGCTGTAGCAGTTTACATTCCCACCAGCAGTGCACAAGGGTTCCCTTTTCTCCACATCTTCTCCAAAACTTACTTGCTATCTGTTTGATCGTAGCCATTCTGTCAGGTGTGAGGTAATATTTCATTGTGGCTTTGATTTGCATTTCTAGGGGCTATTTATCTTATTGAGGTGGGGCATTTCACATCTGTCCTTCCACTTGTGAATATGCATACACAGAGTTACTAATGATGCGGAAAACGAAAAGGCAAGACCTTGTGCCTGCTTCTGCCAATTGCTGAAACTCATCTCCCTCCTAAGAGTCTTTATGGAGTCAGGATGGGGTCTTAAATCTCTAATATCTCATTCTCCATAAGCAGACTCATATTTCAAGGCTTGATAAGAGTCTTCAGCCTAGCAATATGAGTATGACACCCAGAAGGGAAGAGTGCATGCCAAGGCCTTCCAGGAAAGAGATGGGACACTCAAGCAGGGTAACAGTTTAACAGCAGAGTTTAATAAAGGGACAATTTATAAATGTGTAGGCAGAGCTCAGTGAAGCTTACAAGGGACAGCGCAGATGCTCAGGGCTAGCATCTGCTGGGGTCTTGGCCCTCTTAGGCTGAAAGGGCCAAAGGGAGAGAGGGACCCTCAACCTGGTGAGAGAGCTGTATAGAGAGGGTCCTAGAACAGGAGCTGGCTTTGGGAGACAGAAGCAGATCATCTGGGTGATCTGGCAGGGAGAAAGTGAAACAGAAAAGACTCTGACCTCATTCTCCCCTTGCTTTTTGCTGTCCTGCTGGTGCCTTGGCTTGACTGAACCCATCTGGAAGCTTGCTGCAGTCCACACAGGCCAGTCTCCCAGGGAGGAGCCCGGGGTGGAGAAGGATGGTAGAGGATCTGGAAGGTAGACAGAAATCAAGCTACAGTCACATTATTATCCTGTATTTTGAGGAGTTCAAGCATTTTCCACATAATAGCCTGTCTCATATCCAGGTATAGTCTGGGCTGGTAACCTTAGCTCTACTAAATGCCATCTCCCTCAAGACGGCTTCCTCGTTAGCTCAGACAGCAGGAGTTCTGCTATCTTTTGAACATTTCTGGTGCTGTTTGTCCCACTTATTGAACATGACACATTCTGCCCTGGAGTTAACGTGCACAAAAACCTCTCTATTAAGTTTTAGCTCCTAAGGCAGAATTGGTGTCTTGCTTATCTTCGTTTCCTCCAAAATGTCTAGCACAATGCTTTGTACTCAAATTTTTCCTTTAAAAGTTTTTATTTTTATTTTTCTGCAGTGGCCAACCCCACAGAACAGCAGGGAAAATTGTCCCTGCCCCCTGAAGTATGACAGTTGCTTGCCTCGTGTTTTCACTGTTACTGAGATGGTCCATCCTCTGCCTGAATGGTAAGGACAGCATTTTTATCATGATTCATGCCACCATCCTTCCATGTGGCCTTAAGACACAGAGACGCAGAAGCAATTATAAGCTCAGAGTGGTATTGGTATGATTGTGTCCCTCAATGGTATGGGATCATCGTGTCCCTCAGTGGTATTGGGATCATTGTGTCCCTCAGTGGTATCAGGATGATTGTGTCCCTTGTTCTGAAGTCTATTGCTGTTCATGTGCTTCCTGCTTCAACAGTTACTCCTAGACGATTGTCATCAATTCCTTCCTCCACTCTAACTCCTTTTTCCTCATTACTCTTTACCTCAGGCTCCTGGCTTCAGAGAAGTAAAGTTGCTAGCTGGCTCCTCAACATGATGAGCATGATTTGCCTCTGGCCCTTGGCCTGCACCTTGTTGAATCTCTAGAGCACACTCTTTCCTCTCTTATTAGGAATTTAGCATTGCCCTGAAGTTGTGGGCAAGGATCTTAGCAGAATTGGAATAAAAACTTCTTAGTTAAGGCATGTTTCCCTAATTTTGTCCACTTGAATTTTAGAATCTTTAGGCGGAATTTTAGATTTTTCTTTAAGAAAGATTTGATCTTCTTAACTTGGGTTTATTAGTATAGGCTATCACATTTTTTGGATCTTGATTATGCTGTCAAGTATATTATTTCTCCAATTTTTGCTTATTTTTAAATTTTCTAAGAAGACAGTCAATTTTTCCATCCAAATATTGGTTAAAGCATCAAAATAGATAATTTATTATAGATTGAATTTGCTCTGTTAACCAACACTCTTTGTTTCTCATTATTCGTCTATGTATTAGTTCCCTCACTTGTAATATTGTCCAGATCACATTTCTCCATCTAATAAGTAAATATATCATTAAAAACTTCAAATGCCTTCCTGAAACCCAAATATAACATTTTATGTCAGCCTGGCTATCAGAAAAGGCTATTGGGTTAACTTACACGATTTATTCTTCATAAGGTCAGGCTAGCTCCTAGTCCTTACTGCTTAGAAATGTTCACACACTTTATTAAAGATTTGTCCAAGGTTTTGCCAGTCATTGAAATAAACTTTAGAAGTCTGTAGATTCCAGAAAGTATATTTGGAAAATGGAACATTTGCTTGCTAACCCTCAGTCTTCTGCCATCTCTTTCATTCACTGCTATGTCTCAAATGCTGATATTTGTCCTGCATTGCCCTTGTAAATACTTTTAGTATTCAGAGATAAAATTCATCCTGGTTAGATCCATTTGAGCTTAAAACAAGCAAAAACAAACTAACCTGATAGGAGCTCTTCAAGTCTTGTCTCACCAATTCTGGATTTCAGTTCTACTTTTAAAAAGTTCATTCTGTCCTTTTTTTACAAAAGATTATTCTCCTTAACACAAAGATGGAGACAAACAGAAGACCCAGTTCTCTCTGCAATCTGTTTGCAACTTGTTGTAGGGTAATAGGTGGTCCCAAGTAGTGAGATTCTTGCTCCTTTGTTTTGTTCTAACTATATTGTTTATTATCTCCCCACTTCCCAAACAACCGACCAGAAATTTCCGCAATAAACCAGCCAAAATCAAAATTAATAAACAAAACCAAATTAAAAACAGCCTCCTTCAGCTGGAGGTCTGGTCCTGGTGTGGAGGCTGGGGGAGCAGGGCCACTTCTAGGCGGACTGCTGGGGCTCCCTCGGCATTCAGCTTTCTCGTGGGGCTTATTCTGCTCTGTTTATGTCTATGCAGCTTTCAAATGTATTTAGATGACTTTTAAGTGTACTAACAATATTCTTCTTTTGTGCATTCAGAATAAAATTGTAATTGCCCCAAGAGGCTGGACCTGTAGAGATAATAGCAAACATTAGCAGAGAGGTATTCTCTTGGGTCTATTTACCCAATATCAGTGTGCTTTGATAATCTCACTGTAGTATCATTACTGATCATAAAATTAGCCGTTTCTTTTTTAATTTTACCCCTCAACACGTGACTCTGTTGTTTTCCTCTTAGTTCAACACAATATTCCAATTTAAAAGTCTCCTTTTAAAAAACTTTCAACTATAACGCCTGAGGCATTTGGCATGAAGAAAAACATGTGTGCACAGAAAGGTTACATTACGCTCCTTCGTTTGTGTGAGTGTGTGTGTCTGTGTGTGCTCTAAGTCTGGATCTTTGATGCAATCAGCTGGTTTTTGTAAGCAATGACCTTGACATGGTTAGCCCGCTGAGTCCCACTTTCTTTGAAGACACGACAATGCAGCTGCCAAATGGGAGAATGTGGTCTCTCAGTGATTCCATGTCCCGATACATACAATTACTGGAAACTACTTTTTTTAATTAAAGTGAAGGCTGAGGAACAATTTGATGTTTTTAACTATAAGAAAATCTTTTAAGCGTAGGGTTTATTGCCCATTTTCTGCTGGAGAAAGACAAAAAGAATTGATATTAACTGCACATGAAAGATTGAAATAAACTTTGAGGAAAAATTCTCAAGAGTGAGGATTATTTAATCAATATTGATTTTTACTAAACATTAAATATTAAAAGAGAATCCTGCCTGCCTTTGGGGAAGTCAGGTGGGGAGAGAGAAGGCAGAAATGGGGTCATTGAGAGACAGTATTTGGGGTGAGAAATTATATCCTATAATTTTCAGGGGGACTTTCCCAATAGGATAGATTAAAAAAAGTTTAGATCGTACTCTCTCTGCAAATTCAAGCAGAATATTGGGGAGAAACTGAACAACAAACAGCATTTTAAGATCTTTGTTAATGTTACACTTTTATGATTAAGTAATCCTTTTAACAATTTAGTTGCAAATATATTTCACAAAAATTTCATTTTCTGTTGTTAAACCAAAGCACCACATACGTATTGAGCATTATTATGTGGAAGGCTCCTTTGGGTTGGATGTGATTTGTCTATCGCTAAATTCAGGAAATGGTGCTTAACAAATAAATGTTAGGTTGAATATAATTTTCCAAGATCAAAGGTGATTCAGCCTTTTCTCTTCTTTTTCATATTTAGTGTATCTGTCCCCTATGTAAATTCTACAGATGGCTAGGGGTAAGGATGCTTTCTCTGAATACTCATGGTGTGTTTACACAACTTGTGGAACTTCTTCCACTCCACCCAAACTCCCAACTTTCTACTGCCTCCTTATTTTGTAGAAGTCTAAGGTTACTACTTGGGGCTAGTCTCCATGTATGGTTTCTCAGGCAATCTCACACAGGCTGAAGCTATGTGTTGGTCGTGCACTATCTGGAATTCTCCGGGTCATACAGTACTCTCTAGTACCACCCTCAAACTCAAGCAAGAGGGGACCCTGTTTTGGGTATCGTTATGGGCTGAGTTGTCTAACCCATCCCCAAATTCATGTATTTTTGCCCTGAAGCTCAGTACCTCAGAATGCAACTATATTTTAAGAAAGGGCCTTTAAAAGGTAATTAAGGTAAAACAGGGTTAGGGCTGACCCTAATCCAATACAACCAGTGTCTTTATACAAAGAGGAGATTAGGACACAGAAAACATAGATGGAGGGACAAATGTGTGGGGACACAGTGAGAACAAGCCATCTGCAAGCCAAGAAGATGAACCTCAGAAGAAACCAGCCCTGTGACACCTTGACGTTGGACTTCTAGCCTCCAGAATTGGGAGAAAGTGAATGTCTGTTGTTTAAGCCATCCAGCCTTTGCACTTTTTTATGGTTGCCCTTGCAAATTAATATAGGTATTATGACTCAGAATGCCTCATTTGGGCCCTCTTCCTGCCATTCATCTGCAGGACCAAGGGGATTGCCCATTTGAGAGGCGGGCCCATCTGGTACCTATGCCTGCCTTCTAAACCCTGCTTTGTGGAACAGACCCTGAAAGTCTGTAACTAAATGGTCGGAGTCCACTTTCAGGGCTTGGGAAGGCTTCTCACTCTGGTCAGTTCTAGTGAAGGCAGATGTGTCCACTGGTGGGTGCACCTCTAGGCCTGGGCCATAGCTGTGTGGGAGCAGTGTGGGTGGAGCTGGGACAAGTGGACTGGGGTGTCCACACACAAACATGCGCGTCCCTTTATACAAACGTGCAGGAACAGGCTGTGGATGGAAAAGAAGGGAGTTGGCCCTGGGTGAGGTGGAGGTAGAGAAGGGGGACAGTTCCCTCAGTGCCTCTATGTTCTGATATGGAACTCTGAGGAATCTGAGAATTGTAAATTTGAACCTATCCTTCCAGGTCTTGGTATAGGTATATTTTTCAAGGTGGTAGGATAGGATCTATTTATTTAGAGGTTTGTAAACTCAATGCATAATTTTTAAGTATTTAATTGTATGTTTGGTGGGTCTCCATTTGTGCTCTCATCTGGGCTCCACAGCATGTTGGTGGTGGGTCTGGTGATCACCAATTCCTCTACTATAATTTCCTTCTCTTCATATAAGAAGCAACACAAGGAAGCTGAATTTGTAGTTGACACCACACAGTTTAATAAAATAATTTACTTGACCTCAGCTTATTCCAAGTTTGATGGAGGATGTTGGGACTTTAGATACTGAAGTCAGAGACGGGGTGGGAAGGAGTCCTCGGAGCTGACACCTGGGGAGAGGAGGGCCCTGTGCACAGCCCAGACCGCCTCTGATGAGTCTTAGCTTCTCCACTTTCGGGCTCCGGTTGTATCAGCTCAGATCCTCTAGGAAGCAGAAGCTAAGACAAAGTTAGAAGCGTAAGAGGTTTATTGGAGTTGCAGCACTGGGAAGAAAAGGGGCAGAGTAGCAGGAGCAGGTGGGAAAGACTTACGGAGATGATGCTGCTCCGAGACTGTGACGGGAGAACCAGAGAAGAGAGGAGAGGGTAGGAAGAGTCTCAGATTATGGAGCAGTTCTGAGAAATCTCAGCCAGCCCCCAGGAGCTCCAGCACACAGATTGCTCATAGAGGAGCCCTGGATTGGGAAGAAACGGCCAGGCCCCAGCTCCTCCAGGCTCAGATATTGGCTGGGAACTGCTGGGGAGAGCTTGGCCTCAGTCCTGAAGTGCTACAGCTGGAGGCCATCAGCAGAGCGCACTCCTTGTGGCAGAGTCTTGCCTGGAGGGAGAGCTGAGGGGTGCACTACATGGCTGCTATGTTTACTGTTTCTTTCTGATTGCAAGTATAGCTCATGCTTTTCATGAAAACTTCTAAAAGCAAAATAAAAGATAAAAAAGTTCCAGAGAAAGTAAAAATGGTCCATCATCTCTTCCTCCATGGATAACCACTCACATTTTGGTCGTGTATTAGTCCAGGTTCCCTGAAAAACAGAAACCACGGGTTATATGTGTGTGTGTGGGTTTTATCATCTTTGCGTGGGTTTTATGGTGGTGCAGTTCCTGTCCAGGCCAAGGGCCTGAGAACCAGGGGACCGGATGCTAGGAGCCCAGTCTGAGGCTGAGTCCAGCAGAGGAGGAGCGCCCAGTTCCAGCAGTCAGGCAGAGAGAATTCCCTCTTCCTCCACCTTTTTTTCTTCTTGGGCCCTCAACAGATTGGATGGCGCCACTCACGATGGGAAGGACAATCTACTGAGTCCACTGATTCACATGCTTATCTTATCCAGAAACACAGACACACCCAGAAATAGGGTTTAATCTGGGTGCCCATGTCCCCATCAAGTTGACACACACAATTAAATGCCACAGTAAATATCCTTGATTATAGAGATGGTTTAAAAAATAAATTCATAGTGTATATGTTATTTGACAATCAAAAATTCTCATTTCGGGATTCTATATTTTATGTTCCCACATACCATTGAATATTCCTTCCAAGCAGAATTTAATGATTCCACAGAAAGGTGTTTAATGACTACATCGTTATTTATTAACCAATTTATTTCCTATTTTTGAACATCTAGTTTTCTAATTTTCCCTATTACTATTACTGTTTACTATTTACTATTTAATAGTAAATATTAATAGTATTTTCCATACTATTTAAATAGTAGAATGAGCAGCCTAGTTTGCAAACAATAATCTTAAAATAATTTGCAAAATGGAATTTGGTCCAAGGATATCTCATGTTTGAGGACTTTTCCTGACCCCGCCTAAACGCCTTCTGGAAAGGCTGCAGCTATTTCTGCTTCTCCCAGCACCACATGAGAGCACTCTTCCAGCTCATCTGTGGTATGGGATCTAATCATATATTTTTATCCCCCAAAAATTAAAAATTCCATTTGCAAGTTCAGCTGGAGCCTCTTTCTGTGCTTCTTGACACTCTCCGCACTCTTCATGCTGTCAACCCATTTGCAGTCTGAGAGCAAGATCACGTCAGCGCTCACCCAACCCAAACAGCTGAGTCCTGGACTAGAGCAGATGAGCAGACAGGCCCGAGGGAGTGACGGGACTCGCTCAAGATCACCCAGCTTTGTGTCAGCCTGGGTGTCAGAACCCGGGTTTCCCAACTCCTGTCTCTTTTTTTGTGTTTTCTCTGTACCGGAAAGTAGTGGACAAACTTCAGGGAAGATCTGGAACTTGGACAAGTTTCGTTTACTGAACACAGCCTCACACAGCTTTCCTATGCGCCAGACACCACTCTAAATGCCCGAGAGACACCTGACTCGTTTGCTCCTTCTAGCAACCCTATGACGCATGTTATTGAGATTTCCGCTTTGTATTTGAGAAAACAGCCAGAGAAGTTAAGTAACCAGCCCAGGCTCACTCACGGAAGGTGGCAGAGCAGAGTTTGAACGCAGGCAGTGTGGCTTCAGAGACCGTTCTCTCTTTTCTAAATCACAAGATATAGAAAAGAGCTGACTTACGACATGTTTTACCCTTTATTGGAACACGCGTGCGTGAGGATGTCCCATGTACAGTGTCTGGAGGACATTTTCCCCTAGTTTTGGAGGGGATGTGTGGTATTCACAGGCTCCCCAGACACTGCCCAGTAGTTCCGGGATGGCGGTGGGTTTGCCCCAGCTTCGTCGGGGGAGGTAGCTAGTCTGTCTCATTCACTGCTGGCCCAGCACCTGGAACAGAGCCCTGTGTGAGGGAGCCAATGTGTAGGGAAATCTCTCTGATGAGGCTTTGAATTGAGACTTAAATGCAGAAAGAAACCAGGCATACAACTATCTCAAGATAGAGTTCCCTGGAAGAAGGAAGAGCAAGTGAGCATAGCCTGGACGGGGACATGCAGACACATTGGGTGACACAAAGGGCTCCCTGGCTGTGGTGCAGTGAGTGGCGCAAGATGAGCTGGGAGTGGCCGGCGGGGTGCAGTTCACCTTGAGCCTTACAGGCCTGCCCCAGACAGGCGCTTAGACTAGTAGGAGCAGCAGAAATGGGGAGACTTGGCTGGCTCTCAGCAGGGCACAGCACCCGCTGACTTGGGCTGTCGGATGGTTTCACCGGCTCTGGTGCAGAGAAGCATCTCCTCCAAGGCGGCAGCAGGGACGTTTCTAAACGTTCATTAAATAACATTCAGTGAAAGACTCTGCATCTAATTGTGCTGTGTTTTATTCATAGGAAATTGAGTCAGAATGATCTCTAAACTTGTCTTGCAAGCAGAAAATAATTGCCCAAGAAGTTATTTCCCAATCCTTCCATCTCCTTAGAAATGTAATTGTTATCAAAGCTTTACTGAAATCAGCAAACAATTTTAAAATTTGGTTTCATAGTCTTTGTTTTTGCAAGTATATTCAGAATGAACAGCTTTATTTCCCCCAAATACTCTCACTAATGTTATTTGATTAGAAACATTAGCATTAGTTACTGTGTTTCTATGTGTCTATAAAAAGTGGAGCTCCATTGGTTTTCTAGAGGTGGCGTATCTATTTAAAATACACTGAGAAATTGCATCAGTATAGTTGAATAGTTCTGAATTGAACACATTGAATATGAATACATCTAATAGATAAATTTACTGTCTTAAGTATAAAGATATAGCACACTAAGGCCTTTTTCCATTTTGGGAAAGAGATTTACTTAATAAAGAAATATGTGTTCACAATCATCGCCTCTCGGAATTCAGTGCTCCAGGTGAGAGTAAGTAAGCTGAGTCAGCCTGGCTCTGTTTCTTTGTTGTCGCGTTGCTTTACTTTCTTTTCCATTTTTTCCCCTTGGTTATGTAAACCAACATTACATAAGTGATATATTTCTTAAATTTCCTCAAGCAGCACTTGGATACGAAGTGCTGATGATGCTCTGATTTAGCAGGATGTTTCCCTGTAATAATGGTGTTAATTATGTAGCCAAAGAGCAATAAACTAACCTATGGTTTATTTATACACATGTCTACGTTTTGCTTTAAATGGATAATTCCTGCTTGTGGTGTTGAATTTACTTTCGAGGGTCAGTTCAAGAAATTGTTTCTCAGACTTCCCTAAGTAGCAATTTTAAAGGTTTTTTTGACATTTCAGTGACAATAGTTTTATAGAGAAGATAAAGTAAAACTCAAGATGAAATAATAGCAGTCATCAACAAAAATATGCAGAAATTATGGCCTTGAGAAATTTGGCTATCTGGGGACAGGAGCACACTTTGAGAACCACACAGGCTACCATACATTTAGATTTTACAAGTGAGTGAAATAGAGAAATCACTGTCAATCTCTGGATGCCAAATTGATATGCTAAGTTTCTCACTGTTTTCTAATTGATTAAAAAATAATTTTTTTCAGAAAGAAATACTGTTCATATTTTTCAGAAAGAAATCTGAGAAAGATTCTCTTTTGTTTTTATTTTTGCTATGAGTTTGGAATAGCTGGAGGTGTCAGAGAGACCAAAGCGTGCCTCAGGACTCACACGCAATGTAGTGGGTGCTGCACTCACAGGTCCACGGTGTGGCACACCTGTGTCCCGCTCAGACCACAGCAATGTTTGAGCTAAAGCTGTGGTGTATCTTACTCAGAACTTCTTCTCTTATGTTCTCTCTAGCTGGCAAGGCACAATAATAAGAACTGTAATTTCTGGGGGGGATTGAGGCTGAGAGAAGTCAAGATGACTTCCTGAGGATCACAAAGATCACGTGCACTTATGCCTGGAACATTACCCATCCACTGAACATTGTTTCCAACTATTTTAAGCATGAAAAGGTCTTGTACAAAGTGAATCACTATAAAAATATCACATGATGTAAAAAGCCAACCTATATATAAATGTCAGGTGTATCATTATTTACTTAGTAAATATTTGTTGAGTGCCTCCTTTTTTTCAGGCACTGTTTTGATGCTGCATATACATCAGTGAACACATCCAACAAAAATTCCTATCTTTGTGAAGCTTACATGTAGTTGGAGGAGTGAGATAATAAACCATAAAATCGTAAATAAATAAATTGTATAAGATGTTTGGAGTGATAAGTGTTTTGGGAAAAATAGAACAAGCTCAGAAGAACTGGGAATGCAAAGGCAGATGAGGAGGTTACAACTTCAATGGGTTGGTCTGATGTCACTCCATGGATAAAGTGACATTTGAGTCAAGATTTAAAAGATGAGGATGAGTCCTGTGGGTATCAGGGACAAAAGGAAAAGTAACTAGTGCACAGCATCTGAGGAGGTGTTTATGTGATGGGAAATGCAGCAGAACTGTGAAGAGGTCAGCGTGGTGCAAAGTGAGTGATTGAGAGTGAGAGTGGAAGATAAAGTAGAGCAGGGACAGTGGGAATGATGGAGGGAGGTGGTGCGCAACCTTGGGTTCTTACAGTGACCACTACTTTCTGCTGTGAGAGAAACATGGAGCCACTGGAGGGTTTGAGCAGGTAAGTGGTGTGTTCTGTTTTAGGTTTTAGAAGGAGTACGCTGCTCACTTGTGTCTAGCATAGAGGATGGGGAGGAAGCAGAAACAGCGGCTGGAAGATTATCGCTAAAATCCAGGTGAGAGATGCTAGTGCCCAGAGCCGAGGGGGCAGCAGTGATGGTGGTGAGAAGTATCCGGATGTGGAATACACCAGGGTTCAGAAGAGACAGCCAACAGGATTTCAGGATTGGTCAGATGTGGGATGTGAGAGATGTGAGGAGTCAAGCAGGACTGACATCTTTGGCCTGAACTGCTGGAAAGCTGGAGCTGCCATTACCTGAAATGGGGAATGCAAGTCAAACAGGTTTTAGGGGAAAGATCAGGAATTTCATCTGAAGTGTTCATTGGGTATCTAGATGGAGACAGTGAGTATTGTGTAAATGCAGGAGTCCCAGGCTGGGGAGACAAAGTTGGCATTGTATTTAAAGCAACGGCACTGGCTAAGATAACCTAGGGAACAAGTGTAGGTGGAGACCACAGGACCAAGGACTGATCCCCGAGCATGCCAGTCTGTGGAAGTGAATTGAAGAGGTCGAAGAGGAGGAACAAGCACAGGAGGCTGAGAAGGAGCTGGCCAGCGAGGGAGAAGGAAAACCAAGGAAGGCCGGTGTCTTGAAAGTCAAGTAAAGAAACTGTTTCTGGGAGGAGGGAGTGGTCTGTGACAGTCCTCATGCAGCCTGGCCGTCAGCAGTGTCTGTCACTGGAAGTTCTGGTTCCTCACATGCTACGTGTGGACCACTGGGGGTCGGCAGCAGGGTCTCAGGCTAAATCCCAGGCCTGATCCACCTGCGTCACACACCAGGATGAGCTGCTGAGCTGCTGAGCAGCCTGCAAGCCTGTTCCTGGCAGGATGGTTCAGGGGAGTTTCATAAATTAGAATCAAAGATCAAATGATACTGGGTGGATGCTAAGGGTAGATCAAGCCATCAGTATTTTAAAAAATCTCTTTAGGCAGTTCTTTTTAAAAAATTAATTATAATTAATTATTTTCTTGAGGTTTCACTGCTTTATAACATTATATAAATTTTATGTTTATATAATTATATTTTGACCTCTGTAAAGAGTACATCATGCTCACCACCAAAAGTCTAGTTATCATTTAGACAAAAAGAACAGACTAGTGGTTACGAGGGGAAAGGAGGGGTGGGGGGTGGGCACAAAGTGTGAAGGGGTGCACCTACAACATGACTGACAAACAATAACGTACAACTGAAATCCCACAAGGTTGTAAACTATCATAATCTTAATTTAAAAAAGTCTAGCTGTCATCTGTCACTGTACACACATGTCCTTTTATCCCCTTTCCCTCCTCCCTCCCCTCATCCCCTCTGACTCACCAATCTATTCTCTGTATCTATGTGTTTATCTTTCGGGTATGAGTGAAATCATATGGTATTTGTCATTCTCTGTCTGACCTATCTTGCTTAGTATAATATCCTCAAGGTCCATCCATGTTGTCACAAATGCAAAACATCATCCTTTTTATGACTGAGTAGTATTCCATTGTATGTATGTACATACCACGTCTTCTTTATCCATTCACCCGCTGGTGGGCATTTAGGTTGTTTTCAAGTCTTGGCTATTGTGAATAATGCTGCAATGGACATAGGGGTGCATATATCTTTTTCAATTAGTGTTTTTCAGTTCTTTGGGTAAACGCCCAGAAACAGAATAGTTGGGTCATATGGTATTTCTAGTCTTAATTTTTTGAGGAATCGTCATACTGTTTTCCATAGTGGTTGAACCAATTTATATTCCCACCAGCATTGTACAAGTGTTCCTTTTTCTCCACATTCTCTCCAACACTTGTTATTTCTTGTCTTTTTAATAAAAGTCATTATGATGGGCATGAGGTGATATCTCATTCAGAAAACTGGACAGCCACACAAAAAAGAATAAATGTAGACCATTGTCTTACATCATACACAAAAATTAACTCAAAATGAATTAAAGATTTGACTATAAGACCTGAAATCATAAAATTCCCAAAAGAAAACATAGGCAGTACACTGTTTGACATCAGTCTTAGCAGTATCTTTTTGAATATGTCTCTTCAGGAAAAGGAAACAAAAGAAAAAAATAAACAAATGAGACTACATCAAACCAAAAAGCTTCTGCTTCACAAAGAAAACCATCAACAAAACAAAAAGACAACCTACAAATTGGGAGAAGATATTTGCAAATCATATATCCAATAAGGGTTAATATCCAAAGTATATGAAGAACTCATACAACTCAACAACAGCAACAAAACAACCAGAAATAACTAAATCAAAAAATGGGCAGAAGATCTGAACAGACATTTTTCGAAAGGAGACGTACAGATGGCCAGCCGACACATAAAAAGATATTCAGCATCACTAATTATTAGGGAAATGCAAATCAAAACTGCAGTGAGAAATTACCTCATGCCTGTCAGAATGGCTATTATCAAAAAGATAAGAAATAACAAGTGTCGGCATTTTTAAAGTCTGGCCAGAGTTGAAAAATGCTGTTTCAAGACCTGCAGAATCTCTGAGGCTTAGTCCCAGGATGGCTTATAAATTCCTGCTGTTTTTAAGGTCATCCACACCTAGATGTCTCTGTGTTTTCTACTGTAAGAAGTGACCCTGAGGCCAAGTGTAAGTAGGGACCCAAGCGACTATGTTTATATCTCAACCCTTCATTCCCAAGCTGGGAGGGGTGAGATTTTCATTTACTCTTCTTCTCTGGAGAGGATCCCTTTCATGTCCCGTTTGGGATGTGGGGCACAAAGCTTCATAGGTCAGCTATAACGACAGAAACAGTAACCCCTCGTTGCTGAGGATCTAAGAGTCCTGTGCACACGTGCGCACACACACACACACTCAAGTCCAGACTTTCTGGTCTCAAATATTGGCTCTATCACCACTAGTTGTGTAATCTTGTTCAAATTAACTTAACCTTTATACTTTACAGGGATAAACGCAGGACGGTTGAGATTAACGTGAAAATACACTAAAACTCTCAGAATAATACTTGGAATACTAGAACAGTCCATGGAATGTAGGAGGCATTAACTAAATGTCAGCAATCATTTTACACTTACATGTAAATATCTACCCAGATGTCTAAGGAAGGCAAATACTAAGAACAGATTAATTTTTTCCTAAGTGGGAGTTAAGAGAACAAAGTTCTACAAGCAAAACATAGTGTTGGAGACCTAATTGAGTCTGCACAAGTAAAAGCAGATAGACGGAGTGGAAAGATAGAGAAAATGGGAAAAGCTGAAACTGGATAGAAAAGAAAGCTTGCATAGGGGGATGCTTGAAAGGAAGATGAGGCAGATGATGTCAAAGAGTAGTCGTGTTGGTTAGGAATTTTATTCAGCTGTTGACAAGAAAAAAATACAGTAATAGAGGCCTATGCAAGATAAGGGTTTTAGTTTTTATCATATACCGGAGAGACCAGGTGTAGGCAGTTGTTGGAAGTGGCTTTGGGACTCAAGGACGTCAGTGATGAGGTCTCTGACTTTCTTGGCTTTCTGGGGTTGTTTTGAGATTGCAAGATGGCTGCTCAACCCAGAGGACTGCAAAATTACGGGTGTTCATTTGACCTGCTCTTCTAGTAAGGAGTTTTACAAAGCTCTGCCCTACTGCTCCTGCTCACAGAACAGCACCACGGGATCCCTGGTGGAAAGGGTAGTTTCAAAATGTAATTTTTAAAATTCTGAGTTTGCTATAATGGAAAAGTTGAGGATTGACATTAGGGGGTCTAGACTCCTTAGCGACTTAACATTCACCCATACACCCTCCTCCTGCCACGGATGGAACACTCAGCCTCCTGAAGACAGATGACCCTGGGTCTCCTTCAGGCACTGCGTCCGTCAGCCTACAGCCCTCTCCATTGGATCCAAATGTGGCTTTAATGTTTAAAGGACGTTCAATGTCCTATAAACCAAAGGCAAGTTCTCTGCCCCAGCACACTCAAATTATATGAGTAAGAAAAAGGATAACTACAATAAAACCACTCATAAAATGGGAGAATGGGGAATATGTAGAAGTCACTGCCTATAACTGACCAAATGGTGTTGGGGAGGATGAGCAAGGACTTCCTGTCTTGGCTGAGGGTTGAGGTCCTGGATCAGGCCCTCTGGCAGCCCCTGGTCCAGATGTCTGCAGAAATTCTCTAGTCCTACCCTCCCTTGGCCTCTGATGGATTTTAACATTTGTTTTGAATTATACTCTTAAAAGAATATTCAATGAACATCTGTGTGTGCTAGTTCAAGTAAATATATTTACTGAATATATAAGACTAAATTCCAAGAAGTGGAAATTTTGGAAGTTAATTGCACTGAAAATTTAGTAGATATTTCTAAATTGTCCTCTAAGATATAGTTTATATCCCGTATTAGATAGTTTCTGTTTTGAAGTATCTCTTTAACACAAAGAATTTCATGGTCCCATATCTCACATGGTTGTGTTTACAGTTTTTGTCCCTTGATAAAATACATAACAATATCACTGCACTTAAAAAATTTGAGGTGCCAGCCCAGTGGCTCAGTGGTTAAGTTCACGTGCTCCACTTTGGTGGCCTGAGGTTCACAGGTTCGGATCCCAGGCATAGACCTACACAGCACTCATCAAGCCATGCTGCGGAGGCATCCCACATACACAATAGAGGAAGACTGGCAACAGAAGTTAGCTCAGGGCCAATCTTCCTCACCAAAAAAAAGAAAGAAAGAATTTTAGTTCTTGTGACAGCAACATCCTATATTTGAAAAATTGTTTGTGCATATGCACAAGGTGATTTGTTGACTAATTACTAGTTCACTAATGAATTAGTTGACTGATAATGCTTGGTGTATGTACCTTGGGGTCTGCTGCTCAGGGTTTGGGAGCTATGACTCTGGACCATGCACTCATCTACCTGCAGGCTCAGGCTTTAGCCCCTGTAGTGTTTGACACCAACTTTGCACATGGCTGGGCCTCTGAAAATATCTATTGATTGGTGTACCTTTCCATGTTCACTATTAGTTGCTTTAAACTGGGTTCCTCTCATCTCAAACTCACCACGTGGAGAAGTGTTGGTCTCACAGGTTCCCTCCCACCTTCCTGTCCATGAAAGGAGGCTTTGTGGTTTTCTAAGGACTCTGTTTGTTCATGTTTCTTTGGTGTCAACAACCACTGGGAAATAAGAAAACAGGGGACAGTCCTCCCCCTGTCTGGCTGCCTCAGCTTACCTGACATTGGGGCTGGGAGTCTAAAAGTGCCAGGACAGGGTTGCCAAGAGGACGAATAGGAGGTGTTGGGAACGGGGTGAACTGTGTTCAGTTGCCATGTGAAATGTACACTTATTTTTGCCATTTCTTGCAGGTATTCAAGAGTAGCCAGAAATCTGGACTTTATGTTCCATTGTAGTAAAACTAATTAAAAATAGAATATGACGTAGGCCAAACAAAGCAATCTGTAGGCTGTATTTGATCTGCAGTTTACAGATTTATAATTCTGTGCGAGGAGATCTTGAGGCTTGTGTTATATTTCATGCTATTTGATTTCTCTTTCTTGCAAATAGCAATCTGGATCTCGTTACCCTTCTGTAGTAATATTGTGTTGCACGCGTGAAGGGTTATTCCTGGCAGCGAGCCTACCTTCTGCTGGGGAGGACAAAGAGCACTTGGCTTGTTGCCATATCTGCTCCTAGCATAGTCAGCACTCAACTAACATTTGTTGACTAATATTTGTAGTATATTAATGCCAGGCAAAACAATTGATCTCCAAATTTTTGGGGTAAATACTGAGATGGATGGCAATCCTAATGTCTAGTGACAAGTGCCATACAAAATACAAAATCTTCCAAAGATTTGATAGTACTTCTTCATTTTATGCACTATTTTAGTGTTTTCATTTCTATTATTTCTTTTAGTTTTACTGAGAGGAGGAAAAATATTGGCTATAGATTGCTCAGGACCTTTCAGAACAAGGGATTATTTTTCTTTTTTTTTTTTTTAAAGATTTTCTTTGTGCTCATGAAATATAGCTGTCTGAAAATATATAGAGAGATTTCAAAAGTTCTGCTTCATTTATTATAAACCAGCTAAATGTCTTGGCAGTTCTAACATTTTGGTATCCAGACTGTTTGTTGCTCTCAGTGATCACACAAAAGAAATACTTGCTCAAATTATTTGCAATCTTGGTTCCGAAAATGTGGCCATCATTTGTTTTTCCTACCAAATCATGCCACCTTCATACCTTCTTATGTCCCGTTCTTGGAATCCAATGTAACCCTTTGGTTGAAGGCACTCATTGTAATAACTCCCTTATTATTATTCTCCCTCCAGCAAAGTAGTTCTGAAAGTGTGGTCTACAGACCCACGAGGGTCCCTGAGCCCCTTTCAGGAGGTCTGTGAGGTCAAAATTATTTTCATAATAATAGTAATTCTTTTTTGCCTTTTTTATTGTGTTAACATTTGTATCAATAGTGCAAAAGTAAGAGTAGATGAAACTATTGGAAGTAACTGGAATTAAGTCATCACATTCGGCTAGCAAGAATTCAAGACAACATTAAAATAAAAACAGGCTCATTTGAGAATGTCCTTCTACTGCATATCAAGGTACAATGGCTGTCTCAAGGAAAGATGCTTTTTTTGACTTGCTAACTGAAGCTTTCCAAAAAGATCTGGAGCTGCCTCTGCCCAGGGTGGGAATGGTGGCTCACTGAGCAGCAGGAGATGGATAGACAGTGCTTGCTTCAGCATTCACCAAAAGCTGGAGTTTAATGCAAGAAAAACAATGTGCATTCAATGATTTTTAGGAATTTATAGAATTATGTTGGCAGCCCCACAACCCGTTTTTAGAATGTTTTCATTACTCCCTAAACTTCCCTCAATCTCACTTGCAACTAAGCCCAGTTCAGGCAACCACTGATCTTCTTTTTGCTTCTTTAAATTTGCCTTTTCAGAGTATTTCATACAATGGAAACACATAGCATGTGGTCTTTTGTGTCCAGCTTCTATCATTTAGCATGTTTCTGAGGTCCATCTGTGTTGCAGCATCTATTGGTATTTCATTACTCTTTATTTTCGAATAACAGTCCTTCGTGTGGATATACCACATTTTGTCATTCCATTCACCAATTAATGGCTATTTGGATTGTTTCCAGATTTTGGTTCTTATAAGTAAGAATGCTATGAATATTCATAAAGTACCATTTTAATTCCTCTGTCAATTTTTAAAATTATATTTTGAGTTACTTTCTTTCAGTTATTGTACATTCCATCTCCAGAATTTCCATTTACTTTCTAGTTCTATACAATTTTTAACTCTTTGTTGAGATTCTTTATTTATTGCAATCTCAAACCATTCTCAAGTGGGGTCAGGATAGGAGGCCTCTTCCAAAGGAGACACTGTCTTGTAAGGGACAGAAAACATCAAAGGCTACTTTTTAGACAACTTCTGATCTCCCTATTCCCTATTCCCAACGACTTTACGTAGTTTGGGGTGGAGTGTTTTAATGACCTCTATTTTTTGAAGTTTGTTATTGTTTCATGAATGTTATATTCTGAATCTACCACAGTTTAGGAATTTGATATCCAAAAGTGACAATTTTTGAAACTCCAAAAGACTTTGCTGTCAAGACTCTTTTCTGCCATGAACTTCAAAAAGCTATTTCAAAACCCCAAAGGTATAATTCAATTCCTTTTTATTATTTTCTATTATGTAATCCTTTCCATGAAGTAATAGGAATTCTGCTTAAGTGAGAGAAAGGAACGTGGGATAAACTGAATAACTAGGACTGAGAAATGCATCAGTTAATATAGGAAAACATTACTTCACCATATACGTATATATTCCAAAACTCCAAAGAGGTCATGGTTGAAAATCGCAGGGGTCTTCTAATCTGTGACACAGAGTGAGGATGACAACAACAAATTATGAAGTAGTTGAAATATTTCAACTACAAGAATAGCTGTTCTTCACCCCATACACCTCCTTCTAACTCCCTTTATCTAATTTCTGATGCCAAACCTACATCTCCCCACCTCTGTCGAGCACACCAGTAGATTGACAGAGTATATTTTCCTTGCTTGACATGGCATATTTTCTTTTCTTTTTTTTTAAATTGATACACCTACATTGACACATCATAATCACCCAAAGTCCACAGTTTACACTTTGGTTCACTCTTGGTGTTGTAAATTCTGTGGCTGTGGGCAAATGTATAGTGACATCTCTCCAACCTTATGGTCTCATACAGAGTATTTTCACTGCCCTACACATCCTTTGTGCTCCACCCAGTCACCCCTCGCCCTCCACCACCCTTGCTAACCACTCATCTTTTTATTGTCTCCATAATTTTCCCTTTTCTAAAATGTCATATAATTGGAATCATACCATATGTAGCCTTTTCAGATTGGCTTCTTTCACTTAGCAATACACACTTAAGGTTCTTCTACATCTTTTCATAGCTTGATAGCTCATTTAACACTGAATAGTACTCCGTTGTCTGGGTGAACCACAGTTTATTTATCCATTCACCTACTGAAGGGCAATTTGGCTGCTTCCAAGTTTTGACAGTTATGAGTAAAGATGCTGTAAACATGGGGCTGGCCCCATGGCCAATTGGTTAAATTCGTGAGCTCCACTTTGGCAGCAGCCCAGGGTTTACTTGGTTCGGATCCTGGGTGTGGATATGGCTCCGCTCATCAGGCCACGCTGAGGCATCATCCCACATAGCACAACCAGAAGGACCTACAACTAGAATACACAACTATGTACTGGGGGCTTTGGGGAGAAGAAGAAGAAAAAAAAAGAAGAAGAAGATTGGCAACGGATGTTAGCTCATGTACCAATCTTTTTTAAAAAAAGAAAGATGCTATAAACATCCATGTGAGGTTTTTCTGTGGAAATAAGTTCTTATCTCCTTTGTAAACACTAAAGAGCACAATTGTTGGATATTGAAATAAGAGTATGTTTAGTTTTATAAGAAACTGCCACACTGTCTTCCAAAGTGGCTGTACCACTTTGCATTCTGACCAGCAATAAATGAGAGTTACTGTTGCTTCACAACCACAACCACCACCTAGTGTTTGGTATTATCAGTGCTCTGGATTTTAGTGTTATAATAGGTGTGTAGTGGTATCTGGTTGTTTTAATTTGCATTTCCCTGATGACACATGATGTGGGGCATCTTTTCATATGCTTATTTTCCATTTGCATATCTTCTTTGGTAAGTTATCTGCTGAGACCTGTGGCCCACTTTTAAATTTTATTGTTGAGTTTTGAGTTCTTTGTATACAGTCATGAATGGCTTACCGATGGGGATATGTACCAAAAAATGCATCATTAGGTAATTTTGTCATTGTGCAAACATGATATCATGTACTCACGCACCTAGCTAGTATAGTGTACTACATACCTAGGCCATATGTTACTAATTTTATGGGACCACTGTCATACATGTGGTCCATCATTAACCAAAACATTGTTATGCAGTGTGTGACTATATCTTGGATCACAGTTCTTTATCATATGTGTCTTTTGCAAGTACTTTCTCCCAGTCTGTGGCTTGTCTTCTCATTGTCTTGACATCGTCTTTCACAGAGCAGAAGTTTTTAATTTGAATGAATTCCAGCTTATCAATTATTTCTTTCATTAATCATGTCTTTAGTGTTGTAACAAAAATGTCATCACCATATCCAAGGTCATCTAGATTTTCCCCTATGTCATCTTCTAAGAGTTTTGTAGTTTTGAGTTTTACATTTAAGTCTGAGATCCAATTCCAGTTCAATCTGTGGTCTGTGGTAAGATGTGCGTCTTGATTGATTTTTTTGCATGTGGATGTTCAGTTGTTCCAGCATCATTTGTTTGAATCTCTGCTCCATTGCATTGCCTGTATTCTTTTATTCAAGACTGGTTAACTATATTTATGTGGGTCTATTTCTGGACTTTCTATTCTGTTCCTTTGATTCTTTTGCCAACACCACACTGTCTTGATTACTGTAGTTTTATAGTAATTCTTGAAGTTGAGTAGCTTCAGTCCTCCAACTTTGTTCTTCTCCTTCAGTAATGTATGGATTACTCTGGATATTTTGCTCCTCCATATAAACTTTAGAATCAGTTTGTCAATATCCACAAAATAACTTGCTGGTACTTTTATAGGGATTGCATTGAATCTACAAATCAAGTTGGGCAGAACTGACATCTTGACAATATTGAGTCTTCCTATCTACGATCATGGATTATCTCACCATTTATTCAGTTCTTCAGTTTTGTTCATCAGAGTTTTGTAGTTTTCCTACAACTAATATAATTGCTATTAGTTCCAGTAGGGTTTTTTTGGTCAGTTCTCCTCAATTTTCTACACAGGTCTTCTATGAGCAAAGACAGTTTTGTTACTGCCATCCCAATCTCTATACACCTTTTATTTCCTTTTCTTGCCTTATTGCATTAGCAAGAACTAAGAAGTGGTGAGAGAAGATGTCCTTGTCTTGTACTTGATCTTAGTGAGAAAGCTTAGTGGAAAACTTTCTCACTGTTAAATGTGATGCTAGCTATAGACTTTTTGTGAATATTTTTTATAAAGTTGAGAAAGTTCACCTCTATTCCTAGTCTACCATGAGTTTTTGTTGTGAAGGGATGTCAGGTTTTGTTAAATGCTTTTTTTCCATCTTTTGATATAGTCATGTGATTTTTCCTTTTTAGGCTGTTGATATGATAGATTGCAATTAATTGATAAGTCAGTTTTGCATACTTGGGATAAATCCCACTTTGTGGTGGTGTATAACTCTTTTGTATTTTGTTTGATTTGATTTGGTAATATTTTGTTGAGCATTTTTGCAGCTGTGTTCGTGGGTGATATTGGTCTGTGGGTTTCTTTTCTTGCAATGTCTTTCTCTGGTTTTGGTATTAGAGTAATGCTGGCCTCATAGAATGAGTTAGGAAGTATTCCCTCTGCTTCTCTCCTTTGAAAAAGATTATAGAGAATTGGCATCTCATATTTTCAACCTTCATTTTTCTTGTTTCTTGTTTTTTATTTCCAAGATATCAAAGAGATAAATTCATGCTAGTTAATAAATATTGATTAATGAAAGTGTGCTGTGCACAGATAATGTGTACAGATTAACAGAAATTTTTTGTAGATAATGCTGCACATAAAAGAGAGAATTTCATTTAAGGTTTGGCATTAAGAGGGATAAGGGAGCGAGAAGGGAGAATTATAGCAACCAGCAAAAGAAGTTCTGGTGCAAGATGTCTTTTGTGATGTCATTCACATCCTACACCAGCGTGTTGCCTGACTCTTATTCTGCTGGTTTGGAGCCCACTTTATACACACCTCTGAACCTTTTGCATATGTTATGTCTGAATATGCTTTTTTGTTTGTGTTTCAAAGATATTTGCTTATATTTCTTTCTTCCTTTGCAAACTTAATTTAAAAATTGATGGTATCCTCTTTTGCTGTTGTAGCCTGTAACCAAGTCTGTTGGAGGGAGAGACTGTCAATCCAAAAACCATAATTCCCTTTACAGGAATGGAGCCACTCTTCCCCACGTGTGTAATTCCTTTGTGGAAGTAGAGTGTTCTGTGAGAATTATTCATATTGTACCAAGGAATGCAAAAAATAAAACCTCTAATAATCTGAAAGAATGACAGCCATTAACAAATGTTTACATTTAATTTAATACCAGAAATGGTATTAGTGCTATATGGAATAGACTGTACCTTCCATATCATTTACTGTATCGCAGTGCACCTTCCATGTCGTTTACTGTATCCCTGTGTACCTTCCGTGTCATTTACTGTATCACTGTGTATCTTTCGTATTGTTTACTGTATCTCTGTGTATCTTCAGCAGGCCTTGGCATTTTAGATTCATTAAATACATCCATTGTTGGTAATCTCCTGAGTTCAAACATAAAAATATACCTGATATATATTTTATAAAATACAGTGAATACTATTATTTCCTAATTCATATAAATTAAAGCACCTAGTTATTTTGTTTGTGATTTTACAAAGACTCAAACTTCTTTAGAAATTGTCTCGTATAGAAACATTTGAAATTACTCTTTCAGATTTCAGAGGAAAAGACTTTTTAAAAAATTAAACCATTTATATTTTCAATACCTTGTAAAATATAATAGTGACTGCCAGGGAACAGACTTGTTCCCTTTCATTTTGGGGGGTATGGTCTTATTATTTCTTGCAGGATCAATTATACAAGCATTTAAATAATTATACTTTTCAAACTTGATTTCTGAATATTCTAGTTGATTGAAATAAAGACTTCCTCTCATCTGTTTATCTAAACAACAGCTTTAGTTCTTTTTTCCATGATACTTACGTCTGACATGAAGGAGTCATTCGCTAAACATTGCTGAATCAATGAATGAACGCCTGTGCTGCCAGACATTTGCAGGGCAAAAGCATGAACATGAAAGTTGTCACTTCCATTGAATGAAATCTCCCCTCAGATCCTGTGGTCTTATATTTTCTTTGCCTTAGGAGAGAAATTAAAGGATATCATTTTAAAAGTCTCTGGATTCCCTGCCTACCTGTGCAAGAGAGGAAGGTCAGCCCACACGCATCTCACTTCTTGCCAAGGACGGCACACCCAACCTGTTGCTTCCCCATCCCTGAAAGCAGTTCTTCTCACATTGTGTGTGCGTCAACCACCCAGGAATCTCCTTGAAATGCACTTTCTGTTATTTGTTGACCAACTGTAGGCCCAGTGCTCTCTGTTTTCAAGGCAATTTATGTTTTGTCTTGATACATGATGAGAGCCTGCTGAAGCTGGCTATTTCAATTTATTTACTTACAATATGAATAACCAATAAAGCATAAATGGCCACACTTATTTTCCTATGATGCACACATAGTTCAATCTTTGGGTTGATTATGAAGCATTGAGTTGTCTCCTTTGGATGCTGTGCAGATAATTGAATGCCATTAGCGATTAGTGAGTCTGCTCTGTTCACTGTCCTTATTCAGGGCCTGTTAGAACAGGATCGCATACTATTTCGAATCTCCTTTGTGATTTGTTTACTAAACTGAATTCTTCCATAGTTCAAGGTTCTGCTATTTTGTGGCTTTCTCTGTCTCTATAATAATCCCTTCTTCCATACTCTGAGCTAACTGCTAAATTCATTGTCATTTCATTTCCACTGACTTTTAAATTATTTGTGTCTGCTAAATTTTATACTTTCTCAGAGAAGAAAGGGAAATTAAACATGAACCATAGAGAACTTGAACAAAATACATGCTCCTGTTGTAGGGTGAGTGAATAAATATGCACTGAAAAGGCTCTAGTATGGTCTCCTGTCAAGTCTTTCATTTAGTTGATTCCACATATTCTTGTATCAAATCAGCTTTTCAGAGAGGTAGAAATTCCTACTATCAGCAGCATTTCTATCTTGATGAGAATTTTGTAGTAGAAAATTAACCACTTGCACAGAGAATGTAGCAGTTGGCCATGTGGACAACAGGGTGACAACTGCCTCTAAACAAACAGTTGGCTGTAATGTGGTAGACTCGTTTGTAAAGGTAAACTTGTAACTGAACTCTTTAGTGGGAACTCAGCTGTCGCATTTAAGGAGGTGTCCTTGAGGCCTCCATTACATTTCCTTCATCTGCGAAACGGACTCCATGAGAGTTTATTACCTGAATTTCCAACATGAGAGCTGAAATGAGACCATCCTGGGAATATGATGAAATGCTTAGAACTTCTTGAAGAAAAACATGCACATACAGATGCACTCAAATTTTTAAACACAACTTTAGGGAATTTGAAAACTCTAAAGTAAGATTAACTGAGGCTTGGAAGAGAAAGGGATGTAAAAGTCAGGTTGAGTTAGAAAGGGGAAGTTATCACTGGTGAGATGGAAGAAAACAAAGAAAGAAAATGAAATAAATAAGTTTAATGTACAGATTTTGTTCTTCAGATTATTAGCCTCTTAGCTGTGCATGCCTTGCAGGTAGACGATTTCCTTGAGAGTTCTAAGAAATTATTTACCTGAAAGATCAGTGGCAAAGATTAAAAAATGAAGGGAAATTGGTAATATGTACCAAGGAAAATGGCAATATAGAAATGCAACAGTCACAGTTTAAAGATTTATCTTAAAGAAATAAAAAGGGGTGAATGAAAATATGTATGTATATGAATGTTAGTTTTGGTGCTAAAAGACCAAAAATGCAGCCACCCCGAGCTCAGCAGTAGAGCATAGATCAATTAAATTTGGAATGCTGTTGTCAACACACCAGGATGCAATCATGAAAAACAATGTTGTAGCCCAATGCCTTTCAGATTTTAACGTACATGTGAATTAGTGTGAACTCCACTGGTTCCTTTCGTAGTTTTAAAAGTTTCAGAATCATTTGAGTTACTTTGGACGAGTTTGCATCTGTACGTATTCCTATCTTTAAACAGTAGATTTGGAATGAATTGATAGCCCAGTATGGTGAACACAACAGCTCTTGAGTTATTTCAATTCTGCCTTTTTATGTAACCACTTGGAGTTTTGTGTTTGGAATTTACAACAGTGGAACAGAGTTCAAATTGTGAGTTGTTATAGTTTTGTTTGAGAATGCAATTTTCAGTTCATCCATAAAATATATTCATTTGCTCACATGATTATTACTGAACATAATTTTGCTGTACGGAGCAAGAGAGGATGTTAAAAATGACCCGTTCCAGGGCTGGCCCCGTGGCCGAGTGGTTAAGTTCGCGCGCTCCGCTGCAGCCGGCCCAGTGTTTCGTTAGTTCGAATCCTGGGTGCGGACATGGCACTGCTCATCAGACCACGCTGAGGCAGCGTCCCACATGCCACAACTAGAAGAACCCACAACGAAGAATACACAACTATGTACCGGGGGGCTTTGGGGAGAAAAAGGAAAAAATAAAATCTTTAAAAAAAAAAAAAAATGACCCGTTCCAGGTGTCAATGTGCCGTGTACAACATTGCTGGTCCTGAGTGTTAAGCAGATGACGAGCAGATTTGAAGGTGCCGCACCCCCAGCATGTTCAGCTGCAGAGTCACAAGCAAACTAGCCAACCGCCCCTTCCATCCCCAGCCTTGGGGACAGTGCCAGTTAAAGACTGAGATAGAGGACAGAACCAGGCAAAAGGCCGAGCAGACGAGGAGGCGTCAGTTCATAAACACGGGAGACGCTTCCGGGACTTAACGGAAGTGGGAGCTGAGGCTCTGTGTAGAGTGGAGTCGGGAGGGATGAGCAAGTGAAATCTAAGTTGCCATTGTTGGTTTGTTCTTGCTGGAGCCCACAGAATGGTGAAGCTTGGGACACTTGTTTATACTCACTTGTGCTATGAACCTTCGTGAAAAATGGGAAGGCAGATATTTGTCCTATTTATCTTTGCAGCATACAAGGGAGCAGGTAAAATGCTTAAATATATCTCATTAGTAACATTGACAAATAGGATTTTAACTCAGGCTTTCTAATTTCCCTCTAATAGGTCATATATTAAAATAGTACAAATATATGGTATGTAGAAACCACAAGGTAAACGTTTTATTGAACTCAGTATCAATGAGATGCTCATGAAAGTAATACGTCCGCTTCTGTTCTCTACAGCTAGTGATGTGTAGAATTCACGAAAAATCTAGAGGAAGCAATCAAGATGTTACTAGAACTGGAAAATGATTTATCCCTAGAAGCATAATTTCATCTTGCTTCAAGCAAAATTGGTAGCCTACGTTGCAAAGTCAACTTAGAGATTTTCTTTGTTGAAATTACTTTGTTCATTTAATTATGACTTTATTTCAAAGTTGATCTACACTTTAAGGAATTATCTATAGTGAATATTTTTTTCTCTATCTACCATATGTTAAGAAAACATCTATGGTGTAAAATCAAGGAATATCTAGTTAAAGAATATGAGGCAATTATGAATCACAGTTTAAAATCTCATTTACAGAGAAACATGCTCTCTTTTTTTAATGGCTCCATTTAATATTCAGTATGGATACACCATCTTTCTGTCATCTCAGAAAATTTTAACCTCAGTCTCTTTGGTACTTCCTGCCTCCTACCCCCAAATTAGTTCCAGAAACATGAGTTATGTCAAGATACTGGGGATGGGGTAATTATTAAGTAACTACCTCAGTTCAAAGGGTGCAGTTGATATGTCACTGTTTGAGTGAGTGTGGCCTTTCTGACCTTGTGGTTTTTGCTAAATTAGTGTAATGCTTGCGGAATCTTTCTGGAAGGCAGAGCATGTTACCAGGAGTCATCATCTTGGCAAAACCTTTCCAGATCTTTATTGTTTTTCACAACTTCACCCCCTCCTTCCCTGCCCCCTGCCAAGGGCCTATTTTTGTTTTTGCAGTTGGGGTGTGTAGGAAGTTAAGGGGTCTTCTCTCTATGTGTTTTAGTCTAGAACATTTTGTTTACACCTTGTGTTAGTTTTCCTGTTGCTGCTGCAACAAATTACCACAACCTCAATGTCTCATAACAATACAAATTTATTATTTACAGGTCTGTGCAAAGATCAAGGTGTTGACAGGGCTGTGTGTTCTGGGGTCTCCAGGGGAGAATCCCTTTTCTTGCTGTTTCCAGCTTCTAGAGACTGTCATTGGCCCATGTGCCCCATGCAGCAATCGCATCATTTTAGACTGCTTCTGTCCTCACGTCTCTTTTCTGACTGTCTCCTGTCTCCTTTCACTTATAAAGGACCCTTGTGATTACATTGAGCCCACTTGGATAATCCCTTTTTCCACATAAGGTAACATATTCACAGGTTCCCAGGATTGGGACGTGGGCACATCTGGGTGGTTGTTATTCTGCCTGCAACACGACTCAAAATCACTAACCTCTCTGGGGCTCGGGCTTTTGGAAGCCAAAAGTCAGAGAGAAAAATCAGGGTTTTCCAATTTTATGCTTTATGTCATTCTACTTGAATCCAATTCTTTGCTTGAATGAGAGAAAAGCAAAATACTGAGAGGAAAAAACCAACAATCACAAGTCAGTATGGAATTTTTTTTTTATCACACTAGACGTGTGTTAAGAGAACTTGATTAGCTAAATGGGAATGTTTAGTGGAAACATAATGTTGATTATCAAGTATTCTATTATCACATGAAAGGGCACACTTACTGTTCTTTTTCTCCACTGAAGAAAATGCTGAAGATGTGACCTTCATACAAATTCACACACGTTAGATAAGTGAGATAACGTGAGGTCCCATGGTTTCCCTCCCTGTGGGTGGGAAAGAATCCATTTGGCTATTCAAGCATGATTCTCATATGGTAGAGGATAGCAAAGTCTATGTATTTGTGATTTATATACCATTTGTTATTGTTAAAATCATGCATGATTGGAATCTCAATAAAAAAGCAGCTTTAGCTTGTCATAAGCTAAACCACTGAAAATATTGGCATTGTTTTGAGTCTGTGTCTTTACCTCTGAGCAAATTAGAAAATTGCAACAATGTTAGATATTTTAGGAATCTAAACTGTGTTATGATAATTTATAAATCCTAAATTTACCTGAATCAGCCAAAATATTAGAAATAAAATCTTTTCCAGATCTTTTATTAATATAACATTATCAACTAAAACTGTACCATGCTGTGTGTGATTCTCAGGGAATATAAGCCTCTTAAATTTCCAAGAACAGTGGCCCAACCAATTGTTTGCCAGTTGGCAGTATATTCACACATGTGAATCACACAGAGTGGTGCCTGCCTCATGATGTGCTCAATAAATATTAGTTATTATTAATATTAGAAATAATTTTTATTCTTGGACGCTCTGACTAAATGGCCCAGATATAAGCACAGTAACAGAGATTTGTTTTCTGACCTAGCTAGAGGGATTTACTTTCAAACCTTGTGATGAGAACCAAGGGCTACCATCATGTAGGTCTGTGGCTTCTGATGATTAATATTCAGATGGGCATCAAATAATTCATGTTGGGCTCAGGATTCATAGGCTTGAAACCTCAAGAGGCCTGTAAGTACTACACAGAAAGATTTAAAACATGTTAATCTTAATTTTGAAATCTATTTTACTCATTTTATTACATAAATGACAAAAAAGATGCTTTGGATTTACTCTGCTAAACTTCTTTGAGAGACAGAACTAAGTCATTTAAATTTCATATCTAAAATTAAGAATTCATGCAAAGTTAAATGAAAATAATAGAACAATGGATATACATTCATTAATTTATTCATTAGTTCGGCAAATACTTCATGAGGACTGATTATATTTTGGATCTTTACTATTGCAGCAATGACACAAGTGTGACTAGAACGTTAGATTTTTGCCCAATCAAGTGTGTGTGTAGTGGGTAGAGAACATGTAAACAAATTATAAAGAATACTGCAACCCAACGATAGAGGCAGTTATAGGATATCAAGAAGTGAGCTCAGCTGAAATAGCTGAGGGAGATGAGTCTAATGGTATGGGAATCTGGGAAGGCTTCCAGGAGAGCATGCCTCTTAACTAATTATTAAAAGGTTCATAGGAGTCAACCAGGGGTAGGGTATAAAGCAAAGAGATTGCAGGCAAAATAGCCAAAAGGAAGTCCTGGTGGCTAGAATCAGAATGGTTCTCTGGCTTTATTTTTTCTACATTAGGATTCCACTCCCGTGTGCCACAGTTTTCATCTTCCTGTGGCATGTTCTCCTACATAAAGAATGAGGACCATGCCTTGATGAATGAAGTTTTCTGCTCTGTATCTTAACCTGACTATTGATTGGTTTGTGTATTGTTGGCTCTGAACATGTGGTTGGGTTCTAAGATCAGGGCCCAGTAGCAGAAATGACCAGGGAACTCATGGCTCACTCACTGGGAAACATGGGAAGAAAAGTCAGGGAATGGGACTGAAGAGGAGAAAGTTGGGCCAGGCACCTGAGTTCCAAGAGGAGGTGGATTGTGTAAGGACAGGAGAGAGTTGAGATGCCTGGTGTGAGGGGAGCATCACACCTTGGGGAGTCCATGGCAGAAGGGATCTGTATCAAGCAGGGCCAAGCCATTTCAGCAATTTCATCTGAACACTAGGCAAATTAGATCACAGGCAGAGTGCAACCGCATATACATGAAGTTGGACAAGGATAACATAGAAAGTAGACTCTGCTGTCTGGTGCATGGCTGGAGGACAGGGCAGGGTTTGTCTCTAAATCCTGGTCCCAGCTTGGAGGGATAATACTGGGCACTTAAGGAATCCAAGGAGAAGAAGCAAGAGTTGATCTCGTGGCTGCCTCCCTCGGCGTCCTTTGCTCTTATGCCTGAAACTCTTACTAAAGTGCATGGGGCATGGAGTAGAGACAATTATTTCCAAACCCTGTCAGATTGTGAGTGAGGAAGGTTGACATGCACCCTAATTGCTACATTGGATTAAAGAGTTATATGGAAGCCTACAGATATTCGGATTCTCATTTGGGACAACACAGAAAAGACTAGAATGAAGTGTATACTGATAGCAGACACACAAGGACTTAAAACATCAAGTCAACTTTTTGTCGCAGTAATTATCAATTAAATTTTAGCATTGGCTACCCAGTCACACTGCACTATTTAACATTTTGACATATTTTAAAAAGTTCTGGGTAACGAAACACTTATTGGACACCGGTTATACTTCTGGCACTCTGCCAAACAATGCACATATAGAAATTGTTTGAATTCCTCTCTTTTGGAGTTTCCAGTAGGAAAAAAGAGACAGATATGTAAAAAGATGATTAGAATAAGCTGAGACAAGTATTATGATAGAGTCATACTTCATACTTAATTGTGGGAGTGCAAAGAAACGGGTAATTCTTTCTGGTAGTTTGTGAGGGGGCTGGGGCTTGAAAAGGCTTCACAACAGAGAGAGCGTTGGAGTTGACTTTTAAAGCACGTACCGGAAGATGCTCCCTATAGATGTTGGGGTCCTAGGTGTTGGACATGGAGGACATTCAGGTCTGGGAAAGTGCTTATGCAGAGGCATTGGAATCCTGCAAAGAGATAATGGAGGGTTCATTGTGGCTGAAGTGAGAAGTGCTTGATGTGCGGTGAACCTGGAAGGATGTCTGGCATTGAGCTTGAAAGGCTGTGGAATTTGGCCATGAGGAATTAGTCATGTGCTTCAAAAATGGAAGTGACAGATAAGAGTAGTATTTTTGTAAGCATCGTACCTGTTTGGAAAACTGGTAATGAATAAAATCATTTATAAGAAACACCTGGAAAACAAAGACGGTATCAATCAACAGGAGTCCTCCATAAATGCTGGGAAATCACCTTAAGTCTGTTTCCTGAGGATAGATTAGCAGTATTTTTTTTGTGTGCAGAAATCAGTATAGTTCAAACATTCCAGATATTAATGCTTATTTTAGTCAGGATGGTTGTTTAGCAAAAACAGGAAGTAAATTGTTTTGGAAGTTCATTTAAAAGAATTAACAAATAGGGGAGATGACTTGGAACTTGCCAATGCCATTTACTTCGACTCAGTGATTCTCAACCTCAGATGCACATCAGAATTGGTTAGGAAGTTTTAAAATCGTATTCATACCAGCCCCATCTCGAGAGATGCTGTTTTAGTCTCAGATGGGGCCAACTGTAGTCAATTAAAGATGTTGCAAATCCCTTGTTACTCCTTTCAGGAGGTAGAGTCTAATTCTCTTCCCTTTGAATCTGGTGGGGTATTAGTGACTGGTTTGGCCAAAAAAATGTGGCAGAGAGATGTTCTGGTACTTTTGTGGCTGGTCACAGGAAGCCTTGTGCTGTTGTCCAGGATTCTAGCAGCACCAGCCCTTGGAGACTTGGACTATCTTCAGCCTCCATTTACCAGGACTGATTAACCTGCTGGAGAGACCTCACAGAGAGGCCTCGAGAATCCACAGTGAGCGAACAGGGCCCTGCTGAAGCCAGGTCTCCGGAAGTCCTCATCAGGGCACCAGGCACGTGAGAAGGGTTGTCTTGGACCCTTCGGCCAGCCCAGTCAGTGTAGCGGAAGAATCACTCAGCCATCCCTGCCTGAATTCTGTACCCACGAAACTGTAGGGTAAGATTTGGTTGCTGTTTTAAGCCACTAAGTGTTGGAGTGATGTTTAATGCGTAAACAGACCACCTGAACGCTCTGTTGTTAGTCGGGCTCCCGAAATGCCTCAGGCGACTCTAACGTGGAACAGGTTGGAGATCCGAGGTTCTGATTCTTCTCTAAGACATCTGCGCATTGGCAGCTCACATATTGGGCAATGCTAAATTTTGGTGACAGTTTTATAATTATGGAGGCTTTATTATGGGTAAAAACTATTATAATTAGTAAATCTGCTGTAAGACAAATATAAAATATCAAATTACTAAATATAAAATAGGAAAATTGTGCTTCAGGTCGTGGTCAGGAAACATATTTATGATTAAATGTTTTAATTACATTGAGAATCCACTGAATTTTTCCTTTTACATATATTAATTTAATAGACATTATTGGAAGAAAGAAGTATAATTTAGTTGGTTGAGCACTGAATGATCCCCTAATTCACATAGCTAGGAGCATTTTAGTTTAAAAACATTTCCATTTTGTACTCAGATATTTACATAGACTACATGACGTTCTCCAGGGAGCCTTGTCTTATATCATAGATGCCAGATTTGTTTACCACAAGCAAGCATAAACCAGGGCATCCTGCTAAAATCATTCTATGGATTTCATGGATAAAACATAAGTCCATTATCGACATGTTACAAGGAGACTGGACTGTGTCATCTTCCTTCTTTCTTTCTTTCCTAACGAGAGAGAAATTGATCTCAGGTCAGCTGCTGAACTCCTTCTTTCCTAGACATAAATTAATTTAGAATTTGTAACCCGTTTCCCTGTGAGAGACAACTCTACCAACTAGAATGTAACTCTTGCTCTTTTTCACCTTCTCCTGAAAGTAAAGAATTAAAATATTCTGTTAAAAATTGTTTAGTTTAATTTTTCATGTCCACTAACCCATTAGTGTGGTCATGCTATTTGTTTTAAATACAGTTAGAGTCGTGTGTTCCTGTTTGTAATCCATTTCCCCTCGTCCTTGCTGATCTCATTTGTTCTGTCTGTCCATCTATCCTCCACTACTGATGGCACATTATATCCTCTGTCGTTACAATGTTCTACTCTTCATCTCATTCTTCTCTTCCCCTCATCTTTCGTTTGGATTTTCCCTGATGGGTAAACCTTTGTCTGTTCTTTGCATTTCGACCTTTTCAAGTCATCTCGCTCTAGGCCTGTCCTTTGTCTGCAGCAGGTGTGTCCTGATCCAACTCTGAGAGGACTTTGTGTTTAGCACATACATTTATCCCAGTTACATTTATGAAGACGGCAGGTATATCCAGCCTTAATTACATCATTTTTTCCTTTTGGGGGGATGTATACAACATTTTTTCTTGGTGATTTATTTATATCTGATTTTTACTATCTGGTCTCTAATTACATTGCTTCCTCTCTATCTGGCCAGAAGGAAGAAAGCAGTTGTAACTTAGAGGACTGACTACTTTTTATTCCCAGGTGGCAGAGAGGTCACATATTGAGACTTCGGCTTTCTCTTCTTCTTACCCTGGGCTTCCTGTTGCAGCTCAGCCTGACATACAGAATGGACTTAAGTCAACTGGATATACTCTGCCTCTGTAACAGGTGCTCACCAACATCCTTCACATGTCAACTTGGAAATCAGCTGCAATTCGCTGTTACCGAGGACTGGATTATGTAAGGAGCATCGCAGTCGGTTTTATTTTGTTGTTTGTTTAAAATATAAGACTTGTTTCTGTCAACAGCAGAATAGCTCTTAAGAGTCAGAGTCAAATCTCCAGTTTGTCAGATGATCCTGCCCCCACAAACTGAGTGATTTGGCCATCAAAGTTCTCGCCTCAGCCCCAGGTGCGCGTGAGGAACAGCAGGCTTGAAAGTGCTTCCCTGTCCTTTGAGATTTCCTGTATGAGGCAGCATTTCTCAGGGGGTCCCCGAGATGGTGTCTTCTCCCTGTATTTTCCCTGCACTTGTGCCAGCCCACTGAGCTCTTTTGATCCCTGCTGACCCCACACGGGC
This sequence comes from Equus asinus, assembly GCF_041296235.1. Classification (NCBI taxonomy): domain Eukaryota; kingdom Metazoa; phylum Chordata; class Mammalia; order Perissodactyla; family Equidae; genus Equus; species Equus asinus. The sequence goes on from NC_091792.1 coordinate 84,175, forward strand.
CTTGACTGTGTGTTTAGGGAGTGAAAGCGTCAAGGCAGGAGAGGCAGGCACTCTGACCCAAGCACAGACCTTCTTGTCAAGTTTCTCCAGCGAACAGGGGAAACAAGACGATCGTTTTTGACAAGACTTTTCCTTCAGATTCGGGAAGGTAAGTAACGCAGTGTGATCACTCTCAGAACTTATAGGTGGAACCCTTCTCGTGAAATCTCCAACAGTGACAGGGTGCCTTTCTGTAGCTAAAGTGCTGCTTCCTGGGCCAGCTTCTGCGTGGTCTCACTAGCAAGCTCCTGGCTTATCCTTGTGGAAGCCCTTAACTAGAGGCACCATTGAAACTGTCACTCACCTGGACCCTAGGAGCAGTCCAGCCCAGTGACAGACAGAGGCAAATCCCTGACGTAGACGTTTCACTGGGTGGCCTCAGAGAAGAGGACCTTACACATTCAGGGGATGTTGGCTCTCGTTGGGGTATGCGAGCTCACCTACACAATTCCCACGTTCTCCTTCCAGGTCTACCTCTTTCTAGGCTTTCCAATAATAAGAACCTCCATTTGGCATTTTGAGGATGAGAGTATTTTTAGACTTTAACCAAGATTTAAAGATTTTAGGAGTTTTAGCAAGATGATTGTTATAGTACCTGGATCATAGTTGGCATTCAGTGGATATGTGGTGATGAATGAATGAGCGAATGAATAAAATGGATGTACGGCTAAACATCATAACTCATAGTCATTCTAATTATAACTCATAATCATATTGTAGGACTTTAATAGCTGTTGATTGAAGGCTTAAATTCATATCTTATAAAACACTTGACTCACCTTAGATTAATCCGCAAACTGAGGAAGAAATAAGTTACTAATTTCTACAAGATCAAGTCACTTGATATACACCCTAAATTCCACAATTTTCCCTTAATTTCAGAGCAACATTTTAAAATTGTTTCAAGTTGGACAATTTCAACTTTCAGGCAAACCTTCAAATAGTGACACAAAATATCTTTCTTCTTTTTTGTTTTTGATCTCTGTTAATAATAACTTTACCCCTTGGTTCTTTTTTCCTTAAACTTTGAATTTGTGTACAGTCTGCCTGCAAACGGCTTGCTTTCACAAGGCCACAGCAAAATAGAGTATCTAAGTCAGCTCCTTCACTGCCACCAATGAGACATTTAATGATGGCTTTGCCTCCATCATTTTCTATCACTGTATCGCTGTGGGTTCCCCACCCAACATCATGAAGTTTTACTCATGCAATTTAAGTGCCTAATACGGATGCTACTGGTTGTTTTAATTTCGTAGTAAAATTAACTAGACGTTGGTCATAAGACATTTTGTCTAAGTGGCTTTAATTATGTATCTGATCATGTTTTCTATCTTTCTGTCTCTAAAGATAAATCTATATTATTACAAGTGAATGTAAACAATATCATTAAACAAAGTTTAAATTAAAAAATAAAAAGATTAAAATATAATTTAATGACATACATAAACCAACGAACTTAAAATAATTAAATATCTTTGTTGAGGTACAATTTGCATATCAAAATATTCACCCGTTTTAAGTGTACAGTTCAATGATTTTTAGTAAAGTTACAGAGCTGTGCAATGATCCCCACAATTCTGGAATATTTTCATTACTCCAAAAAGGTCGTTCATGCCTACTTAAATTGTCTTGGCATCCTTATAGAAAACAGGTTGACCATAAATGTAAGGGTTTAAATCTGAATTCCCAATTCTATTTCACCAAGCTAAATGTCCATCCTCAGGCCAGTGCCACCTAGTCTTGATTACTGTAGGTTTGTAGTAAGTTTTGAAACCAGCAAGTGTGAGCTCTTCAATTTTGTTCTTCATTTGCAGGATTAGTTGGGCTGTTCTATGTTCCTCGCAATTCCGTATGAATATTAGGAGCAGCTTGTCAAATCTGCAAAAAAAGAAGAAATGCAGCTGAGATTTTGACAGGGACTGCATTGAAGTTGTGGATCAATTTTGGGAGTAGAGTCATCTTAATACTAGGTATTCCAAGTCATATATAGCAAATAGTTTATAATTCATTTAAATCTTAATCCCAAATCCAATTTTTAGAACTTTCGATTTTTTTTCCAATTGTGTCTTTAAGAGTATTTCCCTAATCCATGTAAGAAACTGGTGACAGCGTTGGTGCTGGTAAAGACCTGGAAGGTATGCGACGGGCAGTGGGGGGGAATTATATTTCACTTTATACCATTTTCTATCTTTTGAATTATGTGCTCTGTACATGTATAAATTAGTTAAGACTTGAATTTGTTAAAAATGTTCTCCTTGTTTCTTGAGGTGCAATAAGATGCGCAAACATGGAATAAGGTGTTAGATGGGCCATATTTGTGAGATTAGTTCCTGTTCTGCCTTGCACTCACCTGTTCATTGCCTCACCTCTGGCTAGCCCATTTCTGTTTCTCAGTATCTGTCCATTTCCTCTTCTTTATCCTGACACACAATCTAATCCATTTTTCGGCTTATTCTTCCCAATATTTTAATCAGTTATCTGCTAATTTGCTTTCTCCTGCCGTAAATCAGGTTCTTATAACCAGGTACAGACTATCTTTTGCTCCCTGCCTCTCCATTCTTTAAGACACCACAATTCTATCTTCCTTCTGCAGAGTGATGCCCTGTCCTGGAAAGACTGTACATCAGACACTTTCCTCTTGAATCATTAGCTTGGTTTTCCTGATTCCTTTCTTCCGTGTCTTGAATCTTGTAATTTTCAGCTTAACAATTGTGTGGTTTTTTATTAGGTAGTCAGACAACATGCTGTCTCTAAAAGGGTGGATTTTATTTCAAAACCTGTAAGTATTAAGATATCAAATAAAATGACTTTATTAAATAGACATTTATTGATTAGCAAGATGATTGAGCGATTGTTATACCTGAGAATAAAACATTTAAAAATATGTATCATTTTCTAATTACAAAGAAAAGGAAAACAGAATATTTCAAGAAATATATGAGCTAGATTTAAACAAACATTTAAAGAAATTCTGTGACTAACTCTGTGATAAAATTATTTTTTATTATAAAGTAACTTATGCTTGTTATAAGCAAATCCAAACACTACAAATAGAGAGTATAGGTGAAAGTCTGCCTGTTATTCTAATCTCCAATGACGGCTTTAGTAACAGATTTTTTTCTACAGTAAGTACTAAAACATATCAGTAGAGGAAGCTTTCTGCTGTGATTGAATACTGGACCAATAGCGACTCACTCATTTAAGGCATTTATTTAAGTCACATAATCAAGGAGCCTGGAGAGAAGTGGTTCAGGCGGCTGGGAAGGCTCCATGACCCAGAACCCAGCCTCTGCCCCTCTGCTCTTCTCTACCTGTTGGCTTTTCTCCCCAGAGGCGTCTTGTTTCATGGTTATGAGATACCTGCCACAACCTCAAGTGTCATGTCTTCATACGAAGTCATTATTGCAGGAGGAAAAGGTGGATGGAGAAAGGCGGCTTCCTTTCATTGGGGAGAAAAATAATCCCATAAATCTGCCCCCACCCTTTTGGTCAGAACCGGACATTTGGCACTTTTGCTGCAAAGAAAGCTGAGAAAGTGGCTGTCTGGCAGAGGGTAATGGAATTGTCACGAATAGATTTGTCCCCTTACGGTTTTTTTGGGAGGGTCTAGGAAAGCTGCTTCTAGAGCAGAATTATGGTTCTTCTTTTGTTTTTTTAAGAAACAAGGGGAGAAGGGCTATTGAGTAGCCTAGAAGCTGCATTAGCTGTAGCTGCTGTGCATGCTGTATCAATGTGTGAGCAAAGGAATAGTTTGCCTGCGATACAGACCCCAAATCACTCTGCTGAAACAAGAGGAAAATTTACTTACTGTGAAAGTTCAGAGAGAAAGAAAGTTCAAAGAAAAATTTTGGAACTTATCTTTTTGGGCATGGCTCAAAATCTTAATGAATTCCAGAAAAGATATGAAAAGAAGGAATGAAAGAGTTCTTAACGTTCTTAACACTATTCAGGTCTTTTAATCCATGAAACCTGTGAGTGTTTCTCCTGTCGCCATGGTGTAAACTATTAAATAGACAAGTTCTTTCTTTTTTTAAATTTTTTCCTTCTTTATTATTTCTGAATGATTATTAGACACCAGATATTAAGATTTTATTGAACATATTTGTGTGTGAAAAGAAAAGCCATGGTAATCTCTTTTATGTGTATTTTTTTTGAAATTGCTTTGGCACAGATTAAATTTTATATCTGAGCTTAGAGGTAAAACCAAGCTAGTATATAATTGTTCTTTGTCTGGCTTGGTCACAGCCTGCTGCAGGAAGCTCATTCAAATATGGCACTTCAATATTTCTGGCAGAAAATAAAGTCTTTCTCTCTTGTTCACATAAATAATACCATGCCAGTGCATCTTTATTAATCCTGGCTTTGTGCAATGAAGTTTTAAAATCTGGTAAATATCTTCTAATTCAAAGAATTGCTCTAGGAAAAGAGATAAGACAACTGTTTTATGATTCAAAGACCATGTGTCTATATATAGTCTGTTTCGATCTCTCTGTCGTTGCTTCATTGGCGGAAGGTTTGCTTTCAGAGATTACTGAGTCCAGTCTTATCGCTTATTCCTCTGAGCTGTGCTGGTGACTGGCTGTCTGTGAACCTGTTCCTATGAGTGAGCTTCCACATGCCACGTGGTGCCTTCTGCCTGACACTGTGTAAGTACACAATATTCCTTATGGAGTCCCTTAATCGCCTCATTATTCCATGTTGCTAAGCAGTCAGTACCTGCTGGCTGCTGAAAGGAGAATTTGCTTCACATATTTCACACTACATTTGAATAGATTCTTGTAATATCACAGATGGTGTGGTGGATATAAGGTCACAGAGATTGCGGTAAAATTTGGACTCTACTTTCAACTCGAATTTTTGGAGCCCATCTCAGTGGCACTATTTGATGTATTTATTTCCTTTTTTTTTCTCCCTGAAAGTCTGTTGCTGTATCAAATACTAATCATTTACACTCTACTGTGTGCAGTACACTGTTCTGGGTGCTTTGAGAAATACCACAGAACTATGAGACAGAACTTCTGCCCGCATTCATTCCTTCTAACTCCTGAAGTAATTGTGTGGGGTACAGTAGACACTTCCCCTTTTTGCCCTGACACCACCTCCAGTGTCTGAAGCTTCTTCCACCTGATGAGATTGCAGGTTTTCCCACCAGAGAACCTCCCTGCCAGCTTCCTTCACCCAGGCCTGGCCCTTGACCCAGCTGTGACATGCAGACACACACCCAGAGGTGGGAAGGACCACTTAGAATGCACCCTGGTGAAGGCGAGGCAGTGGCCACTGCTGGTCCTCTTTCCAGAAGCAGCAGCAACGGTGACGGGGTGCAGTGGGAGCACCCAATGGCTAGCGCAGCTGGGGTGGTGGCATTACCTTGGGTGTCTGCATCCACGATGGTGGCTGTGACGTTTTCATGAAACCAGTTCTATGATATGAATTTGGGCATTTCTCTGGTTTGGAAGTCTCTATAACTAGTTGCCAGGCTCTTTCAGATTATGTGAGCTACTCAAAATATTTACTATAGTGAGAATTACTTTCAATTGCTTGTAACTAAGGACATTAGTCATATAAGAGGCTAAAAATTATCACGTCTTTAATGAATAACAAAAAACAAACAAAATCAAGATTTTTGAGCAGTCATATTAATGTAATATGATGGAGATGGACAAGGGATCAAGAAGGTAGGAAAGATTCATGGGAGAGAGAAAATGAGCTCTACAGGCTTAGTTCATTCAACAAATACTACGAGCTGTTACTCTGTACCAGAAATGGTATTCGGTAATGGGATAAAAAAGTGATCAAGAACGGCACAGTTCTTGCCTTCATGAAGCTTGTGGTCAATGGAGAAGAAATTTTTGTCATTATAACAGCTCTGGCCACAGCTCTGTTGGAGGAATAGGAGGCTACAATGTGAACTTGTATCCAGGACCCTTGGGTATTCAGGAACAGTCAGGCAGGCTTCCCAGAGGAGTTGCTTTAGGAAACCATCTGAATGATGTGTAAACCAAAATGACCAAATGGAGGAGGGTCTTTAGGTAAAGAATGTCCAGGTAAAGACATCAGCATTTTTAAAATCTTTATAGTGAGAGACAATATGGCATATTTTAAAAATGGAAACATTTTCTGTGTGGTTGAAATATAGAATGTGAAATGGAAAATAGCGGAAATGATCTAGAGAAGAACTAAATATTTTTTCTTCTATATTTAACCTTGCTGGTTAGAGAGAATTTACTGAGGTGAGTGCTAAAGAAGATAAGATCAAGCCTGAAAATAATGTGCAATATTATGGTGCTGGTATTATTCTTTGCAATAAAAGATGATTACTCTGCTGGTCCTTAAATACACTGTATTAAGACTTGATATTCTATATAATCTTCAAATATAGTTTTATATGGTTTTTTCCCTGTGTTAAGAATTGGTATAATTATCTGGAGAAGATGAATCATTTTAAACAAGCCTAATTGATCAAACTAGTACAATGCTGTACAGTCAAGAGATTATTAATACATGCTTTTAAAATAGATGGAAGATTGAGTTTTGGAATGTGGATTTTTCTTATCTTGAAATAGTTGAGTATCTGTACAACTCGTGTCATGCTGTATTGCCCAGAATAAGGCCAAGAGCAGTGTTCAGTGGATGCAGAGACATAGACTTATCAAGATATATTTAGGAGCATTTGGTCACTGAGTAGATGAATAAGTGGAGTGAAGACGGGACGCAGTCAAGATGTTGCTCCTTCATCTGAAAGGCACAGACTTGTGGGTCCTAAATGGTCTTTCTGTCCACCAGTGGTTGATTACCCAGTTGGTATTGAATAAATCTCATAATGTCTATGTTTAGACATATTTCAATTTAACTTTGAAAGATCAATTACTTTTAAAACCATGATAGTGATGTAGCCAGATCTGTTCCTCTTCTCTGTTGGTTAGAAAAACTTTAGGTAAAAGACCCAGGAAGTATTTATTTTATCTAGAGGCTGTGGCTAAATTTGACGTTGGCTATAGATAATATTGGATTTGAATAACAGACATATATTTGAAGAGTTGTATGTGATTTATTCATGGCATAAAACTATGAAAAGTAATGATTTACACTGACATTGTGCTTTGTATTTTTTTTCAAAGATCTTCTGCATTCATTATTTCATTTGTGTATGTGTGTGTATGTAGAAGACTGGCCCTGAGGTAACATCCATACCAATCTTCTTCTATTTTATGTGCAATGCCACCACAGCATGGCATGATGAGTGGTGCTAGGTCCACACTTGGGATCCGAACCTGTGAACTCCAGGCCACCAAAGAGGAGTGCGTGAACTTAACCACTACGCCACTAGGCTGGCCCCCTATTATTTCATTTTATACTCATCAAAACTCTGTGAAAGGCAAAATTATCCCCATTGTACAAAGGAGAACACACTGGCTCATAAAGTTTTAAGAACTATGGCTTCATCCAAACACAGGCAGCGGAACATGGACAGAAGCTTGCCTTTCAGGGCTTCTCTTGTTTAGAAACAAGAAGAGTTGAGCACGATTTTTACAATAGGTGATGGTTCTCAGAGGGGCCAGGTGCACACCACACCAGTGAAGGCTCCAGGATTTCTCCAGGATAGAAGACCAATGAACTACTAACTAGGTGACAGATCACTTAGTTGTAGATTGGAAGGTCATGGTAACTTTCTTTAAAATTTGTACAAGCTATATCTATTCAAGCAAAGTGAAATAGAGGGTTGACCAATTGTCTCCAAACATTATTAAGCAAAGGACCCTTAAAGTTATCCACAATATTGCACCTCTTATTCCTTAGGGTTATTTATTGTTTTTTTTTTTTTTTTTTGACCTACTTTGCTCCTTTATGCTGCAATTATCCTCTGTGCTTGAAGGTGAAGATGTTATTTTCTATCGTTTGTGGGTTTGCCTGAAGAGCTTGTAAAATAGCAAGTTGATTGCACTCAAAACTATTAGGAATTTAGGAGCTTGAAGATGCAAATGTATAAAAAACACCTTTCAAAACCCAGCTCACCTTTAGAACGTAACTTGCAGAGAAAATCATCAAAGCAATGGGATGACATTATTCACCTCTGTGAAGTGTTGGCTGGAAAGTGGCATGTCATTGCTGGAAGGACTATATTTGTTTATAGATAGACAATTGCAGATAGTCCTGGGGGCTAAAATTTTGTAAAAATATCCACTTATGTAGGTCTCCTCGTTGGCCTACTTATACATGCTCAAACGGATTTTTTTGGCACAAGGACTGGAGAACAGTTGAGAAACAAAACTGTCACTGCTAAACAAGATATATAATTACTGATGACCACAGCTGACTTTTGTCAGTTGTAATCAGTTTGAAGAATAAATTAGCAGTGCTTTGAAAATTTTATGAAATAGAATTCCTTGTACAAAAGCCAATTAAGTTTTATTTTCTAAAGAACAAAATTAAACGATAGCTATCAAATACAGTATTTAAATATTATTATATGTTAAAAAGCACAACTACGTACACATACAGAAACATACAGCCTCCATGTGCATATCTTGATTATATAGTTCCTAAATGATCTCTAGGAGCCAAAGTCTATCCTACATGCATTATCAAGATGATAATCCTCACCTGACAAGTCACCTATCTGTAAGCTTGAAAAGGAGTTAGAAGGATGAGATGGTGGAAAGAAAAATGAAGTTGTGGGGGACTGGAATTGGCCACCCGAAGATATGCCTCTTTGGCACGAGGAATATTTTGGGCTGGTTACTTTAAAAGAAAACTGCAGACAGGAAAGAAACTCTGAAAAGTAGAATTTACTTACCCTTTGTTAGGAGAGATTTACATTTGTAAAGGAAATTTCCATCTATAAATGTGTCTTGCTCTCTGTATCAGGAAGAAGGGGGCATGACCTTATCTCTAGAAACTCTTATCAGTGCAGAAGGCAAGGACTTAAATCTGCATAATAACCTTACTCTTGTTTACTGTACTTGTCTGGTAACCTCCCGCAATATCCTCCTTAGTCTTTAGCTGAAGGTGATATTTAAGGTCGTGGCTTCAGCCATTTTGATGAGTTGCTCAGGTTGCCTGAGCCTCTCCCATGTATACGTGTTACAAAGCTTTATTTAATTTTCTCCTGTTATTCTGTCTCATGTGAATTTAATTCGTTCTCTGGCTAGAAGAACCCAGAGCGGGTAGAGGAAATGTCTTCCTCCCTGACAAAGTGCTAGACTTGAGTGTGAAGAGCATCTTGCTATGTTAGCTCTTAATTGGGTTAGAAGGTTGAAGACTTTGAGAGAAAATCAATTTAGAAGAAGAAAATTTCATTTTCCTGAACAGGAAATTTTAGAGACAGCGTGTGTTGTGACTGTGTTAATAGAAATGTCATATTAAGTACTGCAGGCTTTCTTGCCACACTGAGATTCTAGGAAAAATTCCATAACTAGTGTCAGAAAGCTTGGCTTTTACAAAAAAACGGTTAAATAAGAGGGAGAAGACTTCCAGCTAGCTAGTTGGCTGGACTTTCTTGGACATTATCTTGAAAGGCTGTGGCCGGAAATCTGAACCCCCTGGTCAGACCTGAGAACTGTTTTGATACAAAACTAATTTCCTTGAGGGAATAATAAGAAATCGATTCCTTGTAACACTTCAGAAGGAAGGAAATAGAGGGAAGAAGAGTGTTCATCAGTTGAGGGAAAATGCTCTGACTAAAACACGCACATCAGATGCCAGTCCCTCCAGAGAGGGCAGGAGAGATTATGGGAAGGGGATAAGAAAGAGAAAAGCATTAGTGATCCTCATTTTATGTTTTCAATATCTATTTTTAAATTACCCCAGAAAAATTGTTACTTGTATTTATTTTTAAATGGAATATTGACATAAGGTGGTGTATGATCCAATTTTAAAACATGGTAGAATAACCACCAACAAAGACATTCTTTAGTTTGGAGACTTCTGTTTATTCATGAGGCGTTTTCTTTCTCATGAACAACCTTGGCGCCTCTCTGATCCGTTCCAGAAGCTCTGATATGATTGCACCATCCAATCTAAGACTTAGAAAGTGCCTCTTAACTGCGTATCTATTGAACAACACGGCATAAATCAGAGGAGTTAATACGCCAGGATTCCTGGGTCACGATAACCACCATTCTATTAAGAGCATTTGTTAGATGGAGCTGCCATTATTTTTGAGAGAAATTTGGCTGAGCATAAGTGCCTCTGAGTACCCTGTAAGATGCCCTGTTTCTGTCCTATTTCCTCACTCTTCTTCCTGCAGTGCCTGGGATTTCAGCTGCTGGATCCAGATTCTGGAATCATCTTTTAACTGCCTGCCATGCCAAGGATTCTGCCACAGTGCAGGAGGCAGCCTTGGGCTGGGAGAGGACGTTTCCCTGGATTCTGCTTCAGCCTGTCCAGGTTCACTAGCTCTTAAGGTTTGTTTATTCCATGACTGCTTTCCCTATGAGGCCTCCACCCAAAGCAGTCCTGAAAGTATTGAGAGGTACAAGAGTAAAGATGAGATTTTCTCATCAAAATGACTTTTTCTGAACACAGACACCAGTGTGTGTGAGATGTTATAACCACAGGCCCTCTAGAACCAGTTCACACTGACCCCATCTTATCAATAGAAGGTTGAAGTTATTTCTCAGGGGCAAGCCAGAAAGAATTGTTGCAAGTCACATAGCCAGAGCATGTGCAGGGGAAAAATGTCCTGACCTGAAATGACACCAGAACTAAAGATTCTCCCCCAAAGAACAGTGATACAACTGGAACTTGAAAGTGGAGCTCTTATCAGAAGCAAGGAGTCTGCTGTCCAGGAAGACCCAGCGTTAAAGGCCCTCCCACATCTCACCATAAATGTTTAAAAACATCCAAGCGAAACCTGCCCCACCAGTGTTTCTTGGTACCAGCCTGTTCTCCCGAACCTCTTAAATTTCTCCCCAAAACCTGAATCGAGGAGACAGATTTGAGAACTTTGCCTCTTGTCTCCTTGCTGGTTGACCTTGCAACAAAGGCTTTTCTTTCCTCAAAAGCCAGCGGCATAATAATTGGTATTTTTATGTGCCTTGGGCAGAGAAACCTGGTTTTGTGTGGTGACAAATAGAAATGACAAGCAGTAGGATATACTGGAGTATATGAGGAAGCCATTTGGTGTAAACCTAATTCGGCCTGACCTTGTTTTGCCAAAAGGGCCTGACCTTGGCTGTTGAGCACAAGTTGTATATCTGCTTTAAACGTTTACTATGGCAAGAACAAAGGCGCTTGAGATAGAGGTGCAACTCCCCCCACCAACACAACGTGTCTGAGGAACAGGCGGGTGTGGCTGGAGCAGAGTGAGCAAGGAGAGAGAGAAGAAGAGAAGAGCAGAGAAGTGGAGGAGGGTAGGCCAATGTAGAAGCCTTGGTTTTCACTCCGAGTGAGATGGAAAGACACTGAAGGAATTTGTACAAAAGTGTAACATGCTCTGACATTATTTAAAAGAATCTTTGACCAGAGAAAAAGCTGTAGCATGGAAGAGTGGACACAGCGAGTGCAGTTAGGAGCTGGTGCAGTGGCCAGAGAGGTCATGGTGGCTTTTCTGGATTCCGTGGTGGAGGTGGCAGGTGGTGGTCCCGTCCAGGATATGATTTGTACGGAAAGCTGCCAGGATTAGATTGCCTATGGGATGGAGAATGGAGAAGGATGACACGGAGGTGTTTGTCCCGAGTAGCCTGAAGAATGGAGCTACGATTGACTGAGATGGGAAAACAGTGTGGGAAGAGCAGTTTGAGGAGGAAATTAGGAATTCAGTTTGGGACATGTTAAATTTGAGCTTTCTGCTGTTTCATTTTGTATGAAGATCTTGCAGAATGGCCGATAAACAAAGAACGTGGCTTATTACTCAAGGTAGCCTTCCATTTATCATATTTCACACATTTATGGAGTGCAAGAGGGTGACCTTGACACGAGATGCCTTCTACCACGTACACAGGATATGCGAGGTTGACCTCTGGTGATGGCTTTGTGAGCTGGGGTCACTCATGGATACTAAATTCCATCCTTTTGGCCATGATTTCAGTTTCCATGAAGTGCACCACACAATGGTTATTCACTACTTCCAACTAGTAGTAGTTTCTGTATGTCTGATCTTGTTAACGCTCTTTTCTAGTTTGCCACCCTTCTTTATCATAATTTATCATAAGTATTCCAAATTATGATGAGTTGTTAAAATTATTTAATTCTATTTAGGTATTTGGTGTCTTTAAATCTTGTTAAAAATTTAAATATGTGATGCATATTAATAACGTTAATATTTTTTATGTTACTTGAATTACTGTATTTTGAAAAAATAGAATGTTTGAATCATGTGCTGGGATATGGTTCTCCATTACCCAGCCTAAGATAGTCTTGGAATATTCAGCCTTTTCCCCACAACTTGCTTAGTGGTGGAAGCTGACTTGTAGACACAGTGCCAAGGGGACAATAAACAACTCACCCAGGCCTTTCAAGTAGAAGTGACTATTCCACAGCAGACCTAAAAATAGTGAAATATTACCTTTGTAATCAGGTAAAAAGCTGGTTAAAAAATGTTAGAACTCATTCACATTAATGAGTGTTCAATACAAGGATGAAAATGAAAGAATTTATTGGTGATATAAAATTTTCTAAAGCTCTAATTTTGCATCCAAATCTTAAGGTCATCTGATAGCCCTTAATTAGATTCTGGTTTGATATCTGGAATTACTTCATTAGCCCTCTTGAAATTGTATGTAATTCACATTTTAAAATTTGCTGTTTTCCCAAGACTCTCTTTGCTAGTTCTGGTTATAATAGAAAATTCCATTGTTCTCTGTTCAGCTCCCTTCTTAACAACTCCAACAACTCCTTTGGTGAAGATAAACAGTAAGAGTTTAGGGAGAAAAGTGACAGTAAACACGGAGATTGAACGAGATTAATCATTCAAGCAGGATGTGTTCTTTGGCATAAGGGACCATTTGTTGAGTAGAGGTGGCAATTCTTTTTAAAGAACCAGATAACAAATATTTTAGGCTGTGTGGGCCGTATGGTAGCTGGTTGCAATTACTCAACTCTGCCGTGATAGCGCAAAAACAGCCACAGAGAATCCGTAAACCAACAGGCTGTGTTCCAATAAAACTTTATTTACAGGCACAGGCTCTGGGCTGTGTTGGCCCCTCCCGTTGGTGATAGTTCGCCAGTCCCTGTGGCAGAGGCCAAGTGCCTCTTGTTGACTTTCAAATGATCAGGATTTATCTAGAAAGCCTTCACTACTGTCAAAATTCCATCTATCTGTCTATTATCTATACATTGTTCACACTTCCTTCTGGTGATTTTTATTTTAATCTATACAATGTTTTGGAGTAAAGCATTCCGTGAGTATGTCTCTGTATGGAAAACACTTTGGGACGTACTTTTTTATTCACTTAAACACTGTGGGGCAACTGCCGTCTTCCAGGCATGGTACCAGACACCAACTACACAGCCACAGACTCCCAACCTCTGCCCTCAGAGTCTGCATTGGAGTGTTTCACACCAAAGCATTTGCTGTCTAGTATAGTGTTGTGCTAATTTCCTTGATGGGGGAAATTATGAAGTCTTCAGGGATGAAATGAGGTGTCAGGGACGGCTTTTTGGAGAAAGTGATATCTAAGCTGAGAGCCAAACAGTAAGTAAGAGGTAGTGGCATGAGGAAGTGTGTTCTGAAACAATTTACATAGTGTTGGAAATAGCCAAGCTCCAAAGGTTTGGTGAAATCTCCCTGTGGAATCATCCCTTTGGACCTGGTGTGTTTTTTGGTGGAATGGTTTGGTGATTTTCTTCTATAGAATAAGATCAGGAGATAGGTTTCTTCTGTGGAAATTGAATCTGCTTCTGCTTCCTATCTCTGTTGAGGCCAGTTTCGATAAACTGTGTTTTCCTTTAAAATTCACTTCTTCTGAATTTTTAAATTTATTTGCATAGAGGTTGGCAAAGTAGTTGCTTATGATATTTTAAACTTCTTCTGTATCAATTATTATTTCCCTCATTATTTCTTATTTTGTATATTTGTGTTTTCTCCTTTTTGTCTTGATTGAATTAATGTTTTATATTTCTCAAAGAATCAGAATTTTGATTTATTAACTTCCCTACAGTTTTTCTTTTCTTTACTGCATTATTTTCTACTTTTAACTTTTTTATTTCTTTTCTTGTGTTTTCTTTTGGTTTACGTGTTAATCTTTTCATAGATTTTTAAATTAGGAATTTAGTTTACTTATTTTCCTTCTCTAATTTTACTGATAAGGGTATTTCAGGACCAGCGTTTTCCTTTGTTTCCTTGTTTAAATGCATGCTACAGATGTTGTGTAGAATAATGTCCTGATCCTTGCAATGGCCTGGTCAGCCTAGGCAGGATCTTCTTCGGTGGCTCTGAGAAAGAGTGTCCTCCGCGATCATTCAGGTTGTTGGTAGAATCCAGTTCCCCAAAGTTGTGGGTCAAAAGTCCTTGCTTCCTTGCTGGCAGTCAGCCAGACTGATGTCTGCTCCTAGAGGTTGCCATGACCCCTCTGGTGTGACTCTGTCTTCAAACCAACCAAGATGCATCCAGCCTCGTCATGCTTCACATGCCTCTGATTTCCTCTTCTCCTACCAGCCACAGAAAGCTGCTTGTTTTTATAAAGGGCCGTGGAATTATATTAGTCCTAACCTGTATGATCGCCCTTTGGCCATGTACTGTAACTTAATCACTGGCAAAGATCACGGGTCAGCTTAAAATTCTCAAAATTCTGCCTACCAAATTGTTATATACTTCAATTTTTTTCCCATGAGAATAGATTATTTTCCTAAAATGAAAACTTATGAATAAAAAGTAAAGATTATATCGAAAAATTTAGAAAGCATCTCCTACTTAGCATATATTTAAAATAGTGTAATAACAATAACTTGCTGCAGGATTAGAATAAGCATGAAACAAGATAATGTACATGAAAGCATTTTATTTTATTTTCCAAAATAAGCAAATTTAATGATTGGGCATATTTTTGTAGTCTCTGTTTCTATACATTATTTTATTTTTTATATGGACAAAATAATTTTATTTTATGATTTGTAAGTGTTAAAGTCATTGACAAATGCTAGTTATATACTTATATAGTCATATAACTTACAATGTAGTTATACTCATTTCAGCCATCACTATTATTATTATTATAAACATGTAAGACATGCCATTGGGTAGTATTAATGGAGAACAGAAAGTAAATGGATTAAGGATAGCGATAAGCAGTCATGATCAGTGATTATCTATATCTAAAGATTAAGACCTAGAAACAGGGCATATTTAACTTTAGTCTAGATTCATAAGGATGAAAGGAATAGCCAGTGATAATGTAGTATAGCTGTTTTCAAAGGTATAAAACTTGTCCTATAATACTATTTTAATGTTTAATACAATTACGTGTCACTTAATGATAGGGATGCATTCTGAGAAATGCATTGTTAGGCAATTTCGTCCTTGTGCAAACATCTCAGAGTGCACTTACACAAACCTGGCCGCTATAGCCATCTACGCACCCGGACCATATAGTACTGATCTGATGGGACTGTCATCCTGTATGTGGTCCCTTGTTGATGGAAATTTCATTATGTGGTGCATGCCTGCATCAGGGTAGGACTTTGAAATTATGGCTTCCTCAGCAGCTGGCTGGAGGCACTGGGCAAGGATCAGCATGCTGGGACCAGTTTTGACCAATGAGATACAAGAGATGGGAAACGGGAACACACATTTCTTTCCCTTCCTCTACAGCTCTTCTCTTGGACTCTTCCAAAGCCCAGCGATGCTTTGGAGGCTGTCTGGACAATTGCTTCATGATGAGACCAAGCTTTGTTTTCTTTAAAGCTATGGCCAGCTCAGTAATTCATCGCTTGCATTTGTTTTTGCTGTCTCCCTTCCCTTTCCTCCACACTCTTGAGGTCCCAGGATTGAATGACCCAATAAAATATTAGCAGATAAGCTTTGCTTCATGTTCTATTTTCTGGGGAACTCGGGCTAAGATTCTTTCATTTATTTGGCAAATATTTATTGAATGAACATCATCATTAGGTGAATATTATTATTAGGTGTCTAATATTGGGATGCACCAATGAACCAAAGCAGACTAGAAGTCTTTGCCTTTGAGGGGTTTCTTTCTGATAGAGAGAGAGAAAATGAATTCTAAAGATAATCAACAAGTAGATTTTAGAATACGTAAGAAAGTGATAAGAAAGAACATAATCAGATTCATCTTCTAGTTTTTCTTCTCTCAATTTCTTTCTCTTCCTTCCCATCCATCTTCTGTACTACGGCCAACCATCTTTCTAAAGAATAAACTTCAAACCTTGTCTCTCACTATTTCCTTTCTTTTCCTTTACAGTCCAACAGTGTTGAACGACTTATGGTCGTTATGGCCAAAAAAAAAGCAATGTGAAAACCTCAGTGGTTCAATATGCATGTTTCTTCCTCAGATCTCAGTCTAAGTGGATGTTTGGTGGGTGACCTTCCCTGTGGCAACCCAGAGAATGAGCTCCTTGCTTCTGTGGCACTGCCGTCTTCAACATACGGCACCTGCAGAATGGGAAGAGGATATGGAAAGACTGCAGGTGGGCAATGGTCATTTTTGTCATTTCCATCTATAGCGTCTCTATATAATAAAAAGGTCTGAAATGGTAAATACCAAGTATTTCTTCTGGGAAGTGGCTTTATGAAAATTTTAATTTTCCTCTCTTTTTTACTTCTTGTTTCCAGATTCCTGGAGGAAACATTATATCCTTTTTGTATTGAGGAAAGGTTTATAACTGAATAACTTGCCTCAGAAATAAAGGAGTGAATTTGACCATGTGAACTAAACATTAAATACTAAACTGGTTAGAAAGGTACATCTGGAAATAGCTTTTGACCATTTGTATATTTTAGGTAAAAAGTTGTTCATGCAGCTTACACTGCGGCAGTGTTGACCTCTGATTGATCCCAGGCCTTAAAAAGAGATGTTGGAAAATATTAACAGTGTTAACATCCTTTGTTGTCATTTTATGCCTTTGTAGATCAGATGTTTGCTTGCTTATCTTCTTGGTGTCTTCTTGAATCCTTTGTTTCCATCTTTCTTAGAGAAACTTCCCACTTGGCTCAAAAGTCTTTGTCTCAACTTTTAAAAATTGTTTGATGCTCATCGTATGCTTATCACAGTGAGATTTAGAGTAGAAGCTTAGACAGGTGTCTTCTGAGATC
This sequence comes from Equus asinus, assembly GCF_041296235.1. Taxonomy (NCBI): domain Eukaryota; kingdom Metazoa; phylum Chordata; class Mammalia; order Perissodactyla; family Equidae; genus Equus; species Equus asinus. The sequence continues at coordinate 101,420 of NC_091792.1, forward strand.
CCACACAGAATGAACACCATCTCCTATGGGTGGTGAAGAAGGAATGCAGCCAAGTGAGAAAAACCATAAGGGGCAAATTAGCATCTAAATGGAGAGTCACATGTGGGGAAGAATTCTCCTTCAGGATTTTAGAGCATATCCTTGATTCCCTCTTTTCACTTGGCTTCATGCTTCTCAAAAATGTTATTTTTATTGTCAATATTTGAGAATGTATAACTCTCTCAGTGACATTAGGAGTCAGTTTGCACTTTGGCAGGTGTTGAAAAAATTTTGTCGTTCTTAGTTTTGGTCAGAGTGGAGATTGTCCTTGGTGACCTTCCTGTCATCTCGGCATGCAGCAGAAGCAGAAAATGGTACTATCCTTCCTGTAGGAATGCGGGGAGATGCAAGAGACCTTGAAAGTGTAATTAGAATACGTTCCCAATCTCTTGAAGGAACTGTGCTTGACCTTTGTCTGGGGTAGGCTGAGAGGGGCTTGGACCCAGATCTAAGCTCAGAAAAGAAGATCCAGCTACAAGAAAGGGGAGGGGTCCATACATGAGAAAAAATCTCCAGGATGGTGAGCGTATTACTCAATAAATACTTTTTGTTACAAATATTTATTAAAAGTGCTAAGCCAAGTCTAATAGGAGATTTTGCATACAGATAGATTTTAAGTAGAGATGGATGCTTCTTATAATGTCAATTATATCTGAATAAAATTAAGGATGAAACTATTAAGATAAAGTAACAATGTGGGAGTAAATCATAAGTAGTTCCATAATGAAGCATCTGACTGTAAAATTAATTTAGCTCTTTGCTGATCAAATAAAGTCTTTTGTGTTAATGGTTATATGTAGTATAAAATCCTCACCATGAGACTGGAAATATGTAAGACAGGTAACTCTGAACTTGACAGCACTTTTACAATGGAGAGCCCATCTATTAAGAAAATAATGTCACAGAGTGGACTTGAATGCTGGCTATTTTAGTTGGGTTCATGGATACCTGTTTCATAGCTTTATAGTTTTCCTTGCAGCAATAAAAATGTCTTCAACACACCCATTCTATATTTCTCTCTTTGATAAGTACTGTGGAAGCCTATGAATCAGCCATTCTAAACTTGTTTTTAGATCAAGAACTTTCTTGAGAATCTGATGAAGTTGCAGCTCCTCTCCAGAAATATGCATTAAATACTTTTATAGAAAATTTCTTGCATACCCTACCCAGAAGCCCCTTTACAGACTCCAAGTTAAGAAACTCTCCCCTCAATCATCATTTTCCTCCTTGGTTTTCAGAAGGTCTGGGGAAAACTGGAGCCTCCAGCACTGCCCAGCTCTGCCATGACACTCGCCGTTCCCCTCCAGTGCTCTACAGCCAACAACGTGGAGGCAGGAGGGAAGCATTGAATCTGAGGCTGCATTTCTCTCTGGAATAAGAATAGAAATCTTTTTACTTATTTATCATCCACTAAACAAACATTTAGTAGATAGTTGTTATATAAAAAGCACTTTTGTAGGCACAGGAAGACATGACATATAAAGACAATCAAACCACAAGAAGCAACGCAGAGTGTTATTCACACTATTACTTTATTTAAAATCCACAGATTCCAAATATTAAATAGATAGAATTATATTAGGTACATTTATTTATACTAAATGGCATGTTGTATGCAGAAATGCCTTATAAATTGTAAAATGTCCCTCAAATGTTTTTATTTTTACCTTGATGTTGGGAAACTAAAGCCAGTTAAGATCATAGTGAGCAGAGGCTGGCCTTGTGGCATGGTGGTTAAGTTTACTCACTCCACTTTGGCCGCCCAGGGTTCACAGGTTCAGATCACAGGTGCAGACCTACACACCACTCATCAAGACATGCTGTGGTGGCGCTCCACATACAAAATAGAGGAAGATTGGAACAGATGTTAGCTCAGGGCCAATCTTCCTCACACACACAGACAAAAGCTCACAGTGAGCAAAGGAGCCGTGAAACTTTCTATAGGAAATAGGATTTACAAACTCGGAGACCCCAAAACAACCCTGGTCCAAGGAAGAGAAGAAAGTGGTTATGGAACTGTTAACTACAAGACTTAGAGACTTTCTGAATGACAGCTTCAGTTGAATGTTGGCAGATTTGTTCAAATATAAAACTTAAGAAAGCCAATTATTAAATATAGTTGAAAAATAGAATTTAGCTGCAGACTATAGGTGGGCCCATGCTCTCACAAGGAAATTATTTCATAAAAATAATCATCCAGGAAAAACAGGTCAAAACTCCCAAGTCTTTCACCCATGGCAAAGTGTGTTATGGTAGATTTTCTAAGAATAGTGTTAAAAACCTGACTTTGATAGCCACTAGGAAACCAACAGAGAGGATACTCAAATTAATTGCAGGAAATATGTATTTCTATGTGTATAAGTTTCCTAAGGCTGCCACAAACTTAACTTAAAAAAACAAAAATTTATTCTTTCATGTTGGGATCCAACACGTTAGTGCCAGATTCTCACTAAATAACATTAAACATTTTCTGTGTTGAACTTTGTGGAGATTCTCTAAGTATTGATAATAAACTTTGCAAATGCATGTCTAAATAACTTGGCTATTTTTTTACAGACCTTGAGCTAAATCTCTATGCTTCCTCTCACTTAGACGTGACTTTTGGACGTCTTCCTTCTAACACATTTGAAAATATTGCTGTTAAGAGTGGATTAACTGTGACATTTGGAAATGTCAGAAGGAATTTTGGCCACAGCAATACTGGCCAGAGCATCACACGGTACAAAATACTGTTTTGAGGGCCTGGGTGCTCATGACATCTTCTCTTTGTCTGTCTTCCTTCAGGAAATAGGTTTTAGCACTGAAGCAATCTACTCCTTACAAAGCAATTATCATTAGAAAATGTCACTGCATAAATTGTAGGATAAGAGAGGCAAAGGGGTCTGATTAATGGCTGTGCTACTAGCTTGTCTTAGTAGAGCAGAATGCCGGCATCAAGAACTCCTGTTCTGTCTTTTACTTCTGTGGAAGTAACCATATTAGAGGGATTGATCTGAATAACAGAATGGTTGATAGGATTTTCCAAAATTCCAGAGATGCTCAATAGGAAGAGAAGCACTCATAATGTTTGTTTGAACACAGTTAGTAGTGAGTATGTTTTGTTTTATGCAGTTGATGCATTCCTGAACACAGAGGTAGATTGAATTAACCAGTAACTCATATTTATTAACTACTGCTAGGGACCAGGTTCTGTGTCACATCCTTTACAAATCTAGTATTCTTAAATCTTCATGACAGTTCTATAATGGATATACTATACTCATTCTCGTTGTACAAATTTGGAGTTCTGAGGCAAGTTTTGTAAGTTTCCCAACGTCAGTCTGCTAAGTGGAAAGGAAGTTCACACCCAGGTCTGACCCAGGCTGTCATGTTAGGCAAGCTTGCTAAAGCTTACATATCCTCATATTGGATTCTTTTCTAAGGAAGTCGTGTCATTATTCGTGTGTTGATTTGATGCTCAATAAAATTAAATTGCTTAAAACCAATTTTTGGTATAAATCACAGCTGTAAATTTGGCCTCTTGGTATAACCAAGTAATCTAAGGGATGTGATGCTGGCTGGATGTTGGCTCCCTCCTCTTTCTTCCAGGTCTAAGATTCAGTGACCCAAGTTTTCATGTTTAAATGAGAGGGGAGATGAGTTTTAATGCTGTTCTGAAAATGTATTAAAATTACACTGGAGTTAGAGAGCGGCCAGATTTAGCAAATAAAAGTATGACTGCATTTGAACAGTTATTTATCTGAAATTCAAGATTCGCTCACATCTTTTATCTGGTAGCCCCAATTTGAGTTCCTCCAGCTTGAATCTCTTTGATATTTGCTTTTATTCCCCCTAATTCTGTTTTCCCTTATTCACTAGAGTGTTACATACACTCTTTAGAGTACAACATAGAGTATGATTTTGTTACTCCGAAACTTTCAGACCAGGCCTTCAAGTGAGCTGTTCCTCTTTCAAGTTTCAGGCCTCAGTGGGCTAAGCTCATCATCAGCCAGCATCTCACACCCTCATTTCTCATTCAAGCTTTATTCTCTGGCTTGTACTCTGACTTGAGCTTTTCCATGTAAGACATGCACTGTTTTATTGCATTTTGACAGTCATACACAATGCAGAAATCTAAAGCAGGAAAAGGGAAAGTAGAACAGGAAAGAATAAGGCAAACTGGCAGGAATTAAGTCTGGAGCTTCTTACTAGAGTAAGAAGCTTGTTGGAGAAAACAGGATCAGATACTGGGACTAGCAGTTGAAGACAGGTGGTTGAGAAGCCTGAATGCTCAGGAAAGCTGAGACGGATGCTGCAGCAGAGTTGCTGCTCACGTGCAAGAGCAGGGTGGTTCTCCTGGGGCGGAGGTTTGGACAATCAGAGATGGATCATGAGAGATCAGGACTTTCAGGATCTGTGTTGTCCAGGAACGGCTCCTCTTAGTTTTAAAGGCACAACATACTCTAAGAAGACAGGGTTCTGCTAGAACATTGTACCAACAATTGAGAGAAAACTCTTCACTGCCACCCACAAAGATGCATTCAGGTAAGACTGGCCCTTGCTAATGAAGAGTCTATTAATTTGTTTGAATAAATAGTCATTGAAAATACTGAGACCCTAATTTAGTTTGATACATACCCACCTGCAAGCCTTTCAAAGCAAGAAAGCAGTTCCAGAGGAAACTTAATATAACGAGGTCTCACCTGTAAGAGGTAGCTTGGCACAGACCCATGAGCAGTAACATAGAATACAGTGTTTGTCTTAACTCTACGTCTGTGTGAGTTACAGACACACACACACACACACACACACACACAGAGCTTTTATCCGTAAACATCAATCTTAAATATAAATATGAATCTTCTCAGATCCTCTTCATTCACCGCTGGCCAACTTCCCATTCACCCACCTCCCTCTTTGGCCCTGACTCTTGGTGCTTCTCTCATCCACATCCTCATTCTGGCTTTTCTGGGTAAGCACAAGCTTCTGGTCTCTTTGACTTTAGACTTTAGTTTGTTCTCGAGACTTCAAATCCTGGGTATTCATAAATCAAGTTGTGATAGATAATTTGAGGACGTTATACACAACAAGAAAGGTGGTAAAATTAGAGTCTTGTTAATCAGATTGTGGAGAGTTACCTATAATGTGTCACTGCGTGGGGATTCTGAGAATAAGAATTCCATAGTTGCCAGTGACCAATAAAGAATTATTTTTTAAAAATCACCAAATCACCAAATTTTCCCCTTCCAACAAAACACTTTATTGGTTAAGTAATCTTTATTGCTAGGTCTTTAATTTCCTTACATGAACATTCTGCAAATTGCTTAAGGGAAACATTACACAATGCACTTTGAAAATCAACCAATAGAAAGTTAAGTAGAACTTAACATGACTATTCACTGTGACAGAACTGAATATCTTTCTGTGTGTGAATGATGAGGAGGTTTTGTGGGGGATAGTATCGGAATACAGGTACTCACGGTCCTGTTAGCTGCAGTGAGGGTAGGGGGAACAGCAAGCGTTGAGTCATGATCCCCAGTGGTATGGGAAAAATTGTAAACTGTGGCTTCTCCGAATAAAACCCTGCATCACCTTTAGGATAAAGTCTAAAATTCCTAACACGACTTTTAAGGTCAGTCATGACATGGTCCCTGTTTATGTCTGCATCTGTCTCTTTCTCCCCTTCCTCTGTTCACTTTGTACCTCAGACGCACTGATCTACTGATCTTGCCATTTCCTGAATTTCAGGCATCCTGCTTCCATCGCGGCCCTCCTGGAACGCACTCCTCTGACAGAACACCCTTTCACAGCCTGCTCAACTCCCGCTTACCTTTCAGGGTTCAGCTTCAAGCCCCTCTGTTCTTACCTCTGTGTTAATTTATTCTGTATCTTCTTATAATAATTACGCTTTATTATAAGAAGAGATTCTATGTTAATCTTTGAGTGTCTATTAAAAGAAAGTGGCTCTTATTCTTCGCTGTATATCTGGGCCCATTAGGAGGTGGGGACTTTGAGAGGTCATTAGGTTCAGAGAGTGGGGCCTTCAAGGTCTGTTTTAATTAACATTCAAAAGGCATCAGAGTGGAGCCCTCCTGATTGGGATTAGTGCTCCTGTAAAGAGACCCCAGAGATCTAGCTCCTCCCTTCTGCCCTGTCAGGTTACAGTGAAAAGACGATCATCTGGAAGCCAGCTCTCACCAGACACCGACTGTGCTAGTGCCATGATCTTGGACTTCTCAACCCCCAGAACTATGGTAAATAAATGTCTGATATTTATAATCCACTTAGCTTATGGCATTTTTGTTATAGCAGTTTGAATGGACTCAGACAAGATGTTTACCAATTACAGTTAGGATAGAGACCAAAACTTTTAACAAGTATTGGTTTTCTAGGGTTACCATAACAAAGCACTGCGGACTTGGGGCTTAAACACCAGAAATCTATTTTCTCATGATTTTGGAGGCTAGAAATCTCAGATCAAGGTGTCAGCGGGGTTAGTTTCTGCTAAGATCTCTCTCCTTGGCTTGTCAATGGCTGTCTTCTCCCTGTGTCTTCACTAGGTCTTCCCTCTGTGTCTGTGTCTTAATCTCCTCTTAAGAGGACACCAGTCACGTTGGATTAGGGTTCACCCTAATGGCCTCATTTTAACTTAGTTATCTCTTTAAAGACCCTGTCTCCAAATACAGTACATTCTGAGGTACTGGGGGTTAGGAGTTCAACACAGGAATTGGGTGAGCCACAGTTCAGCGTGTAACAATGCCCTGTAATGTCAGGCCCCTGTTGCTATGTGCTTGTAAGCTTTTGAAGCTCTCATGCAAAGGACACCAGAAAAACTTGTTTATAGTAGAAATTTTTGGGCAAAGGAGAACATACCATGACAGAGCCTCAGTAGTGTCTCGGAGGGAGAAGAGGGTGCTGACGGGTGGTCTGTGTGGAGATGGGTTAATGAATTGGTAAACCACGCAAGTGGCTGCAATGGACAGCATCTCTTTGGTTGTAACATGGGAGGACATTGTGAGTTGATGTTAAAAGTGTCGAAGTGTCTGAGCTTATGTTGTCTGTGTTGCATATCGCAGGTAGGTAGGCTTTAATTGTTTTGACAGTCATAATAAAATTTTACTTTCTGTGGCTTCTGTGTTTTTATTTTTTATTCCTCAGTGCCCTTCTCCATTTCTGGTTATTCTTTAACCTAAGCTTAAGAAAAAGCCATTGCCTTCTGGATATGTGATTGATCAGATCTGTATTGCTGTCCGATGGGTTGTGAGTCATTTAGATATTTTCCAGTGTCACTGTTTCTTGTTCCTTCTGTCAGAGCAATCATCTGGCATGACAGTGGTGACATTTGCCTACTGCAACACTAACAAACACTAAGGCAAAGATTCGTACGAGAGTTTGCAAAACACTCCGAAACCATGATTATAGACTTACAAATAAAGGTCATGAAAACATGCTCCATAATTTATTTGGATCTTTCTTATATAAGCAAGTAGCTTTTCCCTTTAATTTGGAAATTGATTTTTCAACTTTGCCAATGTCTGAAGATTGGCAAGTCCCAAATCAGGTATTTGTCAAAGATAAGATCATAGGACCACCATGAATAAAGGACGGAGGTGGCTACTGAGAATTTAGAACCTTGAAATAGAGAGTGTAGGAAGTAGCAGAGAGGATAGACCTGCACATGGGTGTGAGCCGAGAAAACCATTGAGCATCTCTTATGGAGGAATATTGTCTTCCTAAAAATGAGACTTTTAGAAACTAATCTGTAAAAATCCACTCCATCTCTAAAGCCACTATTACTCATGTAAGTTAACAAGATGCTGTGTGGAATCATCTCTGGTCTTCTTAAATTGCAGCTTATGCCCAAAGTGAGGATAAGAGACACTAAGGACCCCACATTCTGATAAAAACTACTCTGAAGTCACTAAAACTTGGGGCCAGGTGCCATCTCCCTAGGGCTTATCAGGGAGAAGACCTATCTAGAGTCCACCCTCTTGCACCCTTCCTCCATTCACCCCCCAAGGTGTTTAAGGAGAAGCCTGTGGAGGAGAAGGAGAAGGTGCCAGAATACACACTTCCGTAGGAAGTGCAGTGCTTGTGTGAAAGGTTTTCCCTTCCATTCTGGAAGCAAAGAGAATGGGCTGAGAGTCCAAGAGAAGTCACTCATTGTGATTGGAGACACCTTCAAGAAAAAGAATCTGGTAGATCATCTCCTGGCTGTATCTCCTCAGCTGAGCGAGTGGCCTGGTTGATCCGCCCTTGTATTTATCTGATTGGGAGGAAAGTGCATTGCAGAGAGAAGGGAAGGGGCAGAGCTGGATGGCAAAGGTTCATGAGTTTCTCATAAAGTAATGGATGGGTGCAGATGATAGTCAGGTTCAAGCTCTCTTACCAGATGTGTGCAAAAGAGGGCAGACTACCAGGCTACGGGTGGGTGGCTGGGTGCAAGACGGAGAGACAATGGAAGAAATTGATCCAGAAGTGGATCTCATTTCAGGGAATTCTGCAATGGGGAGTCCCTGCAGGGCTTGTTAAAAGTATTCACATGCAACCCACGTGAGAGTCAGAGTGTGGACAGCTGTCACACAGGGAGAAGAAACAACAGCTTGCAGTGGATCCCAGAGCACTGACGACCTGTAGGCAGAGTTACTGATCTCATCCAGTAAGTACAGGACGTTTGGAACGTCTCGGGATTCTTCTGCCTGCCCTGATAATGAGCTCATTCGAACCTGGAAATGAAGAGGACGGTGAGGTGTACTAAGACTGGACCACCCCCTCCTTTCCATAGAGCCCACGTGGCCACAAGCCCTGCGCTCACAGAAGCAAAGGGACAACTTGGACTTGAAGTGAGTTTGGAGTTTTACAATGGACTGGACTAAGTCTGGGTGACCAAAAGTGCCTGGAGAAGTATGAAATACTTAAAATGCAGTTAGCAAACAGGACAGGGAGATTTGTCAAAGGATTTTTATCAGAAATTGGAAAGAGTTGTTTCACTTTTATGCCTCCAAGAGCTAAGAATCAATATCCTAGTTGCATAAGCCTCTTCGTGCTTCGGTCTGTGGGTGTTGGCTCACCCTTTCCAACCCCAGCTCCGCTCTGCAGACCTGCCTCATGCAGAAGCCGACATGGGGACCAGGTGCCTTTCCACACTTCACAGTCTCAAGTCGTTGTATAGCTTCTAGTGTGCAAGTTGTGACTGAGTTTATGGCTGATTATCTAGCTCTGCTCTTCCTGACTTGTTTTAAGAAACCCATCTCAACACTCTCTCTCCCAGAGAAGTAATGAGGAAAACTGGCAGATGTATTCTAATGACACTGAATGACTTATCATTATATTTTACGTTTCACTCTATGTTTTGTCTTAGCAATCATGATAAGCTGGTTTCTTCTCGGTCATACATGATGTACATTACGTGACCAAAGAGTTAAGGTGAGAGAAGGTCCATGACCCGGTCTCTGAGGTCTGAGCACCAGGAACCCCGCACTTATTTTAGGGAGTTAAATGCTCTCTTGCGTTATTTTTTTCTTGGACTTTCATTTTTGAATGCTAGTAGGTTTTATACCCTCAGTTTTCTAATCTTTCTTATTGGCAGAGAAAAAAGGGATAAAGCTGAGGTTTGCTTTCTCATTGTCACCTGTCAGCAGAATGCTGTTTGTCCTCACAGCAGATCTAGCCTTCCCTCATTCTTTTCTCATTTCTGAGCATGTTAAAACACTTTGGTTTTGTGGCCTTGAGCTGTCTTCCCAATCCACTCATTATTGCCGTAGCCTTTTAGAGAGAATTTTTACAGAACAGTACCATGCTTTAATATTTACCCTTTTATATCCTGTTTACTCGTATTCTTTGGTATAAAGACTTGAAATCCAAAGAAGTTGGAATGCTTCCTGTATAACTACCTTGTTTTTGCTTTTCTTATATGCCTAATATGCCATTTTGTAGTCAGGACTTCTTGTTTTAATGTCTAATTCCCTTGGGCTGTATTGTCTTTTGCATCTCAGACCCTGACCGGATTTCCCTGCTCTCTGTAACGAGCATTAAGGCATCACTATTACCTTCTGGCAAATTAGGATTGCTTGTTGAAACAGGCTGATTTAGAGTATGGATTTTAACAAATCAACATCTATAGGGCCATTTTGAAAAATAGTTGGAACTCACTAGATTTGCAGAAATGTGTTGCTGCCTCTGCTCCTGGTCTTCTGGGCTCTATCCCACATTCTCAGCCTCTCCTGGCTGAGAGACACCCTTATGCACCCCTTTGGACAGCAAGGCCAATACAAGCAAACCTATGCACAAAACAAAGGAAGCTATCAAAATCCAGGGATAGACAGTGAACCACAGACACTTAAGCAAGAAAATGATATTATAAATATTATTTTTGTGCAAGTTTGTATCAGCAGTTGGAACATGATCCATTGTGAGTGGAGATGGGAAAGACAGTGGGAGTCTGTGGGAGACAGTGGGGTCTGGGAGAAGCTGTGGCCGTCAGAGGCATGGGGTAGAGAAGGCTGGCGGACGGGGCAACTGAGGAGAAGCAGAGAGGCCAACGCGAGGCAGCAACACAGCAGCAGGGTGGGGCAAGTGGATGTAAGAAGAGTGGGTGCAGTTCTGGGTCTGGAGAAAGACAGGGCAGAGTGAGGAAATCAGGAGGCCATGTCTGTCTAAAGAAGACGAAGAGATAAACAGGAATATTTAGTTTCACAGGCCAATTACACCTGTTTCTGGTATATATGTTAGCATGTATTTTACTCAAAGGCAGTAATTTTTATTCCAATCCTTTCTTTTTTATTCATCCTACTTCTGTCACTCAGTAACATTCTATGTTAGAACACTTCATCCTTTATCCACCAAATGGAGAGAAGTTTACATTATCACTTTTTAATGATGTGAAGTGCTTTCCAATCATAAATAAACAGTTTACTTTAGACTCAATGATGGGACACATCAGACCACAAAAAGGAAATGAAAAAGGATGAGAGTTGAGGCCATCCTGGTGGCGTAATGGTTAAGTTCATGCTCTCTGTTTCAGCAGCTTGGGGTTCGTGGGTTCAGATCCCAGGCACAGACGGACACACCACTCATCAAGCCATGCTGCGGCAGCATCCCCCATGCACAATAGAGGAATCTTGGCACAAATGTTAGCTCAGACCCAATCTTCCTCACCACAAAGAAAGAAAGAAAAAGAAATGAAAAGGATAAGAGAAATTGAATAAAAGAAACAAAGCAAAATTATCTATCCTCAAAATTCTACCTCTCCGAAGAAGATAAGAGAGTTGAGGAAGATCATAACCCAGTGCTGTCACGGTAATTCTAATTTCTAGGCAAGGGTAAAATTTGTGTTGCAAACTTTTCCATGGAATGATCTATATGTGAATGAATGCTGGAGAGACATTAATAAAATTAAAATGGAGATTTAATATAACTAGCCTTACAGACAAATATCAACAAGACCATACACATCCATAAATTTAAAAGATCATGTCATACAATTTCTGTCAGAACTTGTGTTATAGTTAACATTTTCCAATAATAGTGAAGTATGATAATATAAACTCTGTGAAAACAAACAACAAACAACAACCACTCACAGTTTTTATTATATATATTACACTTTCATTTACTCAAAACCATGTGTAGAAATCCTATAACCCTTTTCACCAGCAAGTCCTATGTCAAGTGAGTAAGACCCTCTGGGACACAGATACCTGGAAGACCAGTAACTGCCTTTCAGGATGGTTGTTTGATGCTGTTCCATTGATTCTGGTTCCGTCACAGTTTCCTGGGTGCTTATTAGATAGGTGGGTTACTGGATGCTGCCACAGACCCACTGAACCAGCTTGCGAGCTTATGACTAGGAATCTGCATCTTGAATACGTGCTTTAGACAATTCTGAGGCTCCCTTATGCTTGAGAGCCTTTGTTCCAGAAATCCACAATATCTGACAATCGTTAACATACATGAACAGGCCGTAACATAGTGAATAAAGTCGTTTTACGGACAATAAGGCTTTTTTGCCACATCCGTAGCTTAGCCCATGGAGGAACCCACGGTAGATGCTTCATATTTGTGAGTAACAGATGGCTTATGTCTTAGAAAACTGAATTACCATGGTGACCTAAGTGTTTGCAGTTTTTAAAGCAATATCTTTAATTATTTTTGATTACAAAAGAGAGAAACCAGTCGTTACTTTTTATTTTAGCAATGTGTCCTAAACGTTTGTTTTTCATGATTTCAAAATGAGGAAAAATAAAACACTGAAAGGTCTATGTGAGAAGAAATACAAATAGGTCCTAAAATATGCCTAAGATTGACTTTTTAAAAAAAATAAAGAAAATCCATAATCTACCCAAAGTTCTTTCTCTGCTCACTGATGTTACCTTTAATCTCACAAAATGCTTAATGCACCAGAAAAGGGAGGGCAGCAGATGAAATAAATAAGCCATTAATCATTTGTTTGAAACTCCTGAAATCCAACTGAGGCTGATTATCCTCTGACAAAATGAAAGAAAAATGGATCCAATTTGCTGAAGCCTTATGCCTGTTGGGAATACATTCAACAGAAACAGCTGCTTAGTCAAATAGGGTTTGTTTTTCTCACGTAACAAACCTCTGGGCAAGTGTTGGGTCAACTTCTCTGCGGTATCGTCCAGAATGCTTCTCTTCTCTTTATGTCTGTTCCACCACCTCCACATCCGTTTTGACTTCAGCGCTCTAGGCGGTGCTGTAGCTCTGGCTTTATGTCAAGGTTCATGGCAGAGGAAGTGGGAAAGGGTGGTACTATCTACTGCTTTTTTCTCAATATCAGCAAATAAAATCTTTCCCAGAAACTGTCTACTAGATTTCCCTTTTTCACTCAAGGGCTCTTTGACCAGAACTCTCTCACGCGGCAACCTATCTCTGTGAATCCAGGAAAATGCATGGTTAGCGTTTGTATTCTAGAGTAGGTTGCAGTGGAAAGGGTGGCTGGGAAATGACTTTTGAGTTGGCCAAAGAACAGGGTCTGCCCCAAGGTCTTTCCCTCCTGGTGGCCCTGGGGCTGGACTCTGTAAGAACAAGATTGCCGGGAGTTTAACTACTGAAGAGGCAGCTTGACTATCTTGTGGGACACCCTGAAGTTCTCTCAGAATCCTGCTCTGGTTACAAAAGATCACTTGCTGTTCATTCTGGCCCTGCACGTGACGTCTCCCAGTACGCATCCTCCCTCCCTGTGTGGCATCCTGACCCTGGAAAGCACTAGGCTTTCCGGTGGGGAGAGCGGGCTGTGGAGCTGGATGGCCCAGGTATGAATCCCGGCTGCGTGACTGACTAGCTGTGCCATCTGGAGCCAGTTATTTAACCTCTGGGGCTTCCTATCCTCATTTGTTGAGTGTGAATAATAGTGGGACCTATCCTGTGGAGTTGCTGTAAAATTAAATGACATAACCCCATAAAAGCAGTGCCCATATGCTAAATGCTTGACAATATTCATTGTTATTATTTTGACTTATCTCTAGATCTTACCAATGTACGAAATCACAATACTTGACATGTAGAAGGAGCTCAGCTAAGAATTCCCTCCCAGTTCCCTTCTTTGTGCACAAGTGACACATTCTTATGTAAAGGTGTGCGTGTGTTATGTTTGTGTGATTTGTGGAGGTGGGTGCAGCTGGTGGCCGGACTCTGATTTCCACATTCTCCCTTCTCTACTTGGAAAACTTTTTCTTCATTTTCCTCCCGTCCAGCTCTGGTTTCATCTTTCGATTCAGACATACTCACTTTATAATTTACAGAGCGATCTTTCCTGCCTTTGGTGTTTAAGTAGCTGAAGTTAATCTCTTGGAAGGAGATCTCACTTGGATTGATATAAGATTGAAAAAGCATTAGGAGAAAATAAAAGAAAACTCTTTAGGGTGAGTGCCAGGCATTGCAGACTTAGTCCTGCAGTATATGCTCAGCCAAGCAGGGAGCACGAGCCGAGCACTCAGCTTCTCTCATTAAAAACCAGGATTATGCAACAGTATAGATTTTGTGAGGCTGCTGTTTTTAGAAGGAATTAAGTAGAATTTGTTTATCTACCTCATTATCGTCCCAGAGATCCAGCCTGGAGGACTCAGCTCATAGGTGCCTCTTGAAATGTGGACAAAATGCCCTTGTTTGTCATAAAAGCTCAGCCAGAGATTGTGGTCTGATGGAGGGTGGGAGAAGGGTGAGAAGAGGAAGGCTGCTCCAGGGGAGAGTGAGCAGAAGGGATCTGTGTCCTGATTCCCTTCTCTAAGCTTCTGGTTTCCAAGGGGATGCAGCAAAAGACAGGGACCTTAGATAGTGAGGGGGGGTTGTTTTTACCTGCCCCCAATCTGTAGGCCACAATCCAGCCTGTCTTCTAGAGTGCGATCCCTTTTAGAGTGAGAGGAATCACATGGGCAAATGGCAATTGGCAAAGACCGGGACTTTCTGGACAATAGCTACACATGGCTAACCCCTCTGTACCAAGAAGACACACAGGACCACCCACTTTAGAGGCTGTGGTGCAGCCTGATAGGGTGAGTGTTCACACGGCCCTCTGCATGCCTGGCACCCTGAGAGGAGAGATGGCTGGCCTCTTATCAGGAAGCTTCCAGTGAGGCTGGGTGACCCCACAACAGGGACAGGTGGAGAAATCCAGGCCAGGAGACTGGAAGAACTGAATGGTGGCCACTCAGGGGCTGGTGGCCTATGAAGACAGCATAAAGAGCTCCTTCCTGGGGTAGCCTGCACTATTGGAGGCCTTAGACTGTAGTGACAGAAGACAAGGACTTTTCTCCAGGAAACAGCATCTGCACAAACTAAGGGGTGCCCTTGCTCATGTGTCACAAGAACCCATAAGCCTGACATTCCTCCCTTTATTTCCCTGGAGGTCAATTTAGGCTGGGAAATAGGGGATGGGGTGGCTATATGGGAGATAAAATATTTTTATTAATACAAATATTAATAGAGAGATTGCATGGCCTTTTCAGTTATGGGTGGGACTAAATTTAGGCTAGATACAAATTTAGTTGAGTTTCTCTTTTGTGTACAGATTAGTCATGAACAAAGTAAAGGGGCTACATCTCTGCAAATGTAGGTCCACCATGAATGTGTGGCCCTCCCTGCTGCCTCTACATGACTCGAGTTTGGAGGAGTTCTGACAGAGGTAGAGATCTCCTCCCTCTGTATTTCTTTCAAAGTCTTAGTCATGTTACCACATTGTTGATTCTTTCTCTGGAATCAGTACTTCATATGAACCATCTAATGTGAACAGTCCCAAGAAAGCTATAAAGTAGGCGTTATTATCCTTTTTATAGGTAAGTTAGTCAAGGCTGAGAGAAATCGAAGGGCTCCATATAGTTCATCTAACTTGGATTCAAAACCAGCTAAAACTGTCATACCCTTGTGTATGACCTTTCACTCTAACCTGCCTTCTTTTATAGCAAACAGATTGTAATCGTGGATTGGACCCTTGATGTCTAATCTCACTTCTGTCTTATTTTAAGACATGATTTAAATTTGATTAGTTACTGAACTTTTCACATGCTTATAATTATTTTTCTGGCTCAATTTAAATTTTTTGTTTGTTTGTTTGTTTGTTTGTTTTGCTGAGGAAGATCTGCCCTGAGTTAAATCTGTGCCTACCTCCTCTAGTTTTCAGCATGTGGGCCTCCAGCGCAGCACAGCTGCTGACAGTGTGGTGTAGGTCCTATAGCAAGTTAAACTAGAAGTAGAAACTTGGATCCTTGGAGAATGTCTCCTAAACTATAGAACCTTCTCGGGTATAAAATGAAGATGTTTCATGATTGAATGCCCTGCTGTGTGAGGACCGTAAACTTCTCTTAGAAACTCACCCACTCTTGGCCAGAAGGGTGTGCCTGACCCACAAAAGAAGGACCTGAGGAGCCACCCTGATATCTCAGCCCTTTCTCTTCTTTGCTGGGTCCTTTCAATTGAGATTATTCACAAGAGTGTGACACTGGTTGAAATCTCTGATTCATGTCAGTCTGATTTGACAATCTAATTCTGTGTTAGTTCTGTGACAGAGAGGGAGTCGTAGAAAATATTACTCATAAGAAAGGACCATGCTTACCACAGGCTCATGGACTCTCGTTTGTCGAGTCCAGGGGTGAAAGCACCTTTTGAGTGACATTATTTTGAGGAAATCAGGCTCTAAATACATTAAGTGGAATTTAAAAATCAATGGCATGTCACTAAGAGGCAAGAAAATTAATTTTTAGCAAACATAGAGGGAAAAACAGACATGTTGTTCTTTCAAATTTCATAGTCCAAAATATTAGCTCACTCAAATAATTGGACCATTATTTGAAACTTCTGAAATTAAATTTCTAAGAATGGTTTGATGAAATTTATCCTTTTTTTTTCTTTTTTGGTGAGGAAGACTGTCTCTGAGCTAACATCCATGCCAATCTTCTTCTATTCTATGTGGGATGCTGGCACAGCATGGCTTGACAAGTGGTGCAAGGTCCATGCCCAGGATCTGAACCCACAAACCCCACGCTGCTGAAGCAGAGCATGCAAACTTAACCACTACACTACCAGGCCAGCCTCACAAATATATCTTTTAAAAATGTCTTTGATAGCAGAATAAATGAAATAGAGACTAAAAAGACAAAAGAGAAGATCAATGAAACTAAGACCTGGCTCTTTGAAAAGATAAACAAAACTGACAAACTTTAGCTGGACCCACCCAGAGAAAAAGAGAGAGTACTCAAATAAACAAAATCAGAAATGAAAGAGGAGAAGTTACAACTGATACCACAGAAATACAAAGGATCATAAGAGACTACTATGAACAATTATATGCCAACAAATTGGACAACCTAGAAGAAATGGATAAATTCCCAGAAATACACACCTTACCAAGACTGAATCATGATCAAATAGAAAATCTGTACAGATCAATTACTAGCAAGAATATCAAATCAGTAATCAAAAAGTTACTAACAGACAGACGTCCAGACCGAATGACTTCCCTGGTGAATTCTAGCACAAGTCAAGAAGAATTAATGGCACTTCTTCTCAGTCTTTTAAAAAACAGAAGAGGGGGAACTCTTCTAAACACATTTTACAAAGCCAGCATCACCCTAATACCAAAACCAGACAAGGATGCCACCAAAAAGGAAAATGACAGGCTAGTATTCCTGATGAACATAGATGCAAAAATCTTCAACAAAATATTAGCAAACTAAATTCAGCAAGATATTAAAAGGATCATACACCATGATAAATGGGATTTATTACAGGTATGCAAAGATGGTTCAACATCTGCAAATCAGTCAGTGTGATACACCACACTAACCAAATGAAGAATAAAAATCACATGACCATGGGGCCAGCCTGGTGGTGCAGTGGTTAAGTTCGCACGTTCTGCTTTGTCAGCTGGGGTTCGCCGGTTCGGATCCCGGGTGCAGACATGGCATGACATGTCAAGCCATGCTGTGGTAGGTGTCCCACATATGAAATGGAGGAAGAAGGGCACAGATGTTAGCTCAGGGCCAGTCTTACTCAGCAAAAAGAGGAGGATTGGCAGCAGATGTTAGCTCAGGGCTAATCTTCCAAAGAAAAAAATCACACGATCATGTCAGTAGATGCAGAAAAGCATTTAACAGAATTCGCATCCATTTATGATAAAAACTCCCAACAAAGTGGGTATAGAGGGAACAGATCTCAACATAATAAAGGCCGTTTATGACAAACCCACAGCTATAAATGAGGCATGTCTTTATTCTTTGAGGGTGTACTTCATTTCTGGAAGAACTTAGATGCCATTTAGAAATAAGTACTATAAATATGGTAGATACTGGAGGATTTTAAAAAATGTATGAGTATATATTAATGTGACTCATTTTCTTGAAAGGTTTATAGACTGAATGTTAAGATAATTCCCAAAGTGAAGTGAAAAACCATCTGATCAAAATAGCTTCATTGGAATGAATTATACTTTCCCAGAATGACTGCTTTGAAGGACAACGTTCATTTAGCTGTTTTTCTCCGTATCACCTACCATGATCATCCCATTTAAAATACTTACTTTGATGACTCTATTCAAAATAGGTATTTTAATCAAGACCTTTATTCAGTGAACGGCTTTTCCCTATACCATTGTTAATAATTGCTATTTATGGAGAACAAAACGGTATTAATATTATATATTTTTGTTTTCTCCTAATAAGAGTGAGTATGGCTCAGAGAAAAAGAGTGCAATTTCCCCAGTAGGGATCCGTGGGAATAAATGTTGGGATTTTACCAGCAACCTAATGAAAGTCTATTGCATTACATTTATCCACAAAACAACAAAAACCTTTCACAAATAGCTAGTGATTACAAGAAATAACACTGCAGACTTTCTGCAGTGTAAAATAAGAAATTTGCTTATTATTCTCTTTTATCTACTGCTAAGCAGCATAATTTAGTTTCTGTTGAAGTGACATGATTTCTTTCCTAACAAAAAAGAGTAATAAATGTAGGAGTAACTTACATAAAAGTTGAGATAAGTGAAATAGTCCCAAAAACTGTAAAGTACTTGTTCTGCTTCACGCTATACATGTATAGCATGAGGTAATTATATGTTTGTGCATCTCTGTGTATACATGGATATGACACACACATTATTTTTAACTCGAAGATTACAAGATAAAATAAAAGGTATTGGTGTGTGTGTCAGTTGGGGTCCTATGAGGAGAGCACTGAGACAGAATTAGAAGCCTACAGGGTTTAATGAGTAGTAATGCCAGGGAAAGATAAAGGGAGGAGGAAACAGATTTGACGGCCACAAAAGAAAAACTGGGTGAAGTGGAATTGGGCAAGGGAGCCTCAGACTGTGATGCAAGTGTGACAAAACCTTGGCCAAACCCACAGGAAGCTCTAGATCAAAGACACCTGACGAAGGAGTCTGGTGTTAGGCAGCAAGGACCAGGTCCTGGTCCCTGCACATGCTTGTCATTGGCTGGGGCTGTTGGGGAAGTGTGATGGCTGGGCGCTGTCAGTCACTGCACTCCTAGCAGCTGAGTGGCTAGTGCTGTCTTGAAGATGGATTTGAGTAGCACATCTCCACGGCTGCCACAGCATGCATGTGTGTGCGTGTGCATGTGTGTGTGTGTGCATGTGTGTGTGTGTGTGTACACTACAGTTAGCGTGGACACAAGAAAGTCCTCTGTCATTTAGAGTTTATTATTTCATAAGATATTCTAATGTTGCAACCCATACAAACTGGTTTTATGAGCTTACTGTCTTTCCTTGGAAAAACTACATGTACTTGGCTGGTTTGGGCCAATTTAAAGAAATTTCCTTTACTGAAATGCCCTGTACTCCTGACTGATGGCAGCAGTTCTTACTGTTAGGACCACATAGACTTGAGACCAGGAGAGAGCTGGGAGCGGGCATCCCGGAATCAGATGCCACACACAGAGCGAGCACAATCATGCCTACGATGCTCATTTCCTCCTATTTGGGATAGAAGACACGAAGAAGGGAAAATGAGTTAGCAGAGCGTTCTCAGAAATAGATGGTTTATCCTTTTGTTAAGCATTCTGAGGTCACATTGGTTTATAACATTGTGTAAATTCCAGGTGTACATCATTATATTTCAGCTTCTGTATAGACAGCATCGTGCTCACCAAAAGTCTAGTTTCCATCTGTCACTGTACACATGCCCCTTTACTCTTTTCACCCTCACCCAACCCCTTCCACTCTGGTAACCACCAATCCAATTTCTGTCTCTATGTGTCTGTTTGTTGTCATTTTTTTTTCTTTTTTTTTTAAAGATTGGCACCTGAGCTAACAACTGTTGCCAACCATTTTTTTTTCTGCTTTATCTCCCCAAATCCCCCCAGTACATAGTTGTATATCTTAGTTGCAGTCCCTTCTAGTTGTGGCATGTGGCATGCCACCTCAACATTGCCTGACAAGTGGTGCCATGTCTGCACCCAGGTTCTGAACCAGCAAAACCCTGGGCCGTGCAGTGGAGTGTGCAAACTTAACCACTCAGCCAGGGGGCCAGCCCCTTTTTTGTTGTCATTTTCATCTTCTACTTATGAGCGAGATCATATGGTATTTGACTTTCTCCCTCTGACTTATTTCACTCAGCATAATACCCTCAAGGTCCATCCATGTTGTCACAAAAGGCCAGATTTCATCACTTTTTCTGGCTGAGTAGTATTCCATTGTGTATATATACTACATCTTCTTATGCATTTGCTCCTTGCTGGGCACCTAGCTTGCTTCCAAGTCTTGGCAACTTTGAATAATGCCACAGTGAACCTAGGGGTGCAAATATCTTTATGAATTCATGTTTTCATGTTCTTTAGATAAATACCCAGCAGTGGAATAGCTGGATCGTATGGTAGTTCCATTCTTAGCTCTTTGGGGAATCTCCATACTGCTTTCCATAGTGGCTGCACCAGTTTGCATTCCCACCAGCAGTGTACAAGTGTTCCCTTCTCTCCACATCCTCTCCAATACTTGTTATTTCCTGTCTTGTTAATTACAGCCATTCTGACAGGGGGATGGTGATAACATCTCATTGTAGTTTTGATTTCCATTTCCCTGATAATTAATGATGTTGAGCATCTTTTCATATGCCAGTTGGCCATCTGTGTCTCTTCTTTGGAGAAATGTCTGTTCATATCTTTTGCCCATTTTTTAATTGAGTTGTTACTTTTTTTGTTGTTGAGATGTATAAGTTCTTTCTATATTTTGGATATTAACCCCTTATCTGATATATGGTTTGCAAATATCTTCTCCCAATTGTTAGGCTGATTTTTCATTTTGTTGATGGTTTCCTTTGCTGTGCAGAAGCTTTTAAGTTTGATGTACTCCCATTTGTTTATTTTTTCTATTGTTTCTCTTGCCCGGTAACACACGGTATTTGAAAATATGCTGCTAAGATTGATATCAAGCGCGTACTGCCTATGTTTTCTTCTAGAAGTTTTATGGTTTCAGGTATTATATTCAAGTCTTTAATCAATTTTGAGTTGATTTTTGTGCATGGTGTAAGATAATGGTCTACTTTCATTCTTTTGTATGTGGCTGTCCAGTTTTCCCAACACCATTTATGAAGAGACTTTCCTTTCTCCATTGTATGTTCTTGGCTCCCGTGTTGAAAATTAGCTGTCCATAGATGTGTAGGTTTATTTCTGGGCTCTCTATTCTGTTCCATTGATCTATGTGTCAGTTTTTGTGCCAGTACTATGCTGTTTTGGTTACTTTGGTTTTTAGTATGTTTTGAAATCAAAGAGTGTGATACCTCCAGCTTTGTTCTTTTTTCTCAGGATTCCTTTGGCTATTTGGGGTCTTTTTTTAGTCCATATAAATCTTAAGATTCTTTGTTCTATTTCTGTCAAAAATGTCATTGGAACTTTAATGAGGATTGCATTGAATCTGTACATTGCTTTAGGACATATGGACATTGTAAATATGTTAATTCTTCCAATCCAAGAGCACAGAATAACTTTCCATGTCTTTGCGTCATCTTCAATTTCTTTTAACAATGTTTTATAGTTTTCAGTCTACAGGTCTTTCACCTCTTTGGTTAAGTTTATTCCTGGGTACTTTATTCTTTTTGTTGCTATCGTAAATGGGATTGTATTCTTAATTTCTCTTTCTGCTACTTCATTGTTAGTGTATAGAAACACAACTGATTTTTTATGTTGATTTTGTATCCTGCAACTTTAACATATTCATTTATTATTTGTAATAGTTTTTGGTGGATTCTTTAGGGTTTTCTATATATAGAATCATATCATCTTCAAATAGTGACAGTTTTACTTCTTCCTTTTCAATTTGGATCACTTATATTTCTTTTTCTTGCTTTGCTTTATTGTTCTGGCTAGGACTTCCAATATTATGTTGAATAAGAGTGGCATCCTTGCAGAATAGGTATCCTTGGTCCTATTCTGCTTCTTAGAGGAATAGCTTTCAGTTTTTCACCATTGAGTATGATGTTGGCTGTGGATTTATCACATATGGCCTTTATCATATTGGGATACTTTCCTTCTATACCTGTTCTATTGAGAGTTTTTATCACAAATGGATGTTGAACCTTATCAAATGCTTTCTCTGCACCTATTGAGAAGATCATGTGATTTTTTTTATCCTTCCTTCTGTTAATGTGGTGCATCACATTGATTGATTTGCAGATGTTGAAACATCTCTGCATCCCTGGAATAAATTCCACTTAAGTGTGGTTTGTGATCCTTTTAATGTATTGTTGTTTTTAGTTTGCTAGTATTTTGTTGAGGATTTTTGCATCTATGTTCATCGGTGATATTGGCCTATAATTTTCCTTTTCAGTGTTGTCCTTGTCTGGTTTTGATATCAGGGTGATGTTCGCCTTGTAAAACGAGTCAGGAAGTATCCCATCCTCTTCAATTATTTGTAAGAATTTGAGAAGCATAGGTTTTAAATCTTCTTTGAATGTTTGCTAGAATTCACTAGAGAAGGTGTCTGGTCCTGGGCTTTCGTTGTTGGGGAGATTTTTGATTACTGTTTCGATATCTTTACTCATCTATTTAGATTCTCTATTTCTTCCTGATTTAGTTTTGGGAGGTTGTATGATTCTAAAAGTTTGTCCATTTCATCTAGATTATCCAGTTTGTTGGGATATAGCTTTTCAGAGTATTCACTTATAATCCTTTGTTTTTCTGTGGTATCTGTTGTAATTTCTCCTCTTTCATTTCTGATTTTATGTATTTGAGTCTTCTCTCTTTGTTTCTTAGTGAGGCTAAGGGTTTGTCAATATTGGTTATCTTTTCAAAGAATCAGCTCTCAGTTTCATTGATCCTTTCTATTATTTTTTTATCTCTATTTCATTTATTTCTGTTCTGATTCTTAGTATTTCTCTCTTTCTACTGACTTCAGGCTTTGTTTGTTCTCCTTTCCCTAGTTATTTTAGGTGTATCATTAGATTGTTTATTTTAGATTTTTCTTATTTCTTAAGTTAGACCTGTATTGTTATAAAATTCCCTCTTAGTACCACTTTTGCTGCATCCCATGAGTTTTGGTATGTTGTGTTTTCATTTTCATTTGTCTCCAGGTAATTTTTTATTTCTCCTTTAATTTCTTCAATGATCCATTGATTGTTCAGTAGCATATTGTTTAGTGTCCACATATTTGTAACTGTCCCAGCCTTTTTCCCTGTGCACCTCTTGCACTGATGCTCCTGGGTTATCAGAGGGTGCTCCTGCCTTGTGCACCACCTGTGTTGCTGCTTCCGGATTATCTGAGGGTACTGCCTGCACCACTGCCAGAGGCACTGGGTTCATGCTGTCACTGTCTCTGCCAAGGCCCTGGGGTCTTCCATGCTGGTAGAGCCAGTGCCAAGGTGCTGCCACTGAGGGCTGAGTCTCAGGCTCTACAGTGGTTCCTGAAGCCTCAGGTCACAGGTGCCACCTGCCACTGCTAGTGGGGTGGGCAGGGGCTGAGCCGTGAGTGTTGTTGCTGGTCCAGCAGCCTCTGGTCACTGGCACTCACTGGTCTGCTGTTTGAAACCACCATGCAGGGCACCCAGATCCCGCTGAGGAAATCTGCATTTTGGTTGTTGTCCCCACTGCTGAAAAGATCCCCCCACTTCTGGGGGGGCTGGGTCAGCAGCTCCACTCTGTGTCCTGGATCCTTGGGATGTCTGCACCACCTGCCAACTCTTGAAGGGGCTCAGCTGAGAGGGCGGTGTCAGCCCCTGTGGCCTCTGGTTGCCAGCTGCACAGCAGTGTGAGGGTGGGTGCTGTGAATCACTGAGCCGAGGGAGAGAGAGGGGCCGTTCCCCGAGTTCCACGGCCTCACGGAGGTGCAGCTCCCCCACCCTCAGAGTAGAGACGCATGGGTCTCAGCCCCTCTGGTGTGCTGTGCGGAGGCCCTTGGTTGGTCAGTGGGTGTCTGACTGATTGTAACCTGGAGGAGAGACAAAGGAACAGCTCAGTCCCTGTGACGCTGACGGGACTGCAGGATGGTTTGTCCTTGTTCAGAGGCAGGAAAATAAAAAGAAAACCACTGAAAGAACTGTATTCTTGTCTTTATTTCCCCCATCACTGACTTACCCGCATCAGGTGTGTCTAACATGTAAATGGAATCAGGTGACAGCCCTAGAAGAAACACCCTCAGCATACGTTACTGAGCCAGCTTTTATTAATATCTGTCATTTTTACGAATATTTTATGAAAAATTTAGCACGTTAGCGACTCTGTAGTACCATGAGAGGTATAACGGATGGGTCAGTATAACAAAAAGGCAGGGGCACAGCTAGTGGAGAGTTGCATAGGTCAGAAAATATTTTTAACTGATTTTCACATGCTTCTGCTGATTTGTTTTGTCCCCATGGGAAGAAAAGTGAAAAAGCATGTGTAACATATTTTGATACAAAACACAGAAATATATTGGATTTACAGATGTTTTTTCCTCAGAAAAATTTTTTTCTGTACCTCCCTATTCTCACCAAAGGGATGTTAATGTCATTCACCGTATCATATTTGAGATGCATGGTAACGCACAATTTAATAGATATTTCACAGAATCTAAAGTGGCTTATGAACCTACAATGGTCAGAACATCTTCTGAAGTAATCAACAGATAGCCATTTGGTGCCCACTATGTGACTCAGAATGTGGAATGGCGTAGTGTAGCACACACAAGACAAATAAGGAATGGCCTTCTACTGCTATTAATATCCAATCTACTTGGAGAGATGAGAAAAATGCACAAAATACAAAGAAAGAGTGACACAAGGCAGTATATATTCCAGGGATTAACTGTGTAGATTTTCTAAGCATAATAGTGGCTTAAAAATGGGTGCTTTGGTTGCAGTTGGTTATAGACAACTTATGGAGAAGGTTGAATTTAAGCAGTGCATTGAAAAATTGGTGGGTTTTGGATAGACAAAGGAGAAGCAGAAGAAACATTCTAAACATAATTGGAGACCTCGATTGGCATCACTGGGGGTACAGACATTCAGAGAAGCTGATCTGATTTGGTTGGGTAACTTATGCTGGGAGTAAGAGAGGAAGTGACGTGAAATAATTTGACTCTGGGGTCCAGATTATGGTGGCTCCAGGGTTAGACATGCATAAAAGACAATAAGGATCATTATAATAATAAAATGTAATTGGGAGGAGGTTCTAGTGTTTTCAGCCCAAGCTTAATTGTTCTTGCTTTCCCTTTCGTTCCACCACTTCTCTGAGGACCCAACCCTTTGTTTTGGGATGCTTGTGAATGGTCCAGACTGTTGGAAAAGATTAGTTCACAAGGGAAGTTCTAGATGGGACTCAGGAAGTTTGTAGCTGTTGGAGGGTGTTGTTTCTGGTGGCAGTTCTGGGGAGACATGCAGATGCTAGAAGGAAGGCGCCTGCCAGGCAGCTACAGACAGCACAGCTGAGAGGGCCCATTATCAGCAGGATGGGTGGTGGGCTGCCTGCCCCACCTAATGCTGCTTCTGGCGCCGGGCCTGCCTGGAGGCTCTGGACTGACTCCACTCCTCTCCCTGGACTCCCCTGGCCTTGGTTTTGCAGCGCATTCCAAGTCCCACAGACGTCCTACAGTCCTGTGCCCTTGAATCCTCTTTCCTGCTGAGTCCAGTTGATTCTCCTCTGGTCTTGCCTCGGTAGCGGAGTCAAAGTCGCTCTAGTCATTCTGAATTCGTTTTATGGCATGAACTCCGTGCTCTGCTTCTCTCTGGGCCTTCCTTTCTGATTCTCAAGAGCCTTTTCTTCTCTCAATAATCTTGATTTCTACAAATCAAATCATCATTTTGGTTTTTTTTGTTATTGGTTCAAGAGCTTGTTTTAAGCTAAATAAGCAACAAGAACAAACATTGAACATTAGCAGTTTCTTTTAATTTTTATTCCTGCTTCACAATTCTAATGTCATTTAGGCAAAGTAGATGCTATGATTAACCAGGGAATTACTCATAAAGAATTAAGATAAAACAGGTAATACTTCAAGCTATTATTTCACTACATAACAATGCTAGTTAACATTGACCTATCACTTAGTCTGCACCAGAATCTGGGACAATACTCATGGATTATCTGGTTTCGATTAAAGGATTAATGATTTGATTAATCAGTAAAGTTTTAAAGGGTGTGCATCTTCACATATTTTACAAGTAAAGAGCAGAACTCTGAGAGATTAAAATCTTGCCAAGCTCACAGAACTAGTCAGTCAGTGGTGGAGCCTGCACTCTCCCAGCTGTGCTCTCAAAATATTTCCTTTACCAAGGGATTAACGTAATTGCAAAAGTATTTCTGAAAGATTAGCCTGGCATCTGCATCCGAGCCGACAGAGAGGAGTATTAGTGTGGAGGTTATCTTAGTCTTTCAATGTGCAAGTGCTCCAGGCATGAAAAGGGGGTCCTCCAGGGTTAGTGGCTTTTCTGAGGTCACTGGCACACGTCACTCTTTTACAATTAGTACCCGGTATACAGAGTGGTTAACCAGTTAGATGAAGACTCTTAAACCCTTTTGGTTCAGCTAGTTGCATCATCGTTCACAGCAGCACACTGTACTGATTTTGAGCCATTGGTCACATGGCATGAAGTCACATGCCGTCTCTTCTCCACCAAGTCCCACTGTCAAAGACACCAGCCTGCCTTCCTCACGTGGCCCAGAAGGGTTCCCACTGAGCAGCGAGACAGGCCGAGCTGGAGAACGCAAAAGCTGTTCCAGCCTCTGCTTGTATTACATTTGTTGGTGCCCCTTTAGCCACAGCTCAGAGCTGGTGTGGAGGGGGCTCAAGGTACAGGCATTCAGGGCGGCGTGGATAATTAAAGGCGCTATGGTAGAAATCTACCATAATAGACATTCTCTTTCCTTCATTAAACACGTAGACTCCAATCCCATCATTCAACTGTTTCAATTCTTTCCTTTAAGATTCCTGATTTCCTTTTAGCCATTCCCTGTGTGTCTGCCTTAGTTCACTTTATTGGTTCACGTTTTCAGTTTCCTGGACTCTTCCAAATGCCTCCTGACGGGTCTCTCTACTTTTATTATTTTTCCTTTCTAAGCCCAGCTTCATACCACCGCCAGACTCACTTACCTGAATCTGGATCTATTTAGCACTGTGGAAAGTGTCTGCTTTGGATTCAGACGGACCAAAAAGGACTCTCTTCCCAGCCACTTTGCTGCCTGATCTTGTGCAAATCATTTACACAAGTTTCCTTGTCTTTAAAATAGGTTTATTATCAGAAATTAATGAGTAATGAAATGGCATACGAAATAGCTTAGCATAAAACCTGATGTGTAACAGTAAAAACGTTAATTTTAGAAAAATTACAGGGTCAGTCCAGTGAAATCATCTCCAGGCTGTCTGTCACTGAGTGTGACGCCTGGTCTCAATGAGAGGGCAGGAAAGCAGAAGCGAACGGAACCGTACTGCTGATTCGAGGTGAACTCAGTTATCAAACTGGTTGATAAGAATCAG
Organism: Equus asinus; assembly: GCF_041296235.1. Taxonomy (NCBI): domain Eukaryota; kingdom Metazoa; phylum Chordata; class Mammalia; order Perissodactyla; family Equidae; genus Equus; species Equus asinus. The sequence goes on from NC_091792.1 coordinate 128,843, forward strand.
GAAGTTAGAGTAACATAGTCATTCATACACAAATACATTTTCTGTCTCTCAACTCAAGTGTACATTATTTATGTGTATTGACAGTGAGAAGCAAAACCCAAATGTAATACGGGACCAACTCATAAATAGAATGTGTCTACAATATTCCCTATATTAACTACTTTAATGTAAAAAGATTCATCTTTTAAAAGAGTAAGACAAACAAAAGAACCAAAACAGTACTTTAAATGCAAGAGAATTTAAAATAGATAATCCTCTTGTATGTGGTATTTCAGAAACCTATTTCTATTGAATTTGCAAACAGAAACATTTTCTTTGGTATACATGGTTTGATGTCAACCCTTTAAGACACTGAGTAAATCCTGGAAATGACCTTAGTTGGTGTGCAACTATGCATCTTAATAATGTCAGAAGAGATCTTGAATATTCTTTTAGTCCATCCCTTTCTGGAGAGTTGGAGACGGCAGTCATTTGGTCATATTATTTTGCACTGTCTCTGAAAGTTATTGCACAGTTACCCATGAAAAAATAGCTTTCAGCCTTGTCGTTAAGCCTTTCCTGAGGACAATAACTAGAAATGTGCCCAGGACTTCATAACCATTATACACCAATCTCAGTCCAAGTTGACATGGTTTTTATTTCCTTACCTGACATCTTATTTAGAGTACACACATAATAGAGGACAGACTCACTATGCTTTCATAAAGTCTTCTCTTAGGGTTTTTTTTCTGCATGTAAAATAAATTTTTTTAAACAAAGAATAAGATTTAGTGTTTAAAGTGTTCACTGAATATAAAGAGATTATGATTAGAGCCCCAAAAACTGTTAAATGATAATCTACCCAAAAGATAAAACACTTTCATTGTATCGTGTTGGATAGTGAGACCTGACCATACTCTGATCTCGTCTAATAGCCAGTGTACATTCAGATTTCCCTGTTTGTCCCTAATATGCATTTTATACTCATTTATTTGAACCAGAATCCAATCAAAGATCACATACTACATTGGATTGTTATGTATTTTAGATTTCTCTTAACCTAAAGCATGTTAACAATCTTCTTTTTCATCTTATGACATTGACTTTTTGAAGACATCAAGCCAGTTTTCTTACATAATATCTTGTGTTTAGGGTTTGTCTGACTGTTTTCTTGTGATATTTAACATCAAAATTGCCTTTTAGTTAAAGTTGTATGAACAATTTGTAAAGGTATAAATTTAAAATTTTAAAGATTCAGTGAGTGGTGTTTTAACAATATGATATTAAAATTCTAGTTTATACTATCCATGAAAGCACTTCTACGTAGATCAATGATTTAGAAGGGAAAGGGGAGTGCCACTTGGCGAAGAAGGTTCTGAAGGATGAGGCACCACGTGCAGAGACAGGTGCATGAAGAAGAGCTGAGGCACGTCGTCAACACCCACACTGAGTCCCCCTTGTTTGATCAAGGCCACCCTGGACCTTCCCACCCAGCCCAGCTGCCAGCCGGCTGAACGAGTGAGCCAGGAAACACCGCATGGCGCAGAGACGAACTGTCGAAGACAAAATAGGAAATATTAACTTGGTGCAGGAATTGAATAACAAGACACAAAATGTGCAAATCATAAAGGAAAATTTGCTATGTTTGACTTCGTTACATTAACTAGAACTTTTGTTCATAAAAATATACTGTAAAGAAAGTGACAAAACAAACCACAAATTGGAAGAAATATTTACAGTTAATATAACTGACAAAGTATTAGTTTCCTAGAATATATAAGGAACTCCTAATGAAAAGTTTTTAAAGACAAAAATCTCATTAGGAAAATGAAAAAAAAAAGACTTTGAGGTAGTTCAGAAAAGAGGAAAACTGAGCTAAGAAACGTATTTTAAGATACTCAACTTTGTTAACAATCCTGAATTACAAATTAAAACCACGATGAAATGATACTTCATATCATATCGGAAACAGTTGGAGCCATTCTGTTCCACGTGTTGGTAAGGACGAGGAGAACATCTGTGCATTGTTGGTGGGAAAGTAATTCGATACAATTTGAAAAATGATTTAGTGTTTTTAGTAAAATTGAAGATGTATATAATCTATAACCCAGAAATTCATCTTTCATGTGCTTATCCTAAGAATGCACCCCTTTGTACCAGTACACAAGTGCACAGTTAAATTAAAAATCTAACAGACAAGGTCAAAAAAATGTGTACTCAACTCAAAAGCCCTCTACGATAAAATAGGAGAACATGTTGAGGTATATTTCTGCTGTAAGATACAGAGCCCATTAGTATACGACAGTTATCTTCAATAACATAGATGAATCTCACAGACATAATGGGGAGTGAAAGAGCAAATTGTAGAAAATTATGTGTACTACTATAACTCCAAAGATAGACAGACAGACAGGCAGACAGATAGATAGATAATAGATCGATAGATAGACTAGGGATGCAAACATATGGATAAAGCTGATACCCAACAAATATTAGCTATATTGTTGTTATTATTATTATTTCCACTACGTAGAGAAACCAAGATAAAACAGAGTCCCAAAGACAGATTCAATAGCCTCCTATGGCACAGGAAGAGAAAACCCAGGGGAACTTTGCAGGCTGCAAACAGCTGGAGAGAACTCCTGTCTGGCACAGTGACAATCGCATTAGGTTGGTGGGGCTGAGGTTGTTATTGTGCTTCTGTTCCTGAGTTGAGCCTGGCTGGGGAGCAGGGTGGGTCTAATCCAGCAGCCAGCTGCAGTGGCACCCCTGGACAGGCTGGAGAGGCAGGAGCTTAAACGCTGCGGAATTCTTGCTGCCAAGCTGCAGGCCCTCCCTGGGGCCCTGAAATGCTTCTGCACATCCGTTCCGCTGCGACCCCAAGTCACACACACTCTCATCCAGCCAGTTGTGCTTGAAGGTGATCTGAGGATTAATCTGCTCCTTTGGATTATTTTCAGCATAAATTTAAATGAAGCACAAACATTCCACTCAGATGGTACTTAGTTCCTTAGGAGTTTTTTTGGACTGAGCAACAAGGAAAGTTTTTGTTCTACATAAAAGGGTAATGCTAAATAGTGTAAATTAGGTAGTACTGAGTAAACAGCTTCAGTACAGTCTCAATACAGAAATAACATGTAAATTCCCCAAATTTTATTATTGTGAATGCATTTGAGATTCCTGTGTTTATGAACTACCGATGATGCTATCATTAAGGTACAAAACTGCTTTCTCAGGTGGTTTGACTATTAAAAACTGTTTAAGTTAGATTATAAGTTGGCGGATGTTATCATACACATTGCTGAAAATGTTTAATATTTTCAAATGTCACAGGAGGACCTAGAAATGTAATATCAAGAATTGTACATTTTGGATTTAATTTTGTAGTTTTTTGTAGCATTTATCTAGCTAATCTTTGGTGTTAATCTTTTTTTTCCTTGTTTGATTTACTCTGAGTACACTTTCAAAAATCTTTTATTTTGTGTAAAATCTATAGTTTGCCTTTCAAACATAGAATTTCTACTTCAGTTTCCTGGTGTACGTGTTTGTCGGATCACTGAGGTTCTCGAGTCTGATTGTGCCTGGAATCGTCTCTGAAGTGAATTTACAGTATTGAGGCAGCTGGTGTGGTTCAATGGTGTGATTTACACTTCCACATGCTGCTGTGTTTTTAAGAATCTTCTGAATATTTAGCAAAGCTACTCAATAGGGTAAAAGGGAGATTTAAGTGGGTTTCTTACTAATTTTCCTTTTTTGCAGTTATGTGCCCAAACTCCAGCACAAGTTGTGTATTTTTTCAGGAAAATTTTAAAAAAGAAACTTGAATATTTTGGACTGCAGATTTTAATTTCTTTAGGAAGTGCTGTCCTCAAGCCATCTCCAGTATTCTCAGATTATGAGTATAATATGGACTGTAATATTTAAGCAATGATAAAATATTTTCAAATCTCTCTGTTGGCCACTCAAAAATTATCTTATTCTCTGATACCTATGCACAGATTTTCTTGGGAATTATTTTATAGTGACAAATAAAAATGGCAAGCAATAGGATATATTGGAGTATATGAGGAAGCCATTTTGTATAAAACTAATTAGGCCTGACTTTGTTTTTCCAAAAGGGCCTGACTGTGGCCATTGAGCATGCATTGTATATCTGCTTAGACATTTTGAGATAAAGGTGCAACTTCCCTCCCCCTCCCAACGTTGGCACCTCCTTAAAGATTAAGCATCTTTCTTTGGGCTGGGAACTGATTGCAGCGCTTATCTGTGACCGCCCAGCTCGAGGCAATGGACCTGCCACCCCGCGGCCTTCTCTGAGACAGCAGGCCTATCCTGCTGTTTCCATCAGTCGCTGTGCTGACAGAGCAGCCTCGTGACTGTTGTAAAAGGGACATTTCAATCATATGTGAAACATACTCTTTGAGGGTATATAACCACCCTGTATACCCCCCTTTCTTTGGAATGCTCTGTTCCTTTGTGGAAAGACTCTCCCGGGTTATAATCCTCAGATTTAAGCTCAGAATAAACTCACCTAAATTTTCATTTATAGATTGGTTATGGATTATTTTCATTGACAATAGAAAATTCTTCTCACTTTTAAAATACAAAATATTACATTCCACTTGCGTTTTACCGTATTTGGAGCTAGGATGCCTAAGTTAGAATTTGAGCTCCAGCACTGGTGTGATCCATCCTGGGAATGTTAATCCTTCTGAGCCTCAGTTTCATGTTGTAAAGGAAAGATCATAACGGTACCTACCTCACAATATCATTAGGAGGATTACAGAAATTCAATATATGTAAGATGATTAGAACACTGCCTCGAACACACTTAGGACTATAGAATTGTTTTGTTTTGTTATTATTTTTTAATTATCTGGAAAGATTAGGGGAAAAAATACATGAGCTGTAAGCCTGCAAAGGGAATTTTCCACAGAGCAGTGTTCCAGTATCTCCCCTTTCCTAAGGGTTGCTCGTGAAGAGGAATCAAGGGGCTCACTGACCGATTAGACGTCTCACCAACGCACAAGGAATCGGAGAAAACCCTGTATGGATCGGTATGGGAAGGTCAGAAGAACGCTTTAACATCTAAGTAATAACTGTGACGTTGAATTCTGCTCCTTAATGAGGCGAAGCATTGGAGCAGCTACGGCTCTTGGCTGCCCTCTTTGCAGGTCTCAGGTGAGCGAGCCCGTGAGAGCTGAGCTCCCAGCTGTGCAGCAGAGGAGACCCATGGGCACCCTGGAGGCCTGCTCCTGATGGGCCTGGGCAGGGTGCACTGGAGAGTGTAAGATGATGGCTGCAGTAGACAGCACCCCTGAGGCTTCCCTTGATCACTCTGCTGTGAGAAACAGATGGGGGCAAGGAAGAGTCCCACAGGGTCCAAAAGGGGCCACTATAAACATGTGATAAACGTGTCGAGTTACTTCCATCCCAAGGACAAATGCTCACACAGAACTGCGACCACCTCTCATCTGGGGGTCAGGGATGGAAGAACAAAGGGGCGGTTCACCCCACTTTTGTTTTTCAAATGTACTGCCCCCAGTGTGCCTGGCCTCAAGGGCATCAACTGAACCATGCTGGGGCTGGGGGTGGGGGGTGGCTTAGAAGTCAGTTCTACAGGTGCTCTCGTTTTATAAAGCTTGTCCTAATGTGACAACGCTGATCTCAAACACGGATCCCAAAACCTACTCACTATTTTCCAAAAAAACTGTTTCCTTCTTTCTTAGTTAATATTAGCACTATCCTTCCACTTTCCAGGCCATAAACCTCTACAATTCTATTCAGCTTCACTCTCTTCCTCACTGTCTGTATCAAATTCATTATTCACTCTCCTAGGTGCCTGACAGGGACCTGGGAGCTGGGGACACGTCATTGAGAGGAAATCAACAGCAAAGCCAGGAAGAGCAGCTGCCTCGTCGTGGCGGTTCTAGTGGAAGGAGACAGATGACCAACACACAACTCGACCTGGTGCAATATCGTTCTGTCGTGATGCTTTGTTTTGTTATGTTTCTATGATTTGACCCAGATAATTATTGTCATGAATAATTCTTCAGAAGTAAGAGTAAAAAATCTGGAATCAAAACTGATATGAAATGTATTAGAAATAAGTAGTATCATCAGAAAACCTTACAGTGGACTAAAAAGAACCAGAAAAAATGAAAAGATGACTTTTTTATTCATAGAAGAAATATGTTGAACCTAAGTAAGTTTAATTAAACAAGCATTTCTCAGAAGCCTGCTGTATGCATACTCATTCGTTCTACAAACACGTCTGAGGATCTCCTGGTCACGCAGCACAACAGCAAACCAAACGGATAAAGCCCTGCCCTGGGGAATTACATTTTGGTGGCAACAGATAAATAAGCAAACGACACCAAGCCCCCACCCCACCCCACTTCCCAGCCTGCCCCCGCCAGCCCCACCTCGAGGAGGTCTTCCCTACCAGCGCCTAGTGCGGAGCCCTTTCCAGCCGTGGATTTTTGTAGGTTAGCTGATCTCCGTGCCATCACCCACACAGCCACAGTCAGCGTCCCGAAGAGTCAATCACTGCGTTCCTCTGCTTATAAGCCTTCTGAGTCCCCATCATCTGCTTTACGATTTCGTTCACATTCTGGCCCCTACCTATTTTCCAGCCCCGTTTGCTGCCTTATAACCTGGGCCGCATCTCCTTTCAGCTGCTGCTCCAGCTTTGGCTGAGGAACAGCTCCTACTTCCCTGGGAGATGAAACAGCCGCAGGAGCGCTTTCGTCTTCCTGTCTCCACAGCTGTAACCCCGTATCCGTAAGAAAACAGGTTCCATAGTCCTCATCTTCCTTCAAAGCCTATCACTGGATGGAACTTCTGCTTGTGCTTCAGATCCCAGCTCCTCTCAATTTCTGAAGACCTTTTCTTTTACTATTGTATTCTACACAGAAATTAATTCAAAGAATTGACAAATAAAAATGGCAAGCAATAGGATATATTGGAGTATATGAGGAAGCCATTTGGTATAAACCTAATTTAGCCTGGCCTTGTCTTTCCAAAAGGGCTTGACCCAGGCCGTTGAGCATGCATTGTATATCTGCTTTAGAGATTCCCTATGGCAAGAACAAAGGCCCTTGAGATAAAGGTGCAACTTCCCTCCCCCTCCCAACGTTGGCATCTCCTTAAAGATTAAGCATCTTTCTTTAGGCTGGGAACCTATTGCAGCACTCATCTGTGACCCCCCAGCCCGAGGCAACACACCTGCCACCCCGCGGCATTCACTAAGACAGCAGACCTATCTGCCATTTCCATCAATCGCTGTGCTGACAGAGCAGCCTCGTCACTATTGTAAAAGGGACATTTCAATCATATGTGAAACACCCTCTTTGAGGGTATATAACCGACCTGTGTACCCCCACTTCTTTGGAGTGCTCTGTTCCTTTGTGGAAAGACTCTCCCGGGTTATAATCCTAAGATTTAAGCTCAGAATAAACTCACCCAAATTTTCACTTATAGATTGGTTATGGATTATTTTCATCGACAGAATCGTCAGTCGTCTGTGCAATTATTTAGAACTTAGACCAACAGAAGGGTTTTTAGGAGAGGGATATATATCACTGACATTGTTTAGAACTACTGCATACTGTGATAATCAAAAGCAGATTAATTTTAAATCAGTTGTGTCATTGCTTGCAAACTCTCCAGAGACAACTTCCTCAGAAAGTCTCTGGTAATGACAAGCATATCAGAGTGAGAGTGTGTTCAACGACGGAGATGGATAAACCGACTAACAAAGCGGGAATACCCAAAATGCCTTTGCCCATGTTTTATGGTGATTCCTGGCCAAAGTTTTCCTTCTGGTCTAGAAGAGCTGGGGCTGACTGTTCAATTTTCTTAAAAATATTAGCTCAACAAATTGAGTTGGGATTGTATGCGAACAAGGAGGGCCTTTCTGGCTCGTGTCTCTGTCACGTCACTCGAGAGCTCTCACCACTCGCATTGCCTCCTCAGCACATTTCTCTCTCTGCTGGCTGACACTCAGAATATGTAACACTGGGAAATGTGATCACACTGTTTTCCCACATTCTATAAGTTATTATTATGGAAGGACACTTGTGTACTTTTTGTTTCTTTACATTAATCGTTTGGGAGCATGTGCCTGCTGTCAGTAGAATAGTAAAATTTATTTTGCTTTTTATACAGATGCTAGAGGGAAATTTTCGTTTTTTCTTTTCCAACTTTATTTTTATTATGAAAACAGAATACATTTAAACTTTTTTCCTTATTTTCTGTTTTATTTGTTAGACATACAACCTTGGTAAGCATTTCATAATCCACTTGTTCCCCATATCCTATTACTCAGAGAGCCCTGCTTGCCGTGTGCAAGGACACCAACCCCAGCTGTGCTTTTCTGGCTTATTAACTTGTTTGCTCTGCTCAGCCTTCTCGATCCTGCAGGCCCGTCTGCAGTCTGAACTATTTTGATGATTAATTCTACAACAGGGAGTTTCAACTACCAAGCAGACCTGGAGCAGAGAGTGGACAGAAGCTCTGAGACGTCTCTGCAGCACAGAGAACACGTCTATTATCCTGCTGAGAGATAGTCTGGATGCTCCTGCTCTGAGTGGCTCTGGAGGGCCATAGTCATAAGCTATAGGTTGTAAACTTGCAATAAAAATGATCCAGTTGAGGCCCTCATAGTGGCTACAAGTTAGATATCAGGAAAGTGGACTGTTTCTCCTACTCAGAAAGGAAGACCATCCTGCCTACTGAATAATCTGCTAAATGGTTTTTCATCTGCAAGTCCTTTTACCCTTAATTTTTACCATAACCGTATCACTGTGAATGCCAGCATGAGCATTTGCAATGATATCTTAGCAATAGAACAGTACCAAAGTTGAAATTATTATTTCCACCATTTACAAATCATGTGATCTGGGAAATAATTATTTTTAGAAATTTCAGTTTCTTCATTTGTAAAATCTTCCTTCTCAGGATGATTTTAAAGATTAAACAAGACAACGTGTGTGAAAGTGTCTGGCACGAAGCCTCTGATCAGTGTGCAACGGGAGAGCCAGCATTAGGTTATGAGAATTCTGTCTGTCCAGGTCTGTCCTCACAGCTGCCTGATGCATTATTCCTGAATTATTTTGTATTTAAGAGTGAAACTGTAACAACTTACATATGTCTGATAAAAGGATTAGCATGTTTATTTTAAACTTTAAAGAAATTTACTTAAATTATCTCATGTTTCTTGAACTAGCACAGAAAAGTTATTTAGTGTTACATTTATTGAAGACAGAGATAATTTATCTCAGTGACTATTTTTTATTGCTAATGAATTATTTGTGAAAAATAAGAGGAAAAGAGAGCCTTGATTTGATTATTTAGAATAATTAAAATCAGGATATAACCTCAGCATCAGTAATTATATTCTCAATTCTCCCCAAAATACGACTCTCATTTGAAAGTACCTTTATTTTACTCTTGGTTTTATTTATCCTTTATTGTCATAGATTATTAATTGTGAAAATAAATACTACTAAAACCCCCTAATGAATCCATCAATATGATTTTATATCGTTTTAATTAAAATACTTGTAAAATTGTAGTAGTTATTGTGTATGGTTATAAAATATTTAATAAACTATTTTTTTTTAAAGATTGGCACCTCAGCTGATAACTTGCCAACCTTTTTTTTTTTTTCTTTTTCTCTCCAAATCTCCCAGTAGAGAGTTGTATACTTTTAGTTGTGAGTCCCTCTGGGACACCACCTCAACATGGTCTGATGAGCGGTGCCATGTCCGTGCCCAGGATCTGAACTGGTGAAGCCCTGGGCCGCTGCAATGGAGCACATGAACTTAACCACTCGGCCACCGGGCCAGCCCCTAATAAACTATTTTTAATTCAATGAGATTAAGCAGCCACTTTATTACTTTCATGTTGGGAAGTAAGAAGAAATTTTCCAATATCTTCACACCCCTCTCATTTAACCACACAGTTTTGCTCATTGTGACTCTTAGTCATCTCCCAGCTCTGACCCCACTGCCAATGCTACTGTTTGGTCTTCTCATTAGTCCTTTATCTTCACTATTTAAATTGTGACTGTACTATTCTCTCTTCCTACAATCTCTTCTGCTCCAATTCCTGCCCCACAATATAACCAGTTGTTTAAAAAATGAGATCATATCAATTTTTTCCTTTAATACCATTATATGATTTCTAATACCTAGAAGAAAAAATCTAAGCTTCCTATCACTGTGTAAAAACAACCCTTCAACAATGTCTCCAGCTTTCATTGCTGATGTGTCCCAGCACCCAGTGCTTCGGGCATTTAAGGTGCTTGATGCGTTTTTGGTGAAGGAATGACTGAATCTCCCATTTCAAGCCCTTTCTGCCTCCCTATCTCATCCCCACACTCAAATCTTGCTTTGCTTTGAACTCGCTATGCTTTTTCCTTCCCCTGTGCCAAGCATATTTAAACCTGCAGAAAAGGCTTAAATAAAATGGATTAAAGGGATTTTGTCTATGAGACTCATAGGAACTAGTTCAGACCATAATCAAGTGCAGAAGACAGTTGGCATAGTTACATATTACAGAACAAGGGACTCATGTAGGCACTGATGAAAGAATCAGAGTGTTTATAACTGGAGCTTATTTTAATCCTGTATTTATTCTTGATTAATTTCATGATTCTAGAAAAGCAAACTCAGTAAGTGAAATAATACCGCTTCATAATGATGAACTGAAATTGCTTCTGTCCCCAGAGGAATCCCACAATGTTTTGGAAGAAATTATTTGGGGAGAAGAGGAATGTGGGGATTTGGAGCAGTTTTGAGAGAGGAGAGAGTTTTCAGAAAGAGCTTTAAGAAGAACTGAATGATATTCTTTACCTACCAGACTGAGCTAATGACAAATAAGAATCTGGGGAGAGAAGGACACCAGGGGAAGGCACGGCTGGATCCTGAGGTGTAGGAAGGAACCAGTAAGGGTGGAGATGGAAAGGCAAACAAAGAGACAGGACGAAGGAATGATGAAGAGCATCTAACAGGAATAGCTTCTCAGTGTCAACGATGTGTGTGGCATTTTGATGAGACACGTTGTATTTTCTTGGATAGCAGTCTTGCATCACTTAACAATGGGGATACGTTCTGAGAAATGTGTCACTAGGCAATTTTGTCATTGTGTGAACATCAGAGTGTGTTTAAGCAAACCTACACACTCAGGCTCTATGGTACCGCCTATCGCTCCTAGGCTACAAAACTGTACAGCATGTTACTGCGCTGAATACTGTAGGCAAATGTAACACAATGGTAACTGTGTATCTAAATGTCGAGAAGGCGCAGTAAAAATATGATACAAAAGATAAAAAATGGTGCACCTTTTTAGGGCACTCATCATGAATGGCACTTGCAGGACTGGAAGTTGCTCTGGGTGAGTGAGTGAGTGAGTGAGTGGTGAGTGAGTGCGGAGGCCAGGACACTACTGCACACTACTGTAGACTTTACAAATACTCTACACTTAGGTTACACTGAATTTATAAAAAATATAAAAAGGTACTTCTCTTTCTTCAGTAATAAATTGACCCTAGCTTACTGTGACTTTTTTTACTTTGTAAACGTTTACTTTTTTTTTAAACTTTTGACTGTTGTAACAATACTTAACTTAAAACACAAAAAGATTGTACAGCTATGCAAAAATATTTTCTTTCTTTATGTCTTTATTTTATAAGATTTTTCTCTATTTTTAAATTTTTTATTTTTTGAACTTTTTTGTTAAAAACTAAGACACAAACACACACACAAGCCTAGGCCTACACAGGGTCAGGACCTTCAATATCACTGTCTTCTCCCTCCACATCCTGTCCCACTGGAGGGTCTTCAGGGGCAATAACACACATGGAACTGTCATCTCCTACGATAATGCCTGCTTCTGGACCACTTCCTGAGGGACCTGCCTGAGGCTCTTCTTGAGGAAGTGTCACTCTTCAGAAATATGTCCAAGGTGGTTTGCTTGGTTTGTCTCTTTTCCTCATCATAGATTTGCTCGTAAGCAGATAATGCACCATGAACATTCCTCTCTATTAATGAAAACCTTTAGATGCTGGGTCCACGTCTTCAAACTTTTTAAGCAGCTTGTTGAGGTCTGTAAAAGCTTCTGCTAAACCCTTCACTGTGAATTTTCTTGGGCGTTCTTCTTTTTCTTCTCCTGCAGTTTCCTTTTCTCTTCCTCTTCTTCAGCTATGCATTCCACTGCAATTCCAACAACTCCTCACTAGTCAACTCCTCAGGAACCACCTGTAGGAGCTCCTCATCCTCATCCACACCCGGGTTCGAGCCGTTTGCCATCTCAACCACAGCCTTGTTAATTTTTGTAACCTCCTCATCCTTGGCAAATCCTCTGAAGTCATGGATGAACCTCTTGAGTGTCTTCTTCCAGATGCCATTCATACACTGCTTGGTGACAGCACCCTAAAACCAAGCAAGGTTCTTGACACAGCCATAGGTGTTGTAATCCCTCCAGAACTGCATCAGTGTCTTCCTCAGTTGCAGCAATGGCCTGGGCAAAGGTCCCCCTCAGGTCGTGGGCCTTAAAAGCTACTCTAACTCCTTGATCCATTGGTTGGATCAAAGAGGTGGTGGGGGCGGGAAAAACACCATTTGAATATTGGGATGAAAATCACCAATAAAAGGAGGATGTCCAGGAGCATTATCAACAATAAACAAATCTTGAAAGGTGTGTTATTCTGCAAACAGTACTTCTCCATTTCACTAGCACAGCAGTTCAGGAGGGCATCTTGTAAGAGGAGCTGGGTCCTCCAGGACCTCTTACTGCTCCTGTAGTGCACTGGCGCTGTGTGCTTCTTGATGCACTTGAAGGCCCTGGGTTCTCACTGTGCCAGATCACGAGGGGTTTCAGTTTGTAGCCTGCAGCATTGCCTCCAAGCAGGACTGACATCCTGTCCTTAAAAGCCTTGCAACCTGGCACTGACTTGGCCTCCTTGTGGATGAAAGTTCTTTCAGGCATCCATTTCTAGAACAGGGAGTTTTCATCTACATTGAATACTTATTTGGCAAGTAATTTTCCTCTACAACCAGCTTATCTAGAATTTCCAAAAGTTCCTCAGCTGCCCTCACATCAGCACTCGCAGACGCACCACTCACTTCACACGATGTAACGAGTAACGATTCTTGGATCATTTAAACCACCCAGAGCAGGCAGTAAACTCAACATCGTAGTTGGGTCCAGCCTTTTCTTTCATTGCAAACTATTTTCTTTGGATGTGACTGTCATGGTGCTGAGAGGAATACACTTCTGTGTCTGGTCTTCAACCCAGGTCATTAGATGTTTCTCCACGTCTGGTATATATGAGGCCTTCTCAAGTTTTTGTCAGTCTCGTTTCCTTCAATGAAGCAGATCCTTTAACAGCTTCTGTCACTTTGTTCTTGTTCTTCCAGATCGTAGCTAAGGTGGAACGGGTCACGCTTGCCTGGCGAGCAACAACCATCACTGATTTTCCAACTTTGTAGTCCTTAATCACTTTTAATTTTGTTTCCACGTCAATCACTCAACGTGGCCTCATACTGATATCATTAGCAGTGGATTTTGGATGCTTAGGGGCCGTGATGAACAAAACTAGATGAGATTACATCAAGCACAAGAGAAAATGATCCAATCAAGAGACATGGTAAACATGAGATGTATGAACCTGCTGCCAGTGTAACGTGGCATACTGTCTTATAGTAACTGTTATTTTGCTATAAGTAGAAAGGGTATCCTCTAAAATAAGGATAAAGAGTATAATAAATTCATAAACCAATAAAGTAGTCATTTATTATCATTATCAAGTATTATGTACTGTACATAATTGTATGTCTATACTTTTATATGACCAGCAGAGAGTAGGTTTGTTTTAACTAGTATCACCACAAACACATGAGTAACGCACTGTGCTATGACATCATCACAGCTGTGACATCACTGGATGACAGGAATTTTCAGCTCCTTTAGAACCTTAAGGGACCACAGTCGTATGTGCAGTCTGTCGTTGACTGACACATCATTATGCGGCACTGTATACAGTCATAGGACCAAAGTAATTAAATGGATAAAAGTAAAGGAGAGGTGAAAATAATGATTCCCAAGGGTATTTTGGAACAATACATTTATGTTTAATGAATGAGTTCCTGATGGAAGCTATTTTGGGAAATTTTAGTTCTTTTTTAGTACAAAAAGAGTAGGGCCATAAAATGTTACAGTTTGAAGAAAAGAAATTAGAGAAGGGAGAATACACCCATATGTCCACATTGAAAAATAGAAAACAAAAACAACTCTTACATAGGAAGGAGCCATGAAAATGAAACAAAGGAAAAGTAACAAATTTTATGAATTGAACTGGAAAGGCATGAGGTGGGACAAAATAGAGAAAGATAATAATACTGCTCATGACTGTTTATAAATTTTCAAAGACCAGCCAAAATCTTTACATTCAGAGAAAGAGGACATTCCACAATGTGACATATTAAGGACTTGGATTACCACTTTATTAATTAAAAAGTAAAAACCAGGTGCATACATCACCTAGTAGAACAGCCAAGTTCTACTAGGCTTATCTAAAGAATTTAGAAAAAGCTTAGCCAAAACACACGGCAGAGGATGGACCAGCAACACTGTCCTGGACAGACACAGTACAGGATCCTTGGTCCTAAACCTCAGTAGGGGACACATCGTTGCACGTGGTAGGGTCTAGTGACTGAGGATTCCTTCTGGAAGCCTAACTGTCTCTTTTGGGGTCCACATGAAGGAGTAGTCCCACGTGTAACCTAGCCTGACACTTGCCGGAGACCACCTCATGGTGCAGCTTCGTGATCCTGGAGCACACACAACACACTGTACTTAGAGGGCAGAGCACATTCAGGAATCAAGACTGTCCTCATCCTCGGGGGACTTTCTAGGCTGGCAGATCCTGAACCCAAATTCATTCCTGAACTCAGTGCTGCAGCCTCAGATCCCTCCCCCGTTAAGTCCCTCGGAGATGAGTGAAAAGATCTCAGACCACGGGCTCTTCTGCAATGTCTCAGTGCAAGATGACTTTTCAAAGGAACTTGAAGAAAGGGGAAGAATTGCCGGTTTGGCAGTGACAGTTCTAGAAGGCACTCAGACATGCCGGGTGCTGTTTGGTGTGTTTGCACGTGTTAATGTGTTTAATGCCGCTGCAACCTTGTTCCGTTCCTATCACCACTTTCCAAATGGAGACCTGGAACACAGAGAGGCTGAGTGATTTAAACCAAGGTCACACAGCTTGTGAGTGATGGAGCTATGGTTTGAACTCAGGCAGACTGTCTCCAGAGACTGTCCCTGACCATTTGGCTTCACCACCTCTCTATATAGGGCAACCAATTGCTTAGCACTTTATTCTTGCATACTTACTTGTGTCCTTTATTCTTTTCTACATATAAAGAGAACAAGAGATGGAGAGGTTAAATCCAAAGTCACATAATAAAGTAGGGAATTGGGGTGTTTGTGCCCAGAGTTGTCAGATTCTGTTGACAATGCTGCATTTCACTCTAATCTTTGGAGTTCAACACATCGCTGGATTTTTTTGCAAGTTGGCTTATTCCAGGATGATCAAAGAAAAGGACACAACGAGCTTCCTTGTGCCTGAACCAGGCAATAGCACATAAACATATTTTTCTAAATTCGAATCCTTTTTGAGGAGAAAATGTCATTTTCTGGGATGTAAATTAGCATATACATGTGATGTATCGATTTTGTATTTATAAAATTAAAAAGATAAAATAATGTATGAATAAATGCTTGTTTTAAAAATGTCAATTTATATATAAAAAATATGTGAGGTAAAATGTTTCTTAATTCTTCACCCCATATTGTTATATAACCTTAAAAATAATGTATCTTTTTAGATATATACATCTAAAACCTACTCCATTTTCTATGTCTGAATATTATTGCATGTTACACATACATTCAATTTATTTACTATTCTCTTATTCTTCTTACTATTCTCTTATCTTTCTTAAACATTTAAGAAATTTGTAAACGTTAGTGAACATGATTGTTGCTGACTTAATTTTCATCTTTTATATGAATGCTCTTCGTAGTTCAAATCATATGTCAGTTGATTCTTTTGGATTTCCTGGTTAGAAAATCACATCAATCACAAACAGTGACGGTGGTAGTTTTTCCTTTTCGAGCCCTATGTCTCGTGCAGGAGCAGGTGAGGAGCAGGGCTGAGGGGCTGTCTTCCTGGGTCTGAGTCTCTGCTCTGCCATTTAGTAACCGTGTGACCTGGAGCAAATTACTCCACTCTTTGTGCCTCATATTCCTCACACATGAGGTGACTAAGAAACAGAGCCCACAGCACTGGGTGGCTGTGAAATCCTGAGACTAGGTCCTTGCCCTCAAGGTGGTGTTTGTGAAGGACAGACAAACCCGTGAGACTAGAAAGAAGTGAGCAAGAAGCAGAGCAGTGCATGTGGGCAGAGCCGGATTAGGTGTCTCACCCCTAAAGATCAATGATTCTCATGCGGGGGCAGTGGTCTCCCCCCTTCCCTCTCCAGGATATTCAGTAAGGTCTGGAGACGATTTTAACCATGACAGCTGAAGGGGGTGCTGCGGGCGTCTAGCAGGAAGGGGCCAGGGATGCTGCTGAACATCCTGCAAAGTGCAGGAAAGCCCCACAACAGAGAATTATCCAGAACATAGGACCGAGGTTGAGACATCCTGGGACAGACCACGGTTATGTGCTGCGTTGGTCTCAGCCAATATATGAGATATCAGAAATGTTTAACTTTTAGTCTGTGCACAATACTCCACTACAAATTGAAAAGTGATACAATACATACTTTTTTATAGGTCTGGCTTAGTTCAAGACTTTTATTTTTTAAGTTTAGAGAAAATGTTTTTATAAGCTATTCATGTAAGAAAACTTTCATCCTGCAGTTAACGTTATACACCAGCATTTCCAAGATGCTCTGTCTCAGCGACAGTCACTCAACATTTTGGAAGAACAGCTAAGCACTCAGACTTTAAGCTGTTTGTGATGCATAACAGTACAGACTGTTTAATGGTGAGTGTGGAGCTGCGTCGGAGCTGCACCGTCTGGAAGGGCGTGTGCAGAGTGGACTCTGCTTTCAGGCAGATCCACGTGGGATGCGCAGCTCACGTGCCTCTGTCAGTGTGACTCTGGGTGAGTTATGCAGCCCTTCTGAACATTAGTTTCCTCATCAGTAAAATGGGAGTAAAAACAGTATCCTTTACCAACTTTTTTTGGTGAGAATTAAATAACTAACGCATATAAAATACCACATTGTCCAGCACTTAATAAGCACTCAAAAATATTATCTGTCTCTAATTAGCTGATTAATGTTAGAAATGTCTTGAAATTCTTCAGGTCCTCGTCTTCATGTGTAAAATAGAGACGGAGTACACAATTATCCCTAAACTCTTTCCAGGTCTAAACTAGACATTCAGCCTGTGACAGCCCATATGTGTGTCATGAAGACAACTACACACTGTCGATTTAATTCAGGGGAGCCGCTGTCCACATAACCAAATGCTCCTCGAGGTTGTGGTGCTCAGGGCCCTAGCTTCACCCGGGAGGACAAGCAGAACTGTTCTTCTCAGGCTCTGCTTAGATAATCCGAGATCACACTGTGGGAAATATAGAATGCAATTTAATACCATCCTCCTTTGGTTGACAGGAAGCTAATATGTCAATGGCACTTGCTATAAACGGGATAGACAGTTGCAGAGTTATGCAATTTGTTGGCCTGGTAACAAGTCCAACACAGAACACAGCCATCATTTTGCCTGAAGGGTTAATTTGATCTTTCCTAAGGAATTTAGTATTTTCCAAATAATTCAGGATCACAAGTTTTTTAGGGAAAGTGTCTTTTCTTATTAACTTATTTCACTACCCACGGCATCTAGTGTGATGTTTTGAACACATTAGATCATTAATACGTCCTTATTAAGTCAGTGAATGATCTTATATTTGAGGACTAAAGGGCTCCTTTCCATGATTTTCCCCACACCGACCCCTACAAATTTCAAACTTACACTATTGAAAGGCTTCGATGCAGTTAAGGAGACACAAATTGGGAAGGAAAACATATGAGGTAGCCAAATGATCTGCTGAATCACCCACGTTTCCTTCGACGGCTGTCACTGCCGTAAAGTGCCCACAGTATGAGACTGTCTTCTGTTTTTTTCTAAGAACGAGCTGGATTAATTGGTTCAATTCTCTAACTGTAATACAACAGTCAGCTATCTCCTGCCTGCTAAATGGCTGAAGATTAGTATCTTTTCTTTTGCCCCTAAGTTTAGCAACAGTTCTTTTATTCTCCAGGAAATTTTAACCGAAGCATCTGCACCTCTTTTGCTTTCCATCAGATAGTGGCTTGTTCAAACACAGCATCAGCGAGCTCTATGGAGCTGACAGAGTGAGGAGCTACCCTCCACTGCATCCCACCCTCTACTGTCACTCACGGAACGTGGTGTCTCCCAGACCCACCAACTGGCCTCCTGACGCCCTTTTTCAGCCACCAGGATGGGCTGTCTGGGATTCTGGTGAGAACACTTTTCCCTATTTTACCTCAAGATGATTAAATCAGAAAGCCTTATTGTAGCGACAAAGCAACAGTAATTTTACAGACAGTAAATAGACAATCTACTGGGAGGCAACTTTCTTTTTTCTTTCCAGAAAGTCGCCTTAGTGTTGCCAAATTTCCTGATTTGTAGAAAGAATCAAGTGAACAAAGCACAAAAAATCTGCTGTGGTCTGCAAAGCTCCCTCCAGTTATAGGCGGTGGTATGACAACAGCAGGCCTCAGTGGGAGGCCAATATAGCTGTGTGTTTTTCTGACTGTTAGAGATTCATTTGTCTAACAACCACACTGAGGCATCCATTCTTCTTTTCTTTCTGTTCTTGTTGATATAAAGGATACATGTAGAACAGGTTTAAGAATTCTCTTAAAACTGAAAACTGAGGAAGCTTGATATCTGGTTAAATTTCAACTAGCTAGCTTTGCGTGATAAAGGCTTTAGAACTGTCAGTGTTAAATTCTTTTCCATCCTTTCTGAAGCATTTAGTGACTACAGAACAATTCAAGTGGACGGTGAAAATGTAGATGTATTTAGATAAATAACTCTATAAATAAATAGCAAAATATGTAGGGAAGAAAAATAATTTAAAACTTTCTCATATGACTTTACTGTGGTGTGTGGAACGATGACCCCCGAGATGTTCACATGTTAATCCGGGACTGCGTGAGCGCGTTGTGCTGCACGGCAAAGGGGAACTGGGGCTGCAGATGGACTTTGGCTGGGGTGCTGCCAGTGGATCTTTAAATGAAGGGACGACCCTGGGTGTCAGGGTGGGCCCAGTGTAAGCACAGAGTCCTTTACCTGTGGAAGAGGGGGTGGGGAGTCAGTGTCGGCAGGACGCGTGGAAGAAAGACACAGCCAGCCACCTCTGGCTTTGAAGAAGGAGGGGGGCCATGGACCAAGAAGTGCAGGTGACCCCTGGAAACAGAGAGCAAGGAAACATCCTCCTTTGGAACCTGCAGAAGGAACGAGTCTCACCATTTTAGCCCAGTGCCATCTTTGATTTCTGACATCTGAACACTCTGAATGTTTCTAGAAATGTAAGATGATGGATTTGTGTTGTTTGAAGCCACTAAGTTTGTGGCAGTTTATTACAACAGCAATAGGAATACACTTGCTTAAGAGACTTTAATTCCTGACTAAACAACATGAATTATTTGACCTTAAATCCTGACATATGCCTGTATTTTCAGAGTCCACACATCCAGCATTTATGCTTTCTGCACTAATATAAAACACTGGTTGCACTACAGAAAACCCTGTCCTCTGCCTCATTAACTTATTACTTGTTTGAGAAGTGTATTTTACTTTGTTCTCAATTCCCTTGAAATTCCATAGCTGGTTCTCTGGAGTTCTTACATCTTTTCCTTCGGCTTTGAACAGAAAGCCTTGCACTGGATTGCTCTTCATTACGTCTCTCTCCTATTTCCATTTCTACTTAGCAAAGCTTTTGCCATAGCAATGAAATCCAACAAAAATGTAGTGTCTCCTTTTTAAACATTTTTAATGGTGGTCAAATATGCATAAACTTTACCATCTTAGCCATTTTTAAGTGTGCAGTTCGTAGTGTGAACTGCATTCAGGTTATTATCAAGCGTCTCCAGAACTCCTTTCATCTTGCAAAACTGAAACTACCCCTTAAACAACTCCCCTCGCATCCCCGCGGGGGCGGGATCATTCTGTTTTCTGTCTCAGCGGGGAAGCATCCCAGCGACCCCAGTGAGAGAGACCTCCTCCTCCGGGCCCCTCCCGCGCTCGGCCTCACGGGCTCCACTGCTCGGAAGCGCAGCGTTATTGGACGCTCCTCGTGTCATGGCCACCAGACTCAGGCTCCCTTCTCCGCATCTTCTGTGCCCGGCCCTGACGCATGGGCTGCTTCCGGGAGTCCCGTTGCTCTGGTCCCCAGCCGAGGCGTGAGCAGATAAGAGAGGGGCAGGGAGAGAGGGAGGGCTGTAGGCTAGGGACGCCCCTGCGTGGTGGCCGTGGTTGGCCGCCTCTCCTGACCTCAGCTCCTGTGGGGCAGCCTGCTGTGCGCTCTGTCCTCTCTGCTGTCTCCCTCGCCGGGTAGGACTGCGGGTTGAGATAGCTCTGAGTTGCAGTCCATGGAGGTCCTGCACCGTCTCCTCTGATTTCCCCAACGCTGTATGAACCTTTGCAAACAGTCCTTTGCCACCCACTGCGGCGAGCTCTCTCCTGCTGGCACCCTGACTTTTTGAGCTTCCACCTAACGTCTTCATCATCCTTGCTTTGCTGCAGTTCTGCTCCCCTCCTGGGTCCACTGCCCCTATTTTCAGTCAGGAATACTTGCCGATAAAGAAAAGAAGGATATTGAAAAATGACAAAAAATAGACTCTTTCCCTGGGTAAAATACACAATTAAAAAGATAAAGTACTCACAGACAGGATTAAGCCTTAGGTAATGGTGTCATATTTTTACCCCTCACAGTCTTTAGAAAAATTCACTCAATTTTTTCTATAAGAAAATAGGCAACTCTTTATCTTCCCTTTTTCAAAATGACCTGCCATATAGTCCACGTATTTTCAATAAAGTGTGCTTTCTGTCTTTCACCTATTTTTCTCAGTAGGCTTTTCATAGACAATTCTTCAAACTTGCCTTTCAGAAAAGGCATTACTATATAAGTTTTTCCTTTTTAGTCAGTATAGTTTCCAGAAAATGACATTCTTAAAGATTGCACACGCATGGAATTTGATAACAAAATTTCATTTAGGTAAGCATAATGTGGAATTACTCCCTGACAGCTTTTCTAAGAATTTTATGACTCTCATTTCAAACGCTTTTTTTCTGAAAGATGCAAGCGTTCCCCATCATCTGGTCTCTTTTCCTACCTCAGTATTGCATCTGCTCTTGGACTCGCAGGTGGGCTCAGAGGACCCTGCGTGTGGTGGAGCTTGCTTGCCGCGGGGTTGTGCTGCTGCAGGGCTGTCGCTGCTGTGCCCCAGCGGGCTGCAGAGCCTCAGAGCACGGGACGGCTCTTCACGTGGCTCAAACCGTCCAGTTTCTCACTGGGACCTTCCTCTCCCTGATCTTCTGTCCTGGATGGAAACTTGGTTCCTTTTGTCATGAAGGCTTAGATGTCCCTCTGCCTCTGCTCCGGGCAGTGGAGTCCACTGGAACTGGCCTCTGTGTCACGCACGTGGCTGATCAGAGGACTGGAGGTGGACTCGTAAACGTCATTGTCAGCTTCCAACACAGCTTCTCTACCAGAAAATTACACTTTCCAGTCACCCCCACTTTCAGAAAATATCTGGAATGACGAGATAGAAAATGAACCCCAAAGAAAGGGGCTCCTGAGGTGATATTTAAAACAGTGTTTGCTTAGAGCAAAAGACTCAAGTTTCCTGAACTGCTTTTCAAGACAACACACTGATGACTTTAACAAAAACATTATGTTTTATCCTAACTACTTAGAAAGAAAGCCAGAAAGCACGAGGCTTCTACTGGAAGGTACAGCAGGTGGGAAAAGCTGCCAGGTCTCCTGAGAGCTCGCTTGGATCCACAGACCTAGGAGCCGAGCATGACTATTGGTTGTCAATTAAATCTGCTAATTAGACATGAGTGATTTTTACTTTTTATGTGTCCTGGGTCCATTTTCTAAACTTATTTTACTTTATTTTTTAATAAAAGTTTGGACCAGGGCCAGCCCTGGAGGCCTAGTGGTTAAGTTCAGAGGGTTCCACTTCCATGGCACGGGTTCGGTTCTTGGGTGCAGACCTATCCCGATTGTCTGTTGGTGGCCATGCTGTGGCGGCAGCTCATATACAAAAAGAGGAGGATTGGCAGTGGATGTTAGCTCAGGGTGAATCTTCCTCAGCAAAAAGTAAAAGGTTAAACCACCGCACATTTGTCAGTAGTGGTTGCAAAATTACTCAGAGGCAGTACTG
The DNA here is from genome assembly GCF_041296235.1 of Equus asinus. Taxonomy (NCBI): domain Eukaryota; kingdom Metazoa; phylum Chordata; class Mammalia; order Perissodactyla; family Equidae; genus Equus; species Equus asinus. The sequence continues at coordinate 151,318 of NC_091792.1, forward strand.
GACTGATAATGAGCTGGTGAGTTAAGAGGATTTGAATTTTTATTGAGATCTAGACATGTAGAGTAAGACGCACATATTTCAGTGTGCAGTTCAGTGCACTTGTTAAAAAGATGTGGAATAAAGCGCATATATCCTGAGCACACAGTTCAGTGAATTTTTAAAATATGTACATATTATGCAAACACTAACCAGATCAAAATGTGAAAGATTTCTGAACCTCAGAGACTTCTGCACTTTGTCAAAGCAATAAGACCCACCACAAGGAAACCACTTTTCTGACTTCTATCACCATAGATTAGTTTTACCAATCCTTGAACTTCAAACAAATGGAATCATACCATGTGAGCTCTTTCATGTCTGGCTTCTTCCACTAAACATTATATCTATCAGATTTATTCATGTTATTGCACATAGTAATGCATTCATATTTTTTGTTGCCATCTATGTATGAACATACCACTATTTATTTGACCGTTCTACTATTATCGGGCATTTAGATTCTCTTCAGTTTGCACTACTGTGAATAAAGCTGCTGTAAGCATTCTCATACAAGTTTTTTTGATGAGTGTGTAAACTCATTAGTCTGGAATGTACACAGATTTACACAAGTGTATACCCAAGACTAGTGAGTGTATGTGTCCACCAAAAGCCTTGTACAAGAATGCTTATAGAAGATGATTTATGAAAGGGTAGACATATATTTAGTATTATTTTCAGTATGTTAATATTTTTTACCTTTAATAGAGACTGTCATTTGTCTATTTTTTTCTTGAGGAAGGTTAGCCTTGAGCTAACATCTGCCACAAATCCTCCGCTTTTTGCTGAGGAAGATAGGCCCTGAGCTAACATCTATGCCCACCTTCCTCTACTTTATATGTGGGAGGCTGCCATGGTATGGCTCGATGAGTGGTGTGTAGGTCCGTGCCTGGGATCTGAACATGTGAACCCAGGGCCTCTGAAGCAGAGCACATGAACTTAACCACCACACCACCAGGCCAGCTTCTCATTTATCTCTTTTTGCTTTTGTTGCCTGTGCTTTTGGTATCAAATCCAGAGCACCATTGCCAAGACCCATGTCACGAAGCTTTTCCTATCTGTTTTCTTCTGAAAGTTTTATGGTTCAAGGCTTATGTTCATGTCTTTAATCTATTTTGAGTTGATTATTGTGTAGGGTGTTGAGGGTCCATATTTCATGCTTTTGCATGTGAATATCCAATTTTCCCAATACCATTTGCTGAAAAGACTTCCCCCTTTGTGTACTCTTGGCACCCTTGTTGATGATCTGTTGACCACAATGTGCACAGATTGATTTCTGGGCTCTATAATCTGTTCCATATGTCTGGTCTATATGTCTGTCTTTTGGTGGTACCATACTGTTTTAATTGCTGTAGCTTATGTTTGAAATGGCTTATGTATTTGAAATCAGGAAGCATGATGCCTCCAGCTTTGTCTTTTTGCTCAAGTTGATCTGGCTTTTTAGGGTCCTTTCTGGTTCCATACAAATTTTAGGCTTGTTCTTCCTATTTCTGAAAAGAAATCCATTAGGATTTTGATGGGGATTGCATTAAACTTGTAGATCTCTTTGGGTAGTATGGACATTTTAACAATATTTACTCTTCCAATCCTGAATACAGGATGTCTTTCCATTTATTCATGTCTTCAATTTCTTTCATCAATGTTTTGTAGGTTTCAATGTGCTAGTCTTTTATCACCTTAGTGAAGTTTATTCTGAAGTATTTTATTTCTTTCTGTGCTATTGTAAATGGAATTGTCTTCCTAATTTCCTTCTCAGATAGTTCATTGTTAATGTACAGAAACACAGCTGATTTTTGTACATTGATTTTGTGTTCTGTAAATTTACCGAGTTCGCTTATTAGTTCTAACAGCTTATATGGAGTGTTCAGTGTTTTCTTTATATAAGATCATGTCCTCCACAAACAGGGACAATTTTATTTCTTCCTTTCTGGTTTGGATGCTTTTTATGTCTTTTTCTTGCCTAATTTTTCTGGCTAGGACTTTCACTGCTATGTTAAACACAGGCAATAAGGGTGGGCACCCTTATCTTGTTCCTGGTCTTAGAGGAAAAGCTTTCAGTTTTTCACCATTGAGTATGATGTTAGTTGGGGGCTTTTCAAATATAGTCTTTATTATGTTGAGATAATTTCCTACTAAAAGCTTCTGCACAGCAAAGGAAACAATAAACAGACTGAAACAGGCATCCTATGGAATGGTGAAAAACATTAGCAAACTTTATATCCGATAAGGCGTTGGTTTCTAAAATATAAGGAACTCCCACCACTCAACAGTGAAAAAAACTAATTACCTAGTTTGAAAAGTGTGGTAAGGACTTGGATAGACATTTCTGTGAAGAAGACATTCAAATGGCCAACAGGTACATGAAAAGATGCTCAGTGTCACTAATATTAAGGGAAATGCAAATCAAAACCAGGAGATGTCAATTATACCTGTTAGGATGGCTGTTGTATAAAAAAAGAAAAACAAAAGACAACAAATATTGGTGAGGATGTGGAGAAATTGGAACCCTTGTACACTATTGGTGGGAAAGCAAAATGGTGTGACTGTTATGGAAAAGAGTTCAGAGATTCCTCAAAAACTTAAACACAGAACTACCACATGATCCAGCAATCACACCTCTCATATTTATCCAGAAGAATTGAAATCAGGATCTCAGAGAGACATTAGCACCCCCATGTTGACTGCAGGACTCATCACAATAGCCAGGATATGGAAACAACCTAATGCCCGTGGATGGATGAATGGATAAAGAAAATATGATATATACATACAATGGAATATTATTCAATGTTAACCAAGGAAATTCTGCAATGTGCAACTACATGGATGAACCTGGAGGACATTATGCTAAGTCAAACAAGCCAGACAAAGAAAAATACTGCATGATGTCACTTACGCGAGGCATCTAAAATAGCCAGACTCAGAGTCAAAGAGTGAAATGGTAGTTGCCAGGGGCTGGGGCAGGGGGAATGGAAAGGCATAAAGTTTCAGTTATGTAAGATGAATAACTTCTTGAGATCTGCTGTATGTTATTGTGCCTACAATTAATGATACTGTATTGTACACTTAAAAATTTGTTAGTAGATTTCATGTTATGTGTTCTTACCGCGATAAAATAAAATTTCAGAAAAGAGACTGCCATAGATTTTTAAGTGGTTGTACCAATTTACACTTTCACCACTGCACATAAGTTTCTGTTGCCACCAAGTATTTCAATCGTCTTAATTTTTAAACTTCTGGTGGCTGTGTAGTATCGTTATAGTTTTAATAAGCACGTTCGTGATGAGTAGCGGTTGAGCATCATTTCATGTGCATGTTGGTTGTGTTTCTGTCCTCATTTTAAAGTATCTGTTCGTCTATTCCCATTTAATAGAGTTATTGCCCTAATCATTTTTCTGTTGCATCCTTTGTGTTTTTATTCTTCTTAATGTGAAAGAATTCTGTATGTATTTTAGAAACTACTATTTTGTTTTGTGTAGTCTCCTCCCTCTTTGTGGCTTCTTTTCTTTCCACTTTTGTTGTGTATCCTCTGGAAGCACAGAAGTTTTAAGTTTAGTGAAGTTGATTCAGTCTACCTGTTCTTGTGTCTTATATAAAAAATCTTTCTTGATGCCCCCAAAGTAAAGTAATGTTCTTCAAAAATTTTTAAAGTTTAGCTTTCATATTTAAGCCTTTAATCCACCAGGAACTGATTTCTGTATATAGTGCCTACCGTCTAGGTACACATGTATTGTTCAATTAGAGCAGCATTTGTTCCAGCAACAGATATTTCAGAGACTATCCCTTTTCTCTGGATCTGCAGTACTGCGTCTGTGGGACACTGGGTTCCACACATTCCCGGGTCTGTCTCTAGACTCTGCTGACTTTCCTGCTCCCACACAAGGCTGCCTTAACTACTGTAGTTTTATTACAAGTCTTAATATCTATGAAAAGAATATTGCTATTTTTGGCCACTTGCTCTTCTATATAAATTTTAGAATCTATTTGTCAATATCCACAAAGTAATAGTCATTTTTTGGAACTATATTGATTATATTGTTTTAGAGAAAATGGATATTTTCCAGTTTTTTCTTTCCCCAACAATGAATTTATTATGTCTCTTTATTTATTTAGAATTTCTTTAAAGTCTTTCAATAGAGTTTCATAATTTCCTTCATTAAGTTATTACACATCTTTTATTAGATTTATTTTCATATTTATATTTGTTCTTGCTACTGTTAACAGGAGCCTTTTTTATTACGTGGTAAATTTGATAATTTGGTTTTTCACATCTTAGCTGAAGGAATAGTCAGTAAAAGTTTTTCTACCTACTAGAGATTAATATATTAATCAAAATTAAGAAGCAGTTTACTGAAATTCCTGAAGTATTTTATTAAACTAAAATGTTGTTAAAATAAATATTAGTAACATTTAAAAATCCTAATAAAAGGAGTTCTTACAATTCAGTTGAAGACTTAAAAATGAAAGTAGAAATCTACACACGCAAATGTTTTGTACAATTTTTTCTTTTTATGTAGAGTCAGAGGAGTTTGGATGTTTCGGAATTATCTCAAGGCAGTTTTCTTTCTACATCTTCCTTTCACTCCTCTTCATAATCCTCTTTGGAAATCCACATTTGTTAAAAGGTAACCAAAGAAATTAGAACTGGCCATTTAGTTTGTGGACAAAATATTTGTTCTGTTGTTTTTAAAATTTTTTGAATTTGAATCAATTTTAACAGCATGCAGCACACTTGGTGGAGGGTTGGATTCTGGTTTTTTGGTAGAATTCTGCATTCAATCTGTCATTAAAGCTCGGGACTGCTGTGTTTCCTCCTGATGTTGGCACAGAGATCTTATCAGACATCAACATCACTTGGCATCAGGATCAACTCCTAGTCCTGTATTTCCAGACAACCGCTTTACACACCAGACTGCTCAAGCGCCCGGTTAGGCTGTCTACACTGGAGTCACGCGGAAGCCACCCTACCTCCTCCTGGCTACACCTACGCAGTCCCTGGAGACAGGAGCTAGTTTCCTGGGTGACTCTCGCTGTTCCACAGCACTCCGGAATGCTGGTGCTCATGATCCGGTGATTGGGAAATGCCTCTCTTTCATCTGCTCTGGCTTGGCTCTTCTCTGTCACAAGAGCTCTGTACTCCGATTTTTGATTGCAGTTGACCTTTTATGAAAAACTCAATATAAAATTATTTCTGAAGTCTATGCCTTTTTAGTGTTATTTATTATTAGCTCTTCCTATTACCTTCTGGTACTGTATACTAGAAGTGATATTAGAATTTTTATTAAAAGGGAAAAAATCAGAAACTGCATTCTCAGAGTCTGGTGATAGAACAGATACTTATGAACAGAATGAGCAATGCCAAAAATTTGAGCTTCCTTATATTAAAAATTTAATAATAAAATATTTCCACTGAAGAAATTGAAGCATTCTATTTTTTTCATAATTTAATATGCTGTCAAATTTTCTCTAAATACTAAATAATATTTTTAGTGAGGCAATGATATAGTTAGCAAGAAAATCTTGTCTTAGATTTTCAACTACAAAAAAACAAAACATGCTGGAATAGATATTGCTTTAAAATGTAACCTGTTTCCAATCGATAATATTCCACATAGCTATTTAAAGATAAAATAGAAGAATTAAAATTTTCATTTATTTTTTATATATACAGAATTATTTATTAGATCACATTTTAAGTTTTCAAAAATAACTAAAACTTCTGGACTTTTTTATAAGTTCGTAACACTGATTTACAGTTAATTAAGTAACCAGAGAGCTGTCCATCATCAGTGCTCAATGGCTTAGTAGAAAATGGTGGTAGGATATCCTGGAAGAGAGACCCACGTACAGCTGCAGTTGGCTATGGACTAGTCTTTCACAAAGGTGTAGACTTTTAGGTGTGAAACATTAGGCTCAGTTAGAAAGCTTTTGCCCTCTCTCACTCTCACTTATTGATCAGTCTATACTGCCAAAGAGAAATAGAAATTGTTTGCATTTACTTGACAAATTTTTATCAACCTACGATGTCTTGGAGCCAACTTGTAATGAGATCTGACATGCACATCAATCTCTTTGCAGCTCTGCATTCAGTGATATTACACTGGCAACAAGATAAGCCACAGCGGGAGGACTTACCCTGTAGAAATTGGCAAATGCTCCAAATCATGTTTTTTATTTCTAGAATGTTGTTTGCTAAACATTGCCAGCATACCACTTATAGTGATCCTCATTGTATCATTGGATCTCCACAGTCAGCTACATACCACTGATAGTGATCCGCATTGTATCATGGGATCACCACAGTCAGCTACATACCACTGATAGTAACCCGCATTGTATCATTGGAACTCCACAGTCAGCTACATACCACTGATAGTGACCCGCATTGTATCATTGGATCTCCACAGTCAGCTACATACCACTGATAGTGACCCGCATTGTATCATTGGATCTCCACAGTCAGCTACATACCACTGACAGTGATCCGCATTGTATCATTGAATCTCCACAATCAGCTACATACCACTGACAGTGATCCGCATTGTATCACTGGATCTCCACAGTCAGCTACATACCACTGACAGTGATCCGCATTGTATCATTGAATCTCCACAGTCAGCTACATACCACTGATAGTGATCCGCATTGTATCATTGGATCTCCACGATCAGCTAACAGTGCAGGTTGTTTAATGAATAAGGAAATTGGGATTCACAGAGATTAAATAATCTTCTGAGGATTTCATGCACAGTAGAGTCAGGATTAAAACCCAAGTCTGTCTAATTCCAAGGATAATTAATTGGTAAAATCTATCTTGTCTCCTTGTTGAGATGGGTATGTGGACCTTGTCTGGACAGGACTCAAGTCCCACCTTGACGTCGCTGCTGTTCAGTAATAGCACAGGGCTGACTGTACAGGGTGTTAGGACTTTCAGGGTCAGCTTGGAGAGAAGGGGAACAAGAAGAGGAATACAGTATCAGGTTTGTTCTTTTTTTTTTTTTTTTTTTGCTGCGCCACCAGCCCAGACCCTCAGGTTTGTTTTCATAAATCTATGGACAGAAGAGCTGAACGGGCCAGCGCAGACCTGGTCTACGGTGCTGAAACCCGATTTGGGGGAACATCCTTCCTGTTGTTCTCAGCACTTGGATGGATTATCTAGAAATCCAACATTAAATGAGTCAGTTTACACTGCAGATATCATAAGCACAGCATCACTGTCATTGCTATTACTCCTTCTACCATGTTTTGAGTGTTTCCTATGGCCCAAGGTTTGTGCAAAATGTTTAAAGTAGCAATATCTTATTTGAATCAATCACTCGACCTGTATTTAACACCTGGTCTGTGTAAGACATTGTGAAAACTAAAAACTTTATAAAGTGTTACAGACTGAATGTTTGTGTCCTCTCAAAATTCAGAAGTTGAGATCCTAACTCCTGATGTAATTGTGTTAGGAGGTGGGGCCTATAGGAGGCGATTATGTCATGAGGGTGGAGCCTTCATGAATGGGATTAGTGTCCTTATAAAAGAGACCCCAGTGAGCACTCACCCCTTCCACCCCATGAGGACATGGTGAGAAGGCAGCCATCTGTGAGCCAGGGGGCGCCCTCACGGAACCTGCCAGCATAGTGATACTGGACTCCGCAGCCTCCAGAACTGTGGGAAACACATGCTCGTTGTTTAAGCCACCCAGTCGGCATTTTTGTCACAGCAGCCCCAAAGGACTGAGGCAGCAGATATTATTGTATCCATTTTTATGGGTGTGAAAAACAAGCTTTCCAGAAGCGTGCCAGTTTGTTTAACATTGAAGTGTCCAGACTTTCTCCTAATCTTACCTTGTCAATGTGTGATTTGCTAGACTTTGGGAATTCCCAGCAGTTTTCTCTAGGATAATGAAACTGTGCATGACTAGTGCAATATATTGACCTGGTGGGCCTTGGAGTGAAGCTGGGAGGTAACATCCTACCTACATGTAACTTCCGAGGAGAGGACTCGAGGGCTGTAATCCATGTGAGGCAACCAACAGGTGACTTATAAAAATGAAAAGCCTACTTCCTTGGCTAGGTGAAGCTGAGATATAAACACAGTCACGTTGACAAAATCCACAGCTTTTTGATCTCTGTGCTTCTCCAGAGAATAAACAGGACCACAAATAGCTGGAGAAGATGACCAGGGGTCAACACAGAGGAAATGATCAAGCAGCTACTGAACAGCCCCAATTATTCTAAAAGCTGTGATGAAAATCAATACCTCATCCGCTGAGAAGTTCAACAGGCATTTTCATTTCTAATTTTGATGGGATTTTGAATTGGAATCCTGATATTACTCCTAAAATTGCCTTTGTCTAATACTGTAGAAAACGCATTCCGTTCAGTGAAATTACACCAAAGATTAGATATTATTATTTTTCATCTGATTTCTCATAATAAAAGCTCTGTATTTATTTCTAAATAGTGTATTGTTACTTTGGTCGTAGCATGTTAAATTTGACATTTTCGAGTGACACGGTGATGACAAACCCAGCAATTTAGTGGTCCCACAATTCAGACTTGAAGCTGTCCAGAGTGAGTGATATGGAATACCACATCTTCAAGCTAAAGAAGACCACGATGAAATTGTCAGTTCCAGGCATGTTTTCTTCCTCTGGCCATATACCTCAGGAAACAATTGCAATTTTGACGTTCATAGGAACTTTGCTCTGAATCTAGTGGAAAGCATTAATTCCTCAGCGTTTCACACTCATTAGAGCTAAGGGGGAACCAGGCAGTGATCTGAGGACAACACAGTGGACTGGGAAGGAGCTGGGGCGTGACTTGCTCGCACTTTACAGAACAAAGGCCATGCAGAGATCACCGTCTAACTCTCTTCTTTTAAAGCTCTTCATGACGTTCATAACAGAACTGCAGAAACAAACTAGAATGAAGAGAAAGAAAAAAGAAAATAATCACTTAAATCCTTTCTTATCTTTGTAATTAGTCAAAATATGAGGGCATATAAAACTGAAAATATACATTAGGCATTTCTGAGTTTCCAAGTGTTATTTCTATTAATAATTAATAATAATAATTAGAATGTATTGAATAATCTTCCAGATACCGTTTTAAGCACTCTGTGTAGATTTTCCCATTCGAAATTGCTGTTGTTGTTAGTAGAAGCTTCCATGGATATTCCTGTAAGAATGTTAATATCATGATCAAACAGATAACATCTGGGTTGCCCCACAAAATAGATATTTTGAGTAATCATTCGTTTATTCAACAAATATTTATTGAGTGTTAGCTACATAGTACTTACTACTTAAATTCTAGGTGAACAGGAGAGACTAAACCTCTGTCCTCATGCACCATGAATTCCAGAAGGTGAATCAGGAAACAAATAACTATATAATGTGATAGAAAACATTTATAACGTTATAAAATGAGATAGAGCTAGTGTATAGAGAGTGATGGGGATGCTGTGTCAGACAATTTAACCAGGGAAGCTCTTTCTGAGACATTTGTTTTGAGTACAGATGTAAAAGGAGGTGCAAGTCATGAAGGTTTATGGTGACAGCGTTCAGAGAAGTCACAGCAAGTGCAGGGACTCAGAGATTGGCCTGTGGAGGAGGCCAGTGGCTGGAGAGAAGTGGACAGAGAGAAGGTGGTAAGAAATGAGGTCAGAGCAGCAGCCAGGGGTCAGCTGGTCAAAAGCTGCATAAGTCAGGACCGCACAGACACGTGCACCTGCAACTGCATTGCCCCCCTTTTGTTGCTTCATAACTGTTTGGAAAAATCATATTCTAGTTAAATTCAAATGTCTGTCTACTCTAAGCCTGACCTGCTTTACCTGAAACTTGGGAAAACAAAAACATTATTCTGACTGGTCGACTTGAAATCTATCATCACCAGCCTGACGCGAGTGGCATCGAGAACTAGAACATGGACTCATCAACTGTGAAATGCTCATTACAAAGCCAGGTGGAGACGTAGAACTGGATAAACAGTAAGGAGTATGGGGTGGGAGATGTGGGCTGATGACAAAAATTTGGCAGTTATTACTGTGCAAATGGCACATGAGGGAATAAATGTGGCTAGAAAGCAGTTAGAAGACCAAGTCTTCAGGTGTAGATCGTGGAGCCCGAGGTTTAGAGCGTGGGCAGAAGAAGATGTAGCAAAGGAGGCCAGCAAAGAATGACGACGGAGATAGGAAGAAAATCAGCGGTGCGGGGCCTCCCAGACGTCAAGTGAAGTGTTTCCAGTAGGATGGGGTAGTCAACTATGCTCAACACTGCTGAGACCAGAGTAAAAAGGGGTTGGCCATTGGATCTGGCAACGTGGAGGTGGGAGGGGCAAGTCTGACTGGGACAGGTTCAGGAGGATATGGGAAGTGCTGAGGTGGAGTCTGCAAGTTTGGACGAGCCTTTCAAGGAGTGTTATAAAGGGGATAGGAAGCAGAGCGGTGGTTAGAACAACATATGGAATGTAGGGAGGGATGCTTTAATGGGAAAGGGAGCAGCCTGTTTGTATGATGATAGTAATAAGCCAGCAGAGACTGTGAAAAAAAAATGATGATGAGAGAGAGGGTATAATTTCAGAGGCAAGCTCTCTGAATAGGTGAGAGGAGGTGGGACCCAGGGCCCAAGTGGAGAAGCTGGCCTTAGGTGGGAGACCAGAGAGTCCCCCTGTGAGTGGAGAGAGTAGAATACAACTGAGTACAGGTGGGAGCTGGCAGGTAGATGAGGTAATGGGAGTTTGTCAAGTTTTCTTCTCATCCTTTCTCTTTTCTCTGTGAACTGAGAAGGAAGGTCAGAGGCAGCCCTGATGACCTAGTGGTTAAAGTTTGGCGCTACAATTAAGCGGCCCGGGTTCGGTTCCTGGGCAGGGAACCACACCACTCATCTATCAGCAGCCATGCTATGGTGCCAGCAGCTCACATAGCAAAACTGGAAGGACTTACAACTAGAATACACAACCATGCGCTGGGGCTTTGGGGAGGAAAGAAAGAAGGAAGATCAGCAGCCGAGAGTAAGGAGAAGGGAATGTCCGCTGGAGGATTGAGGAGAAAGAAGGTGTGAATGGTTCCCTAGCTCAAGGGAGAATGAACAAAATAAGGAAATGCAGTCTACCAGTTTTTGAACTTATATGTATAAGTTTAAAAGTCAGGGTGTGGGGAGACTGTCTATGTGGGGATTTGAATTATTAACACGTACAGCAAGAATAATCGTTCAGATGAAAACGACCAGCCAGGCACTTGACAGCTGGTATTTTTCAGGGAAGAGAGAAAATAGTGGTTTAGAAGTGGTGATACATCACCTCCAAGACCAGCAGTATGTGTGGTTTAGGAGATAACGCAGCCAACAGGCGAGAGGCTGCGGAAGAAAAAGTGAACACATGTATTCACAGTTAAGATCAAGAAAAACAGTTGGGCTGAATAAGTTTAGGAGTTTAGTTTGAACAGTATTCTTCTTTCACCTTTCAGAGTTAGGGTAAATTTTGTATAAATACCTAAAAATGTAAATATCTGGGTATCTCAAATAAGAAAAAATAAAAGACTTTATATTTATATAAATAAATAACGACAAATAGTGTTAGTTTTAATTTTTTCATCCTCCTATTTGATCACTGGCATTTAGACAGCAACTTGATTTCCTGTGGTTTTGCTGTCAGAGATGAGGCAGTGTTTTGGATTACCTGATTTCAGGATTTTCCTCATTAAATTCTTCCTTACATCTCCTGAAGTTTAGAAAATAACATACTGATTTTTTATTGTGACAAATAAAAATGGCAAGTAATAGGATATATTGGAGAATATGAGGAAGCCATTTGGTATAAACCTAATTCGGCCTGGCCTTGTCTTTCCAAAAGGGCCTGACCATGGCTGTTGAGTATGCATTGTATATCTGCTTTAGAGATTCCCTATGGCAAGAACAAAGGCCCTTGAGATACAGGTGCAACTTGCCTCCCCCTCCCAATGTTGGCATTTCCTTAAAGATTAAGCATCTTTCCTTAGGCTAGAAACTGATTGCTGCACTCACCTGTGACCACCCAGCTCAAGACAATAGACTTGCCTCCTGCTACGCCCACCGAGAGAGCAGACCCACTACCTGCTGTGTCCATCAAGCGCTGTGCCAACACGGCAATCTTGTGACAATTGTGGAAGGGACATGTCAATCCTATGTGAAACACCCTGTTTGGGGGTATAGAACCACTCTGTATACCTCACTTCTTTGGTGCCCTTTCTTCCTTCGGGAAGAAAGGCCCTGGGCCATGGTCCTCAGATTTTAGTTCAGAATAAACTCTCCCAAATTTTCATTTATAGATTGGTTATGGATTATTTTCATCAACAATTGCATTTTATGCTATTTATTTCCTTTTTAGTGCTCAAGACGAGCTCCACAATGGGAGGACCACAGGTGACAAGGCCCCTACAATATTCTTCGCATCTGCCATGTTGTTTGCCTGGAGGAAGCACCTCTGTTTGTTGAATGAATCCACATCAGGCTTTGAGTTGTTCTTCTTATTTCATCCTCTTTCTCTAAACAGATTTCAAGTTCCTCCATGAGAGGGGCCCTGTTTAATACATGTATCTGACTAAATGGACTAAATAAATGAATGAGTTCTGGGGTCACTTTCTATCTCAAGTAATAAAAATAATACAAAATGGAAGCACTAAGAATATTCTATAATCTCTGTATTTTTTTCTCCAGTCTGGTATTACTACTTCATCTTTCCTCTTAGGCGTAAATATTTGTGGGTGTTGCTGATACTGTAAAAGTAATTAATAAACAAGCAAACAAAATCTTGCCTTGGTGCATTCCTCTCTTTAGCCACCACTGTGGTCTCTCTTTCCTCACTGACAAACTCTTAGAAAGAGCAAACTCTGTGGCTGTCTCACCCCTGAACTTTCTTTATTCCTCAATGCCTGACAACCCACCTCAGTCCTTACTAGTCTGCTGAAGTTGTTCTCCCTGGAAGCACTAATGTCTTTTTAATTGCAAATCTGAAGTCCTCTTCTGAGTTTTCCTTGTTCATTTCTTGTCAGCCTTTGACACAGCAGACCACTCCCTCACGACCTCTCCTCTCTCCTTCCAGACCAGCATATACCTGGATCTCATTCACCTCTAAAAACTTTTGACCTGTATCATTTCACTGACTCCTTCATCTCTGTTTTTTTTTTTAATTTGCTTATCTAATTCTAGATGGTTTCTATGATTGAATTAATTGATTTTCATGTTTTCAACCGTCACCTTACATTCTGAAGATTCACAAACATGCATCTGCATCTCCATATATTTGTGAATGTTGCTACTGACAACTGCACTACATAAACCACATGGACCTTCACCCTGGCATGTCACATGGGAGGCTACTGTCACCTCCCATGAGCCACTCTTATTTCAGTATCTGTTTTGACCGCTGGGTATGGCAGCCACCCAGTCTCCTAATCTAGAGACCTTCTCTCGGTCACACCCACCAAGTAGTACACTGTCAGGTGATGGTGGTTTTGCCTTAGAAGGATCTGTAACCTCAGGTCCTTTTTCTTCCATCTTCACTTCCATTCTGTCCTTTAGGGTAACATCATCTTTTGCAATAACTTTCTAAATGATCTATACCCCACCAGTTCCACCCACTCCAGTTCATCCTTCATCCTGTCACCAGAATTACAATGCCAAAAGTCAAAACAGAGTGTGCTGCTTCCTTGGTTAAAACATCTGTTGATCCCATTACCTATAAAATATGAACAAAAACAATTCTAGAATACTAACTCTCTTAAGAATATGTTTTCAAGCCATTCTTTCAGTACTATCTCTTGTTATTCCTGACAGACTTTCCACCAGAAACCTAAGTGCCACCTGCAGTGAATGTCTACTATCCCCAAGACTTATTGAGCCTTTCCAAGATTCTGAAATTGTCCCTGCTTCCTCCTTGTCCCCCTATTCCCATGTAAGCACGTCCTATTCCTCATTTATTCATTGCTCCATTCAACCATGTATTATTGGATGACTATGTGATAACCACTGTGAAAGGTACTTGGAATTCAGCAGCGAGCAAAAGTAAGTTGTGTTCTTCTAGAGCTGAATTTATAACGTAGCGGGGGAGGGGAGACAGATGAATGCAAATTTAAAGCAGAGACAAACTCTCTGAAGGAGAGGAATAGGGCACCATGAGAGCGTCTGAAAAAGCTTTTTCATCTGTCCTGGGAGGAGAGGGTGGGCAGGAAAGGTTGAAACATGAGAAGTGAATGGAGACAAACCAGGTGAAAAATGGAGGGATGGGCACTCCTGACAAAGGGAGTAGCATGAGCAAAGACCCTGTAGTGGAATCGAACACAACCTGCTTGAAAAGCTGAGAGATCTGTTTGACTGGAACACAGAGAGAAAGGGGGCAAGCGGTGGGCACTGGACTTGGACTGGTGGGCAGGGGACAGGCTCCCCAGGGTCCAGGCATCGAGGTGGAGGATATCAGTCTTAATCCTAACATCAGTGGAAGCCACCAAAGGGGCTTAGCGTGGCAGGAGCAGGTGGGACACAATCAGACTTGGCCGTGCTGTGGAGAGCAGACTGCAGGGGAGGACGGAGTGATGCTCTGAGGTCCAGGGGGGCTGCAGCGTCCGGTCTGCTATTGAGGGGCCTCGGTAACTCAAACAAGCCTGGTCAGACTGGAGACCGTGAGAAGTTAGACATTCCGAAGACATTTAGGAGGCAAAAGTCAAGACTTGTTGATGGATTGGATATGGAAAATGGGGGAGGAGGAGGAAAATTCCTTCTTCCTCATACATAAAATTTCTTCTTACCTTTTAAGATTCAGTTAAAATATCACTCATTTAGGTCTGCATTTTCTACCCCAGCAGCCTTATAAAGAGGTCTCGAGTCCTTCGGCTTCCTTTGGAACAATATTCAGATATCCTTATGGCACTTAAAGTGAATTCTCTGCTGAAGTAACTGTCGCTCAAGAGACAGTGGCCTTCCTGAGGGCAATAGGCTTGTTGCATCCCCTTCTGTGTTCCAATGTGTGACTTTAAATGACAGACGCTCATTCAAATCGGTTGTTGAGCAACTGACTGAGTAAATTTAAATGACATAGATAAATAAGGCCAAAATTCATTAAGTGAGCACAAATATTTTGAATAACTAATATAGATTTTTTTTTGTAGACACATCTACAGAAATAGGCTTACTCTATTCAAGAAATCAGGAGATCATGAAATCTGAACTCTCAGAAAAAATACTCTAGCAGTATGTGTATACTTCCAATAATTATGGAAGACTCAGCAAATTCACAATTTTCAGTTTTTATTCATTTTCCCATACTTTTTTTTTCCAGTTCTCTTCAAAGAACTTTTGGTTAACTGCACAAAAAAATATTAGCAAATATACTAAAACAAAAATTTTTGGAAATGTGTTAACCATATTCATTATACTGAAAAATAATATATTTTAAAGTTTTAGAAGAACTTTATTTTGAAAATTCACTTGAAATACTGTTAAAACTACATAAATGAAATAAATGAATGAATATGTTGCAACAATACTTAATTTTTTCAATATCCATATTCTACTTAATTGAGTTTTCCACATAAATTAATTATATTCCCTTTAAGTATTAACTATTTTTTATATTTAGAATTTTTCTGAGGAATTTACACAGCCTTGTCTCTTTTCCCATGCTCTGGAAAGTACAAGTTATTGACTACGTTATGTTAGATCTCTTCTTGGTATTTCATACTTACTACGATGAATTTATTCAGTACGAGTTATTGAGTGCCTGTTGGGTGCAAGATGCCATTTAGGTGCCAGAGGCTCAAAAGTTTGGAGTCTCCCGGGGTAGGAAAGAGAGACTTCCCATCTTAAGGTCAGATATTAGCACAAGGCATGAAGAAATGGCGTGGGAGCACAGAGGAGGGGCTGGCTGACTCTTTCTTGGGAAATCAGAGCAGCTGGCACCAAGAGGGAATTCTTGAAATGTCAGGAAGGAGCGGAGGTTTAGAAGGTGGAAGGAGCAGCTGGGTCAAAGGCCAGGCGCCTGAGGTACCCCTGCTCAAGTGATTAGGAAATGCCAAGCACGACGAGCAAAATGTTCCTATGGCTTCATGTTAGAAGACCGGCTGTGTGTTCTTTTGACCTTCCCAATAAAAGGAACAACAACAAAGTATCCTTACTATTTAATGATATAACATCAATCCCTATCATTCAAATAATTAATAAAACAACAACGATAGTCTCAACTCTAAACCCTTCACCATCAGCTGAACACTGAAAAGAAGGAAGACGTTACAGACAGGCTGTGCCAATGCTCAAGGAATATGCAGTCATTTTTGGCGCTAGTGGAATGTCGACCTGCATGAGGGGAAATGCTGAGGTGATCTTATCTTCCCAGAACCCGGTGTGGGGATGTCTCTAAAAGCAGGGGCTGCACTTCCGAAAGGTTTCTGCCACAGGCCTTTTCTCAGCTCAGAGCAACAAGGCCTGAGGCACACAAGGGCTCCGGAAACACGGTGACGTCTCTGGAGAGGCTCTACACACAGAAGCCACACGTGGCGGGGGACGTGCGGGGAGGGACACCGCTGCCGACAGCAGCATCGCGCTTCGCACAGGGGGAGACCGCGGGCCGGGGGCGGACAGCATCACGCGGTCACCGTGATTGACCTCCGACGCTGGAAAGCAGGGGGAGCCGAGCCCATGGGAGTGGGACAGTCCAGCCAGGGAACAGGCGCGAGCACAGCGGGGAACCTCTGCCGGCAGCTCAGGCTTCCTGCGCCGATGCCCGTTCGTGGAAAGAGCCACAGACGAGCGCCCGGGACAGGCTCTATTCAGAGACAAACAGATGCATAAGGAGGAAGGAACCCACACAGGATCCAGGAAAACAGAAGGGAAAATGAAAGGAGGAAAGGAGCACAGCGGGCGGCCTCCTGGGCTTAAAGGAAGCGGTTCCGTGGTCGGGCTCTGGGGCAGGCGGGTCAGTGTCACAGCCTCGCGGTGCGCACGCGGGGGTCAGAACTCAGAGGGGGCGGGCGGTGTGCTAGCTGCTCTTCGCGTGGTAACTAAAGTCCAGATTTTCATGAGCTAGAAAGACACGCCCATCTAAATGAAACCTCAGTCTCTCCTCCATTTCAGGCCCTACCACTGCGGCTCGGCCGGGCCTTGCAGTCCAAGGAGGAGGGTTGTGGTCTGTCTTTTCCTCTTTCGCACCTGCTCTTCCCGTCCGTGCTGGCCTCGCAGCACCCTCCTCCTCAGCATCAGGGTGGGGAGAGGCCCAACAGGAAAAGGCGCTGTTGTCATTGTCCTTGAGCCTCTGTCCTTCGGATGCACCCGTGTTAGCTGTTTCGTGGGACCATTCCGAGGCTTCTTGGGGAACTCTACCCACCCTGCTGGGCCTCTGATATTCTAGTTCTGACCTGTTGACCCCACAGCCTTTCAGGGAGCGTGTTCACAGCCAGTTCCTTCTGCTTTGGTCTCCTCATCACTGCAGGCTGTGGTCCTGAGGGGGCTCCTTTAGAAACAGATCCAGCCAGGCTAATTTCCACAGTGCCCCTTTTGGTTCATGAGAATTATGCATGTTTGTGCTCCTCCAGCAAGCTCTAGAACTCAAGCGTCTCCTTATGCAGCCTTGTCTCTCTCGTTCAGCACCAGGAGCCGCCCTTGACGGCTTCTTTCAAGTCTTCCAGGCAAAAGCCAAGCTCTGATCTTGAACCGCATCCCTAAACTTTCCTCAAGGACTCTCCTACTGTTCCTCAGTACACAGTCCTGCCAGCTCTGCACCCAGCAGACGTCCAGGCTGCGGAGGAGTCTGTCCTCTGGCCAGCCCCTCGCTATCTCTAGGAGCTCTCTGATCCCCCTCCCCCAGCTTGGAGGGCACCCTCTCCCTTCCTTTGGGATGGAGGGAAGGGGAGCCACCACCTAGCACATTATTTCTCCTAGGCCTACAATTCTTTTCTGAAAAAGGCTCCTTATAGTGCTCATCCACAAACAGAAGCTGGAGGGAATGAGGTCGGGTCGCCAACCTAGGAGGGCCCTCTGCTCAGCAATTCCAGCATTTTTAGTCTCCCATTCACTCTTAGAAGATGTATTCATTTTCTGTTGTGACTGTAGCAAATTGCCAAAGCTGGCTAGGCTAGAACAACATATATTTGTTGCCTTATGTTCTCTGGGTCAGAAGTCTGGCACCTCACCAGCAAAGACCAGGGTGTTGGCAGGATTGTGTCCTTTCTAGATGCTCTAAGGGAGAATCCCTGTTCTTGCCTTTTCCAGCTTCTAGAGGCCCCCATGTTCCTTGGCTTGTGGCCCCCATCTTCCTTCTTCAAAGCCAATGTTGCATGTCTCTGACCCTTTTCTGTTGAGTATTCGTCTGTTCCAGCTGCCATAATAAAATACCACAGATTGGGTGGCTTAAACATCAGAAATTTATTTTCTCACAGTTTTAGAGGCTAGAAGTTCAAGATGAAGGTGCCCTCAGGTTTCAAGATTCAAGGTGCCCACGGGAAGGCCTCCCTTCCCGGCTTGTAAAAAGCCAGCTTTTTCCTGTGTCCTCACATGGTATCCTCTCTCCATGCACAGAGAGGGAGAGAGGGAGAGAGAGAGAGAGATCGCTGGTCTTCTTAAAGGACACCAGTCCTATCAGATTAGGATCCCACTCTTCAGAACTCACTAACTCTGACTGCTTCTTTCAAGGCCCTGTCTCCAAATACAGTCACATTGGGGATTAGAGCTTCAACATATGAATCTTGAGAGGACACAGTTCAGCCCATAACTTGCAGTCATGCCTCTTTCTGTGACAATGGGGAAGAAAGGTTCTCTGTTGACAAGAGCTCCTGTGATGGGCTGGGCCCACCTGTCATCAAGAGCAACCTCCCCACCTCCAGGTCCATAACCTCGATGGCATCTGCAAAGGCTCTTTTTCCCTGTAAAATAATGTATCCATGGGTGTTGGGGATTAGAGTGTGGACATCTTTGGGGGCCATCATTCTGCTTACCACAGAGGAAATTCCAGATTATGGGAAATGTCCAGTTGAACATTCTGTCACATGGGTTACCAATTTCTAGTCCAATGAACACTATTCTGGGGTGTGTCGGTTTCACTATCTGTGAACATTTCATTTCATTTTATCCATTTATGTAAAGGTACACTTGTTGGAGATGATGTTGTTAGGCTCAGGACCTCAAAAAGTGCAATATGTTAAAGCTATTATGTCTATTATTTTCCATAATTGTGCCTTTTTCTGGTTAAAGGAACGCTTTCTCAGTTTGTGAGATCTGTGGTTAACACAGTCAAAGTGTCCACTACAGAAAGCGAGTCCCTTCAAGTGAGGGCCACATCAGGAGCAGCATCCTTCCTTCACACACGGGAGAAGAGGATGCAATTCAGGAACAGATGTGGAACTTTGCCGCTCTTATTAGAACTAAGCTCCAATATGTACTAAGCTGCAGAGGATACAAAAGGCAGAGGAGGAAATCGTGTCCTGCCCGTGTACTTAGCAAAACTCAAGTTCTGCTGCTCTGCATATTCACCAGCGATGGTGTTGTCAGATTTTTGGATCACAGCTATTTTAACGGATGTGTACATAGTGGTATCTCATTCTTGTTTTCATTTTCATTTCCTAATGACAAATGATAGCATCTTTTCATATGTTTATTTGCTATATGTGTATCTTCTTTGGTGACATGTCTGCTCAGATCTTTTGCCTATTTTTAAATTCCGTTGTTAATTGTTGAATTTTAAGAGTATTTTGCATATTTTGGGTGTAAGTCCTTTTTCAAATACGTGTTTTGCAAATATTTCCTCCCAGACTTGTTCTCTTTACAGTGTCACAGGGGAACAAGCGTGAAGTTTGTTAGTGGGCTGTCCACGTGGATATAGTCATTCAGAAAAATGACAGAAATTGATGGAGAGACTATACTCCAGATACCAGAGTCCTCATGAATGGTGGTCTAAGGAAGTGGAGGGCAGTCGAGGACAGTGACGAAGGTGAGGACAAGGGCAGTGGGGGCCACGAGAGTGAGGAAGCTGAGGACGTGGGGTATGGAGGCCGTGACAGTGAGGGAAGTGAGCAGGTGGGCATTGAGAGCCATGACAGTGAGGAAGAAGATCATGTGGGCAGTGGGAGCCATGACAGTGAGAAAGCTGAGGAGGTGGGCAATGGTGGCTGTGACAGTGAGGAACATGAGGAGACGTGGTCTTTGGTGTTAGGGACAGTGAGGAAGCTGAGGACGTGGGCAGTGAGGGCTGTGACAGTGAGGAAGCTGAGGAGCATGTGGGCAGGGGGATGCTCAGTGGCTCAGATGAGGTGGGATTTGGGGGTGTCAAGTGCATTGAGAATGAAATTGCAGTGTGTAAACAGGACAAAGGTGAATATCTCACTGGCTATGAAATACAGGGATGATTAACTGCTTCTTCTGAGGCCTTTCTGAGCAAAATCAGATTATTAGAGGAGAGGCAGTTACAGTTAGGGCCCAGAGCTGGAGGGAATAGTGCAGCTGTGTCTATTATAGAATTTCTTTGAAGTCGGATAGGATTCTGTGTGGTTCCAGTAAAACGAGATAGAAATAGAATCAGCAAGAGGGAGCTCTAGAAGGGTGAGGACATGAGGGAGCCGGAAGGGCTGGTAATGAGGACTGCAGGTCAAGGGCACTCGAGAGGCCGGGCATACAGAGGAAGATGGGAGCACTTGAAGGCACCCAGCCTCAGGTTCCAGCTGCACTGTGACGGCAGCTGTGTTGTCGCTGCTGCAGATTCCACCCATGTATCCATCCGAGGAGCTGAAAGGCAAGAGGCAAAATAATATTGAGTGAGAAGACACTGGGATAAAATGCAAATTGAAGCTTATCTAAGCCAGATAAACCGTAAAAAAGCATGGTCATTTTGTGGGGAAAATGAGAAAATACAACCTCTTTATGTTGTAAATTTATCTTTTGTGTTGCTCACTTCTTGGCTTGACTAAACTTCAGGTGGCTTCCTCCATCTCCAGGCCCCTCCCTCCCACTTGGCGTGACCAGATCCTCAGCCTAACCCCAGAGGTCCCTCCCTCCCTTTCCTTAGAGCATTGAGCTTGGAACACTTGTGATTGTAAATGCTCTCTCTTCTCCTTTGAGATGTAAATCTTTTTAAATGCCTCCTGTGGTTTCTGACAGTTTTCAGAACTATCTTTTTCATGGACCTGTCTCCCAGTCTCTGTGGGAGTATGGGGGCGGAATTTCAGGGTTACTTTGATCCCAGCTGTAAAACTGTGTCCTTCTGAAGATTAGAGGAAGTTTGTCTTTCCTCTGGGTGAGGACCATTAGCAGACACTACCAGGCTCAGATGCTCCCACTCTTTTCTCCTGGAGGCCAGCATGGGCAGACTCCTGGTCTTTCTTCTCTGTTGCCTTGAATGAAGTCTTCCTGACCTATTCCGCTTTCCTACAACTCTGGCTGTGACAGCAGGTTATAAGTCTTTTCTATCTTTTCCCTGAAGATTGACTTCAAAAGTAGACGGTTTCCTAACGAAGAACAGGGTAAAATCAACTTGAAATAGTTTAGGAGGTTTGATCTTTCAGAGGAAAGTTTCCAAGCCTGCTAAAATTTCTAGAAGCTATTTTCACAGAAAAACAGAGGAAGTATGTATTCCACTGCTCTTCTTTTCCTGGGTAAATAAGGATGCCACAGAATATTTACTAAATCAAGAGGACCAGAAGCTTGCCTTTGGTTACCAGCCTTGACCTCCTGCCCTTCAATGAGTCATCCAGGGGGACGATTAAACTTTCCTGGGTGGGTCTCCGGGAACATCTCTTGTCTTTGCGGAGGGCACTACTGACAAGGCACCCTCACCTTCATGCTTTGCCATAAACGACAAATCAGGCATTTAGCCAACGCTTGACTGCAGCAGTCTTTACCCTGTTTATAAAAGCAAAGGGTTGGGTAACATTGTTAGAAACTTATTTAAAGCGAGCTCGGTGAGACTGGAGATGGGCATTGGGGAGCTTCTGCTTGGAGCCCTTGTCGTGGAGCACACCCAAGACAGTGTGTGAGCTGCCTTGTGGAGCATCCTTGCTTCCTTGGTAGACACTAATTTCCTTCCCAATATTTTCTCCCATCGAGATGATGTATATGTGTACTAGATATCAGCTTGAAAAATAATCTAATCATCAAATATTTGTGAACCTGTGAATAGATTCTACTGTACTGATATGAACCCTGTCCTTAGAGAAATAACAATCAGAGCAACAACAATATTAATGGAAAAATAACTGAACTTTTTGTTGTGCAAAGTGGTTTACACATTTAATTTGTACAACCAGGTATTTAAATTATACATATACTACTATATTATACATGATTTATATTATACATAATATGTTATGTTCACATTTTCAAATGATAAGCTGAAGCTTGAAGAGGTCGTATTGATGAGGATTTTAGGCTGGTTACTTTTAAAACTGCAGATGAGAAGGGGGCTCTGAGGAGTGGAATTTGCTTGCCCTCTGATGAGAGATATTTGCATTTGTGAAGGAAGTCTCCATCTGTGGGGGGTGTCTCCCTCTCTGCACCAGTAGGAAGACCGGATGGCCTTATCTCTGGAAACTCTTAATGGGGAAGGCAAGGGCTTAAGTTGTTTACTATCTGGCAACCTCATGTAACTGACCCCCTCCCCCCAACATCCTCCTTTGTCTTTAGCTGAAGATAGTATTTAAGTGGTGGCTTCTGCCATTTACTTAATCTGGTTTGATTCTTATCTAAAAGTTATAGGACCACCCAATAACCAGACCCTACCCGGCACTGATACCATTTTAACAACTCTTTTTACACATTCTTTCCTTTGTCTTGTAAAGAGATAACTCACATACCTATGCCTTAAATTTAGCCCTACTCTCCACCCATGTTTGCAGCAACAGTGGTGGCAGCAGCAGCTCCTCCTGCCCATGGGTCCTGTCCCCATGCCAGCAGCAGCAGCAGCTCCTTACTGCCCATGGGTCCTGTCCCTGTGCTATTCCACACTATTCTCTAAATAAAAGAGCACTACTGCCAGACCTTGAGAGTTCAAGAAATCTTTCTTTCAACTCCTTGGCTCACTGACCCCGCATCATTTTGACCCACCTAAATATACATAAACAGGAAAGAAAGGATGAAAACACAGGCATGTTTGATGAATATGTTTGGGCTCTAACTCACCACATGATGCTGCACCCCTGGGGTTTGTATGTGAGACACAATGAAGAGAGAGAGGTAAATAAGTAATTATCTTCTATTTAGAAGAATGTGCTTTTGGTTCCTCAGAGTCTGGCTCTGAACCATTGGCGCTCCATCACCTGGCCACCACGCCTCAACCATCAAAGGGAAGACTGAGGTCAGGGCGCTGGGCATAAGAGTGCTGCGCTCCTGGTTTCCACACTTCCACTGGGAAGAGTGGTGAGGATTCCTCACAAGTCCAAGATGCTAGTCTCTCCCCTTGCAAATGGTTGCAAATCCCAGGAGTTCTCTTCCCCCTCCTCCAACCCAGCTTGAGGGGAAGGCTGAGAGCCCGTCCACTCTCTCTCAGGAAGGAACCACTGTCATGCTCTGTACTTATGTGGGTTTCCTTCATGTTTATGTGGCTTGAAGTTGTCAAGCTGTGTGGGTAGTTCTTATTAAGTCCAATGTACTTCTCATAATGTACGGCCCATTTTCTCCAGCTTTGAGGCTTTAGGGAAATTCTGAGAGAGCAGGAAAAGTTCTATTCTCTATCCTAACGCACTTCGATTGTAGACTGTTCCTGCTTATCTTCTGAATTTACAAAAATGCTTAATTTTCCTTTCAGTGTAAATAACTCACAAAGGGAAAAATTGAAAAAGAAAAGATAAAGGAGAGATTAGAAGACAGACACATTAAGGCAAAACAAACCCAATTGAAATCGCAAGAATAAGTTTAGGCTGGGTTCTCATTTGATCTCAGGGGGAGGACGACAGTGATTCCCGCTGGATGCGACCAGAGTCACCGATGCGATGCAGCACCGCGCGCAGACTCATCCCCGCGCATAAACCCCGTCCCCAGGACAGCCAGCGCCCGCGGCCACGCTCTGCGGGTGCCTCGCGTCCACGAGGGTGCGCCCGGGCCCTGCGGCGGCGCTGCCCGCCTTCTGTCCACGAGGGTCGGGCGCCCGGCTTCTGCTGCGGCGCTGCCCGCCTTCTCCCTGGAGTCCCTCATCCACACGGTCCAGCATGGAGCGGGGTAGAGCAAATGAGTACAAACACGGAAGAACTGGGAGGGTCCTCCGTGATGTTACTAGGAGAAACATTTGGGCTAATTTGAGAGGTCAGTGGGAGTGTTTCCTGAGGCCATCGACCAGACAGCAGAGTGTCACCTGAGATCGTCCAAATCTAGACAGAAAGGATTGTGCTTCACCTAGAGTACATTTAACACGAAATAGATAAGTGGCTTGATAGTGACTACCTTTATAAGAAATACCTCTAGAAAACCATATAGCCTTCAGTATTTTATGTGTGCTAAGACATTTTTGTATAGTTTGAAAGATCAAAAACTTGCTCTTTCAAACCGATTCATTTTGATATTCCTCAAATGTTACCTTGGAATAGATGGACAGAAACAAATGAACGTGAATAGTATATAATTAACCAGAACCTGTATGTCTTCAGTAGTTTTTTGTTTCTATTTAATGAGTCCTTTTTTATTAAGGTATAATTGACATATAACATTATATTTCTTTCAGGTGTGCAATGTAATGGTTTGATACTTGTATACATTGTGAAATGATCATAATAAATCTAGTTAATATTTATCACTACACATAGTTACAAAATTGTTTTTTCTTATGATGAGGACTTTTAAGATCTCCTTTCTTAGCAACTTTCAAATACGTAATGCAGTATTAACTATAGTCACCATTGCTATACATTGCATCTCCAGAAGTTATTTTTTAATTGAAAGCTTTCACCTTTTAACCTCTTTTACCAATTTTCCCCACCCTTTAACCCCTTCTGGCAATGACCAATCTGTTCTCTGTATCAATAAGTTAGCTTTTTTTAGATTCCAAATATAAGTGACATCATACAGTATTTGTCTTTCTCTGTCTGATTTATTTCACGTAGCATAATGCCTTCAAGGTCCATCTATGTTGTTGCAAATGGCAGAATTTTCTCCTTTATATGGCTGAATAATACTTCATTTTATTCATCTTTTTATCCATTCATAAGTGGATGGACATTTACGTTGTTTCCATGTCTTGGCTATTGTACATAAGGCTGCAATGAACATGGGGATGCAGATATCTCTTCTAAATAGTGATTTTGTTTCCTTTGGATAAAGACCCAGAAGTAGAATTGCTGGATCATACAACAGTTCTTGTTTTAAGTTTTTGAGGAATCTCCATACTGTTTTCCACAGTGTGTGAATCCATTTACATTCCCACCAATAGTGCACAGGGGTTTCCTTCTCTCCACATTCTTGCTAGCACTTGTCATATCTGACTTTTTGGTAATAGCCATTCTGAGAGATGTGAGGTGATGTCTCATTGTAGTTTTGAGGTGCATTTCCCTGATGAGTAGTGATGTTGAGCACCTTTCCATGTACCTGTTGACAATCTGTATGTCTTCTTTGAAAAAATGTATTTTTAGTTTCTCTGCCCCTTTTTAAATTGGATTTTTGGGGTGTTTTTGCTACTGAGTTGTATGTTTTCTTTATATGTTTTTGATATTAATCTCTTTTTTCAGATATATGATTTGTAAATTATTTTCTCCAATTTAGTATGTTGCCTTTTCATTTTGCTGATGGTTTTCTTTGCTGGGCAGAAGCTTTTTTAATTTAATGTAGCTCCATTTTTTTATTTTTGTTTTGGTTGCCTTTACTTTTGGTGTCAAATCCAAAAAATGATTGTCAAGACCAATGTCAAGGAGCTTACTCCTGTGTTTACTTCTTGGATTTTTATGGTTTCAGGTCTTACCTTCAAGCCTTCAATCCATTTTGAGCCTTCGATCCATTTTGAATTGATTTCTTTATATGGTATAAGATTGGGGTCCAGTTTCATTATTTTTGCATGTGGCTTAACAGTTTTCCCAACAGGTGGGAGATGTGAAGCGTGAAGCAAGATGAACACTTATTGAAGAGACTATCCCTTCCCCCATTGTATATGCTTGGCTCCTTTGTTATAAATTGATCATATAAGTATGGGTTTGTTTCTGGGCTCTCTATTCTACTGATCTACATTCTGTTTTGATGACTATTGCTTTGTAATATAGTTTGAAATCAATATGTGATACCTCCAGCTTTGTTCTTCATTCTCAAGATTGCTTTGGTTATTTGGGATCTTTTGTGGTTACACACAAATTTCAGGGTTGCTTGTTCTATTTCTGTAAAAAATACCATTGGAATTTTGATAGGGCTTACAATCCATCTGTAGGTTGTTTTGTGTAGTACGGACAATTTAACAATATTAATTCCTCCAACTCACCAACACAGAATATCTTTCCATTTCTTCATGTCATCTTCAACTTCTTTCATCAACGTCTTACAGTTTTCAGTGGACAGATCTTTCAACTCCTTAGTTAAATTTATTCCTAGGTATTTTATTCTTTTTGATGTAATTGTAAATGGAGTTGTTTTCTTCATTTCTTTTTAAGATAGTTCAATTTTAGTGTATAGAAATGCTACAGGTCTTTGTATATTGATTTTTATGCTGCAATTTTATGAATTTGTTGGTTTGTTCTAAAAGATTTTTAGTAGAGTCTTCAGGGTTTTTTGCGTATAATATCATGCCATCTGAAAGTAGAGACAGTTTTACTTGTTCCTTTCCAATTTGGATAGTTTTTATTTCTTTTTCTTGCTTAATTGCTCTGTCTAGGACTTTCAGTACTCTGTTGAATAAAAATGGGAAGAGTAGGCATCCTCGTCTTTTTCTTAGTTTTAGACGAAAAGGTTTTAGCTTTTCATCATTGAGTATAATGTTAGCTGTGAGCTTATCATGTATGGCCTTTATTACATCGAGGTGTGTTCCCTCTATCTTCACTTTGTTGAGAGTTTTTATCATGAATAGATGTTGAATTTTGCCAAATGCTTTTTCTGCATCTATCGAGATGACCACATCATTTTTATCCTTCATTTTGTTAACATGGTGAATCACACTGACTGACTTGTGGACACTGAACCATTCTGAACATCCTGGAATAAATCCCACTTGATCATGGTGTATTATCCTTTTAATATATTGTTGAATTTGGTTTGTTAATATTTTGTTGAGGATTTTTGCATCTATATTGATCAAGGATATTGGCCTGTAATTCTATTTTCTTGTAGAATCCTTGTCTTGTCTTGATATCAGTATACTAAAAGGAATTTGGAAGTGTTCTATCCTCTTCTATTTTTTTGGAAGAGTTTGCGAACAACTGGTGTTAATTCCTCCTAAGTGTTTGTCAGAATTCAAAAGTGGAGCCATGTGGTCCTGCACTTTGTTTCTCGGGATGCCTTTGATTACCAATTCAATCTCCTTGCTAGCAATTGTTCTGCTCAGATTATTTAATCTTCATTATTCAGTCTTGGTAGAAGTTGCTTACTTTATTGGTTTTTCAGATGTTGGGTAAAACTGGATTGTTTTCTAAACAGTATGAACGTTAAGTCATGGGCATTCTGAACTCTTCTATTTTTCTCCATGGGTCATTTTTTTAAAAGTATGTAACCATCTCAACTGGGATTGAATTGCAAATGCTTTTTTGGATGGTATCTCCAGTCTCACTTCAAATATTTTATATTTAGCCTCAGCTGAAAGAATCTATAGACATGTTTTTAGAACATATCAGTGAATTAGCAAGCTCATCCAGATGCAAAATCAACATACAAATATCAATTTCACTTCTGTATACTTGAAGCAGATAAGTATAAGATAAATTGAAAATTGTATCATTAATATAGCATTGAGTATTTATGGATAACTTCTAATCACTTCTACACAGAAAGCTTATGAATTATTGTTGAGAAAAATAAAAGAAAACAAAACCTAAAAGAAGGAAAATGTATATCACCTTTATGGATTAAAAACTCAAGATTGTTTAGATGTCAATTTTTCTCACATTTATTATTATATTCAATACAATCTCATTTAAAGTTGAACAGATTTTCTGGTTGAAAATGACAAGCTAATTCGAAACTTCAAAGAAGCTAGAATAGCCAAGACAGTCTTGAAGAAAAAGAGGAAGGTACTGGAGGGGTTTCATTTGCACATATCCACTTACTGTAAAGCTACAGTGATTAAGACAGTTTGGTATTGGGACACAGATGAAGAAATAGACCAACGGGATAGAATAAAATCCACGAAAACACCTGCATGTATTCATACTCCCACAAAGGCAGCATTTCAATTTAGTGAGAGAAGATGGTCTTTTCAATAAGTGGTGTTAAAGCAATTAGATATTGAAGGAAAAAGTGAATCTTGACACCTACTTCACTCCATACCTAGACATAATCCCATACAGATTGCAGACCTAAATGTTAAAAGTAAAACAATAAAGATGCTAAAATAAATCCAAGGATATTATCTTTATAAATATGGCGTAGACAACTATTTCTATAAAGGACACAGAAACCATTGACCATAAAGGAAAAGATTGATAAGTGGTAGCATATTAAACTTAAGATCTATTGTTCATCAAAAGATATCAATCAAATGTTAGAAAATTCAAGCTACAGAGTGGAAGAATATATCTAAATGCATATGACTGACAAGACTCTCATATTTAAAATACATAGAAAGATACCCTAGAAATCAACTAGAGGAAACATGTAATCCAATAAACACTGAGCAAAAGCCTCAAGCAGGCACTTTGTAAAAGAATAGACTCAAATGACCAGTACTTTTTTAAAATGGTGCTCAAGTTCGTTGGTCATCAGTGAAATACAAACTAAAACAATCATATAACTTATTACACCCTTGATGGGACAGCTAATGTGGAAAAGACAGACAATCCAGAAGTTGTTGAGGATGTGGAGCAAATGGAACTTTCATCTGCTGCCAGCGGGAGTATAAATTACCACAACCACCTGTGAAAACTGTTTGGGAGTGCCTACCAAAGCAGAACATACGTATGCCCTACAACTCTATGACCAATGCACCTGAAGACAAAGGTAGCAATATTTCACAACATCACTGTTTGTAATGGCCCAGCACTGGAAACACCCCAAGTTTAACTGTAGACTAAAGTATGGTAATTGCATACAACAGAGCACTGTAGAGCATTGGCCAACATCCCAATGTTCAAAATAAGCTCATCACAGTTGCTTTCAAAGTTTACTTAAAGTCTTGAGTCAAATGTTGAATTTTTATTTTGTTTTTGATTTTTGTTTATTTATTTGGTGAGGAAGATTGTCGCTGAGCTAACATGTGCTGCTAATCTTCCTCTTTTAGCTTGAGGAAGATTGTTGCTGAGCTAACCTCTGTACCAGTCTTCCTCTACTTTGTATGTGGGATGCCACCACAGCAGGGCCTGAAGAGCAGTGTATAGGTCTGCATCCAGGATCTGAACCAGTGAAACCTGGTCCACCAAAGTGGAGCATGCAAACTTAACCTCTAGGCCACTGGGCCAGCCCCAACATTCATTTGTTCTTTTCACCATCATAGATAAATTTCCAGTGTGTGTCAGGCATGGCTCTGGATACTGAGATTGTGCTGGGGAATAAGCCATCGAGGTACTTGCTCTCATCAGCTTCCAGCCTGGTAGGGGGGACAGATATACAGTAAATGAGCAAATATTTAAACAAGAAAGATACCAGGTAGTAGTAAATGTATGAAGGAAATTAAAAGAGGGTGACATGATAGAGATTGACAGATCAGGGAATTTATCTAAGAGGAGATAGCATTTTAACTGGGGTCTGATGGATGATAGTTTCTTTCCAGGCAGAAAGAACGGCTGATGTAAAAGCCTGAGGCAAGACTCCAGCTCTGGGGACAGGAGAAGGCTAATTCGGCTGAAACAGGTGGGAGATGAAAAGCGTGAGGCAAGATGAATCAGGGAGGCAGAGAGAACCAAATCCTTTAAGACCTTGTCAGCCAGGAAAATAATTTATATTTTGTTTTAAGTGTGGTAGGAAACTACTGGAGTTTTCCAAACTGGCTGTTGTTTGAGCAATGAACTGTTGGTGGTAGAGTAATGTTGATGAACGTAATCCATAACCAATCTATAAATGAAAATCTGGGAGAGTTTACTCCGAGATAAAATGTAAGGACCATGGCCTGGTGCTTTTCTTCCCAAAGGAAGAAAAGGCACCAAAGAAGTGGGGTGTACAGAGTGGTTATAGACCCGCAAAAAGGATGTTCCACATATGATTGAAATGTCCCTTTTACAATAGTCACGAGACTGCTCTGTCAGCACAGCAATGGATGGACACAGCAGGTAGGTCTGCTGTCTTGGTGGACACAGCAGGGTGGCAGGTCTTTTGTCTCAATCTAGCTGGTCACAGGTAAGCTGGGTGGTCAAAGGTGAGCACAGCAATCAGTTCCTAGCCTAAGGAAAGATACTTATCCTTAAGGAAATGCCAATGTGGGGGAAGTTGCACTTTATCTTAAGGGCATTTATTCTTGCCATAGGAAATGTTTAAAGCAGGCATACAACGCATGTTCAACAGCCACATCAGGCCCTTTTGGAAAAAGCAAAGTCAGGCAAAATTAGGTTTACACCAAATGGCTTCCTCATATACTCCAATATCCTATTGCTTGCCATTTCTATTTGTCAGTAAAGGCTCAGAGCCCAGCGAGGGATCACTGCGGTGACAGAGGTGAAGGATGATGTTGGCTGAACAAGGGAGGTGGTGCATATGGAAAGGGGCAGAGAGTTTCAGGTTGTGTTTTGAGCGGCAGAGTTGACAGGACTTTCAAAATGATTAGATGTGGGTAAGAGGGAGAGAAAAGAATCAAAGGTAGCTCATTGGCTTAAGAACTTTGCTGGATGGTAGCTACATACTGAGATGTAGATCAAAGGGGAGGTACTTTGGGCATGTTACGAGCACCTCCTGTTCTTCCTGTTGGTGAAGGCAGCACCCTAAATTAGGAGAGGGTCAAACACACAACACCTGATGCTGGACCGATGAGGTCGACAACTGTTGACTTGTCATGTGTTCTCACAGTCCGGGGGAAGAGGACGCCATGCCATGCCAGGGCACACAGGTGTTGGAGTCAGGAGCAGAGTGAACCACATGGAATGGGGAAGCAGGCCTTGCAGTCAGAGGAGGGTGAGGGGCCCCTGGTTCCTGCAGGAGGACATGATAAGCTTGTTTGAATAATTTCATGGTTTGGCAGGAAGGTGAGTCTGTTAGATCAAGGACCAGGGAGGTACAGCTGATCCAGCCGATAGAAGAACTAGTCAGATGCAAACCTTTCCCTCTGGTAGGGACATTTCTGGCAAGAACAGGGAAACTTACAGCCAGACCTTTGGGACCCTGTGGGTCCCAAAGACGTGAAGGGAGCATCCTTGAAATTTAGACCTTATGATACGGGGCGAATCAAGTGCCTTAATGTTTGAGATGCCTGTGTGAAGAGTCCATCTGAGTGGAGACGTCGAATTGGATATACACATCTAGAACTGAGAGAGGTCAGAAAGGATGTAATGATTTAGGAGATGTGGGTATTTAAAGCCATGGGCCTGAAGGGGAGAGTACGTAGATGGACAAGAGAAAGGGGCCAGGGCTATGTGGACACATTTCCACATTGAGAGCAGGAGCATCAAGGAGACTAGGCAGAGCAGCTGGTGAGACAGGAAGAAAACCAGACGTCGAAGCATCATGATCCAAGAGAAGCATTTCAAGAAGGAAGTGACCCTCTGTGACAAATGCCCCTTTGTTGTCCTGTAAGATGAGTAACCGTTGGATTTACAACACGCTAACTTTGACAAGAGAGTCTCTGTGGAGCTGATAATGGAGAGGAAACTGGAAATCCTTTGTTGGTCCCCATTTAGAGTCCAATGAAACCAGTGGTGTCTACTGGTCTCAGGTTATTGTTTAATGTTGATGACAACAGCGGCAAGTCTCCTGTGGGACCTAAGGCACACGGGCACAGTAAATAAGCCCAGATTCTTCTTCCATGGGAGTTTGGCCTTGTCTCCCCTTCAGAGGCCAAAGTAAGAATTTATGAGGTGTTTCTTCTCCAGTAAGATGGGCACTTATCCCCTGAGAAGTCACAACAGGCAGAGGCACAGCAGCCCCCACGTGGCCCTGCCTTGCTCTCTGGCACACCCCTCGACGCCCATGCCCAAGCCTTGGTAACCTTCTTCCAGTTTCACAAACAGCACAAGTTCCTGCTTCAGAGCATTTGCACACACTTTCATCTCTGTCTGAAAAGTAATCTCCCATTTTCTTCTGGATAATCTCAACCAGACCACCTCAGATTTCTGTTCAAATGTCCTTTGCACAGGAAACACTCCCTGGCCTTCAAGTTAGGTTGTGCTTCCCTGTTTCGCATTCTCATTGTGCATTTTTCCTTCACAAGTCTTCCGTGGTGATAATTAAATGCATATCCATGAATTATCTGAGTGCTTTCTCCTTCACTTGACTGTAAGTCTGTGAACTCTTGGTTTCTATTTGTTCTTAACTATATTTCCAGTGCTTAGCATGGTCATGGCGCAAGGCGAGTGAACAACAAATATTGTGATTGCTCTCTTCTCAGTCACAAATGGAAATGGAAGGGATTCATTCAACAGTGAGGAAAAAGACAAAACTCATTCCAATTGTTTATTTCATTTTACCTTATGCCTAAGACACCTTACTGGAATAATTTTGTTAGTATTGCTGAACTTATCATTGGCTTCTGTGTTCAAATTCGCCCATAAAAAAAAAAATCTATTCAGTCTGAACTGTGATATTGAATTAAAAATAATAATTCCAAGGAGGATTACATTAGTTAATATATAGTTGTGCAACATAGTTATTCTTTCTATCTATCTATCTATCTATCTATCTATCTATCCATCATCTGTATTTTGACATAGGTCCATCACTTTTACTCCAAACTGGGTCCTCACCCCAACTTTGGCTCACTCAGAACTTGATAGCACTCCATTCTTGATCTCTATTATCTTTTTTCCTCCACCATAAGTCCCTTATCTCAACACTCAGACTTGACCCTTATCTTTTCCTTCATTTCACCCCTGACTTTAAGAGGTTGGTCTCAGATACAGAGTGAAAGCATTTGTTTTAAACATTACATGGTAGTAAAACAAAGGTAAATATTGTATATTAAAGTCTTCCTGAAATAAAAATGATTGTATTAATGTTTCTGTGTCAAAATAAAATGTTATGTATCCAATATATTGTACAAATGGTGTAAAATGGAAAAAATCCTTTTCATTGCTTATAATGATTCAGGAAACACACTGCACACTGAGTTTGATCTGAAATGTTACAGACAGGAAAGGCCTAGATCGTTTGTAACCAGATTAGTGCTCCTTCACAGGACTTCAATGCATGGTTGGAGGAACCTAGGGAGAATGTGAGGGGGTCATGAACTCTTCTTTGTTTGTGCGAGTCTTAACTGATATTATGAAAGGTAACTGGCTCTGTCCGGTAGAAGTAATTTATTATTTGGCATTGTCAAACTTCAAGATAATGATAGTGTTGCCTAATGATGGATCATTAGCTTTCTTTACTCTTAACTTTGGAAGTAACCTAACAGTTAGTGGAAAAATAATTGTGGGTTATCTAGGCCTCCTCGCCCCTATACTCTCTGTTCTCTATGCTTGACTTCTTCTTCTCTTTGGGGAATTCCTGTTTATCCTTCAGGATTCAGTGCAAGCATCATCTCATCTGTGAAAATTATCTCTATCCGTCTCTTCTGTCCTCCCAGTTCTTCCAGGTGGAGGGGGGTGCTCTCCCTCATCTGGTCTGTGGCACCTTATGCATGCATTCTTGATCATTTGTTATGTTGTAGTGAAATTATTTGTTATAAATGTAACTGGGGCTTAGCATCTTGAGGATTCAACAAGACAGATTCAACAAAGATAGGTGCTATGTTAATCAACAGTGTCTTGGTAGTAGATAACAGTTGTGGTTCAGGGGAAAACGAACAAAAGAAAATGACTATATAATAACCCTTGTAATGACTATATAATAACACTTTGCTCTGATTCCATGTTCACCAGTTTCCTCAATAACTGTGTTTTCGTGTAGGAAGCTAAAATGCTGGTTAGCTAATATTCTGATATTTTCTCCAGTTTCCTGTAAGCTTTGCTAACATTACTTAACTGTCCTGATTTGGAATCAACCCTGGGACACCTTCAGGCTTAGAATAAGAACAAGGACTGGAGACTATTCATCAGGATAACTAGACCTCATAAAATATCTTAACATCCAATTGGTCACGATCTTCTCTGAAAACACTACACATTTTGAAATGTTTGGAGGTGCTCGTTCATCTGTTTCAAGACTACCACATGAAATGCATCATGTCCACACTTTAAGGATTAAAATATCAGACGGCATAAGAATTTTTTGTTTCCTAAGATTACTGTCATAGTCAGAGACAGACATGTAAGCTTTTGCTTCACCAAGGTCATGTGGCTGGATCTCACAGGCCACTCATCAAAGGCATAGGCAGCTTCTGGAGTCAAACTACCTGGGTTCAAAGCTTGGTTTCACCAGCAGAAACTGTATGATTTGGGCAAGATGCTTAAAATATCTGCATTTTAATTTCTTTATTAGATTAATAAATATATATGTGGATAATACTCTAGTTCATAAGGTTGCATAAAAAATTAATAAGCCATGTATAACTTTAAAACTACAGACTAAGTACTTGAAATTGATAATAAGGAAGGTGAGCTTGATTGAAAATGGTGGTAAATTTTCTGAAATTTACCTGAAATAAATGTGTTAAATTTAAAAAAATCTCTTACTAAATTGGACATGATTTTCTGTTGCCTTCACAGAAATATTTTCTGTTGAAAACAGACCAAATAAGAGGAGTAAATTGAGCAATCTCTAAGTCTGCATGGAAGGGAAATCCTGTGTCCTCGGTGTGATGTCCTGGACTATTGTGAATGTTCTCTGCCCTGACAGTCTACACACTCACGTTCTCCAAGGATGAGCTTAACGACGAATGGAAACATTATAAGATCTCAACCCCATTCTGAACAGTGAAATTTCGTGTGATCACTGAAGAGAATTAGCGATGCAGTCGCACAATGTACAGATAGTTTTACTTGCTTTCACCTTTATCCAGAAAGGGCCGTCCTTGACCGTGTGCTCTTCTGTTGTCAGATGAGGTAAGAGGACCGCATTTTATACTTGACAAGGGTCTCCACGGACTCCAACACCCTGCAGGGAAATGGAGATTCGTGTTTGCAGAAGTTCCTTTATTCCTGAGAGAAATCAGGAGGTGAAATCTAAAAGACCTAACACCCTAGAGAGGAAGTAACCGTCTCTTTGAACTTGAGATGGTGACTGACTTTCAGTCTGAGGAGAACAGCTGGTGTGTGTGCTTTATTTTCATATCAGGGTCAAAAGAACTTTCAGAGCAACTGCTTGATTTGGGTTCACTATGAATTTGGAGCTCCAAGTCTGAAAGGTGTCCCATAATCCAAGGTCAAGAAGGACACTCCCTATAAAATCTTTCTTGTGTGCATACTTACAAAACCTGAAAATAAATTTTCCTAAAATATTTAAATCTTCTGTATTACAAGTTCCATTCTTCAACATTTATGCAAAATGTGTTAAAATATTTGTAAATCACCTAAGAAAATACAGCGCCTTTCAGTATGTAAGAGTAAGTGATTGAATTACAGACCAGAATATTAAGAAAATCTTCTGCATTATTGGTGGAAAAAAAGGGTAACGACCAATTATTTTCTATGCTTATCCTCATGTAAGGATTGTTTTTATTTACTTTATGTTTAAACGTCCATTGGTTCATTTTCCCATCTGAGTCTATACATATGTTTGTGCTGCATGTGTTTTCAGAAGTGACAGCCATTAACATCAAGTATTGAAATACTGTGCTGCCAGGAGAGGAGGTACACAGAATACTTTTTCTCTAGAGTTTCATCATTACTTAGGACCAATGCCTGCTGTGTGCTTCCCATTCTTCCTGACAAATAAAAATGGCAAGTAATAGGGTATATTGGAACATATGAGGAAGCCATTTGGTGTAAACCTAATTTGGCCTGACCTTGTCTTTCCAAAAGGGCCCGCCCGAGGCCGTTGAGCATGCATTGTATATCTGCTTTAGAGATTCCCTATGGCAAGAGCAAAAGGCCCTTGAGATAAAGGTGCAACTTCAACCCCTCCCAACGTTGACATCTCCTTAAAGATTAAGCA
Source organism: Equus asinus (assembly GCF_041296235.1). NCBI lineage: Eukaryota > Metazoa > Chordata > Mammalia > Perissodactyla > Equidae > Equus > Equus asinus. The sequence goes on from NC_091792.1 coordinate 187,577, forward strand.
TTTTTCTATCTGTGACCCACCCAGTCCAAGGCAACACACCTGCCACCCGGCGGCGTTCCCTGAGACAGCAGACGTTTCTGCCGTTTCCATCAATCGCTGTGCTGACAGAGCAGCCTCGTCACTATTGTAAAAGGGACATTTCAATCATATGTGAAACATACTCTTTGAGGGTATATAACCACCCTATATACCCCCACTTCTTTGGAGTGCTCCGTTCCTTTGTGGAAAGACTCTTCTGGGTTATAATCCTAAGATTTAAGCTCAGAATAAACTCACCCAAATTTTCATTTATAGATTGGTTATGGATTATTTTCGTCGACATTCCCTTTTCTCAATTTGAGTTTGTAATTATGTTTATTCTGTCCCATCTCCACCATTGTATATTGGATGTGGGGTGGGACAGATGGCTTGTCATTTTAGATTGTAGAACCACGAGTAACCCCATTGAGGTCAGATGGACAGGGCTGCACAGCAGCCGGACGTCCTGATCTTTGAGTTGGCAGTACCTGTACGCCATTTTGTGATGGGGCCTATGGGGATATATTCTGTGTTGAGCACAAATGGTGCTTGTAGACACTTGGCAGTCAGATGGGTTAGCTGTGCCAGAAGGTTAAATTTCCACCAGAGTTATCCCACCCTCCCATAGTGCAAAGCTGGTGCTGAGAGGTAGCTGCCTAGCCAAGGCCCACATTTCTCTGGCTTGCTTGCATTTAGGTGGCACCGTGTGCCCAGTTCTTCTCAGTGAAATACAATTAGGAATCAGCTACACTCAAACTTTTCCCCTCATACCTTGATTTAAGAAAACACACTCACATTGGAAGTCGGATTTTGAAGATACCAAAGCCACAAAGGAAAAGAGCTCAGTACATTGCCTTAGAGCTTGAAAGAGAACCATGTCCTCTAAAAGCAGGAATTCTACCTTTGGACTTCATGTGAAAAATAAACTGTTTACATATTATACATTTTTGGCATCATACATTTAATCGGTCATTGTTTAAACTAATGCAGATATGAGTTTGGTATTTTAAAGTCAAATTCTCAAAAGAAATATGTCATTTAACTTATTTTTTGGTCACTTTGAATTGACTATATGTTTGAGAGGACTGTTTTCACTTTTTGTCTTTAAATGGCACATCTGATTTTTTAAACTATTTTTCATTTTTTATTGAGGTAATTAAGCTGTCAACTTCAGAAAATTCATCACAGACCTATGTTTTTCCATACTATCACCTTATTCTTTAAGCTGTAGAGGACTAAGAAATCATCCATCTCGTGTTCTTAAAGCTTTTGGGTTTGCAGCCAACTGTCTCTTGGCCGTTCCCACTGCTTATACTGCAGACCCACCTCGGGGTGGAGTAAAGGTGAGAAGAGCACGGCACTGGCTTGGTAGGAGGTGGCACGGGTGGATGGGGTGATGGAATGTGACATGGAGGGAAGAGTGAGGATGAGACGGACCCCCATGCTGCAGCAGGGTCCACTTTGGTGAGTGGGGAGGAGAATTTCACAACTTTTTCGACCACATTAGCCTGGATCACAATTCTTAGTAAAGAAACAATGTTATTCTGACCTGTTCTTGCTGGAAACGAAAGGGTAGAGAGCATGGCCTGAGGAATCTGTGCTCCTCTTGAGCTCTCTTGTCTTCACTGTGCAAGCAGAGCAAGTTTCATTTCAGCCAAATCCCTTCATTCTTTAGTATTTGACCATATTAGATGTGCATTTTAGCACCAATTCTTTGAATATATAAACACATTTCTTACCCAAAACTGTCTTTGAGATGCCTGAGCTCTTCCCCTAGCACCCAACTTTTCTGAGTATGTTTCTCTTGCTTAAAACCCTCATACCACTCTTCACTGATCCTGGGTCCCCACTGGACCGCCACTGAGCCCATTGCACTTGTTTCTCCTTGCCTATGTCGATGAGAATAATCCATAACCAATCTATAAATGAAAATTTGGGAGAGTTTATTCTGAGCTGAAATGTGAGGACCATGGCCCGGGGCCTTTCTTCCGGAAGGAACCAAGGGCACCAAAGAAGTGGGGTGCACAGAGTGGTTATATACCCTCAAAGAGAATATTTCACATAGGATTGAAATGTTCCTTTTATAATAGTCACGAGACTGCTCTGTCGCCACAGTGATTGATGGAACTAGCAGGTAGGTCTGCTGTCTCAGTGAACACAGCAGGGTGGCAGTCTGCTGTCTCAAAGCTGGGTGGTCACAGGTGAGCACAGCAATCAGTTCCTAGCCTAAGGAAAGATGCTTAATCTTTAAGGAAATGCCAATGTTGGGAGGGGGAGGGAAGTTGCACCTTTAGCTCAAGGGCCTTTGTTCTTACCATAGGGAATGTATATACAATGCATGCTCAATGGCCACGGTCAGACCCTTTTGGAAAAAACAAAGTCAGGCTGAATTAGGTTTATACCGAATGGCTTCCTCATATACTCCAATATATCCTAGTGCTTGCCATTTTTATTTGTCACCTAGTTCAGATTCTCAGTGACTTCCTGGGGGCTCAGAATTTGTTGCTATCATGATTACATATTCTGAAACAAACTCATTCAACCAAAGTCCTGCAAACTCTCTCCACCCACTGCACTTGCATGTCTAAGACTTCATGGTCTCTGCCGACAAAGGGCACGCGCTTTGGGGTCTCCACCTTTAGGAGCACAAGGCTGAGTCTTTTCATGCCTCAGTGCTTTCTTCAGCCTGGGGCATAAACACCAGCTCAGGAGTTGAATTCATCAAAATGCACTTGCCCTCAGGGGCCACCTAGGGCTGCACACACAGACCTACTCTTAGGCTGTTTGGAGGTTGGAGGAAGAGGGAACTTGTTAATTGAGACCTCTGGTCCAGGCGAGAATTATGAGTTAGAACATAGGACAGTATTCTAACGGCTTTTCATTCGTACTCTAGGATCATTTTCTACAGCCTTGCCAACACCTTTTAAAAGGAATGCAGACTTCTTGTTATAAACTGAAAAGAGCATTCAGTGACGATAAAATATAAAGTTAATTAAAGAGATCTTCACCTTGTCCTGACATCTCAGACCAGGCAGAGGTTCAAGTTCTTTAGGAGATGGGGCCATTCATCACGGCTGGTTTGGCTTGTCAGTCCCAGGAGTTCTTTTTTGATTTGTACGGTGCCTTTATGAATGCACTATTATATCTAGGCGGCAATTATGTTAATTTCCTCTAATTGTGGTGTCATCTGCCAATCTACGGACAAATGTTCTAACTTTTAAAAACCTGTGGTAGTTGTTTTCATGTTCAAGGCACAGTAACAATAACCTTGAAAGAAAGGGAGACATTTCCTGTGACTTCAGTTAAAACAGAATGCTTCACTCTTTTCTTCAGAATAATGTTCTTCACAATTTTTATTACTTGTACAGAACATGCATATAAGGAAAATATGTTTAGCACAGAAAAATAAGAGGAAACTTATAAACTGTGTTTCTGCTAACTGAAGGTATGCACAGAACATTTAGATGCGTTCTGTTTCCCAAGGCACCTGAAACAAACGTCTGCCCTTATTGAACACCCAGGGTCTGCATTTGGGGAATTTCCACCTTACGAGGCAGATCCTGCCTCCCACTTTAGGAACAGAAAAGCCAACACTCCTTTTCTGGCTTTGGAGGTGAGGAAAGATGCACAGCCTCAGCTACACCAGCCCAATGCAGCCACCCCGGGCTTGGGCTGAAAACAGTGAGCAAAGGACAGAGACGCAGGAGAGCCGGGTCCAGCGAGACCACAGGGCCATTTCGACACCCTGAGTCCAGGGGCCAGGCAGCGGCACCGGGTGCTGGTTTTGGTGGTGAAGGTTTTGCCGGTCACAGCGAGGGGCCAGCAGTCCCTGTGGTGTTGTGGTTGCTTGAACGGCTTTGGGGTGTTGTTTTGTGTGTTCCCAGTGACTGTGGCCCCAGGCCTCTTCTTCCAGCTCAAGGAGAGGTTGTGAGTTACCCAATATGCCTCATAAAATCCCTTCTGATTAAGTTTACCTGAGTTGGTTTGTATTGACTGCAATAAAAACGTTGAATCAGTGAACTACTTTGTGTTATGTGATTGGAATCATATTTCAACATGCTTCTGAGTCTGGGGTAAATTCTACCTATTATGGGCTAGCATTTTCTGAAGGAAATTCTTACGTTCAATTTCAGGGTCTCTTGGGTTCCTGGACCCAATTGCAATGTGTGTACGCTCGTGTGTGGTGTGGGGGGAGACTCCCCGCACAATGCCAAACAATTCTCAGACCAGGAGGGCATCTGAGAACTCTTCAACTCAGTTCTGAGACTATCACCTGGAGACAGCATCCACAGGCTCAGGGCTCCGTCCCAGAGGACTACCCTCCACTTCAGATGCAGGTTGTCACCTGTACTTCTAATCTCTGACCGACCGGGTATAAATCAGAGGTTCCCACGACCTCCTCCTCGGGTTGGGTTAATTTGCTAGAGCGGCTCACAGAACTCAGGAAATATTTTGCCTACTAGATCACCGGTTTACTGTAAAAGGATGTAACTCAGGAGCAGGCGATGGGAGAGATGCACAGGGCAAGGTTAGGGAAAGGGCGCAGAGTTCCCACACCCTCTCTGAGCTCGTAGCTCTCCCTAGACCTTCACATGCTCAGCCCGGAAGCTCCCTGAGACCTGTCCTTAGGGTTTATGGCGGCTCCATCAATTACACAGGCATGATCGAATAAATCAACCGCCCCTGGTGACTGGTTCCATCTCCAGCCCCTCTCCCCTCCACCAAGGTCGGGGGAGGGACTGAAAGTTCCAACCCTCTAAGCACATGGCTGGTTCTCCTGGCAAACAGTCCCATCCTCAGCTGACCTAGGGACTTGTCAAATGTCACACCATTAACAAACGACATCTTTATTTCTCTCATGACAGGAAATTTCAAGAGCTTAAGGAGCCTTGAGCCAGAAACCAAACATATCTTTCTTATTATAAATCACAGTATCACACAGGGTTATGTCCATAATAAGGGCAAACACTCTAAAGAAGGTAATTGCATTTGTAAAAGAGGAACCAATCTTCCACTGTTTCCTAAGTTCCTTGTCAGTCTTTTCAACCAAGTGCTGGCTGATTTGCTCTTTTTTTCCTTGGGGCTTTTAATGATATAGGTTATTGATATTCCCATTAGACTTTTGCTCCATGAAATCCCTACTCTTCTTAAAACAGTTTTATTGATATATAACTTATATATGTTTAAAGTGTACAATTCACTGGTTTCTAGTATGTTTACAAAGTTAGGTAACCAACATAATAATCTAATTTTAGAACATTTTCATCATCCCCAAAAGAAACCTTGTTCCCATTAGCACTGCCGGTTCCCACTCCTTCCTCTCCGCTCCAGCACTAGACAACCAGGCAACAGAAAATCCGCTTTCTTTATCTACAGACTTATCTGTTCTGTTGACTTAATGTAACTGGAACCACATGACAGGTGGTCTTTCGTGACCAGCCTCTGTAACTTAGTGTGATGGTTTTCAGGTTCATCCATGTTTGCAGTGCAAATTTTATAAATTGCCAAATATTTTGTTTCATTGAAATACCATGTTTCGTGTATTCATTTATCAGTCAATAGGCATTTGGGTTGCTTCCACTTTTTGGCTATTATGGATGATGCTGCCATGAATATCTGTGTACAAGTTTTGTATGGACATATGTTTTCATTTCTCCTGGGTAGATACTTAGTGAAATGGCTGGGTCCTGTGGTCACTCTGTGTTTAACATTTTGAGGAATTGCCATACTGTTTCCACAGCAGCTGCACGATTTTATGCTCAATTAATTTTTGATCTATCCACATTTAGTTTCTCCACATTCTGGAAAAAATGTGTTATTGTCTGTCTTTTTGACTATAGCTGTCCTAGTGAATGTGAAGTGGTATCTCATTGTGGTTTTGATTTACATTTTACTAATTACTATGATGCTGAACATCCTTTTATGTGCTTATTGGCCATTTTTATATCTTCTTTGGTGAAATTTCTATTCAAACCCTTTGTCCATTTTTAAACTGAGTTGTTCGTCTTTTTGTTGTTGAGTTGTAGGAGTTCTTTATATATTCCGGATATTAAATTCTTATCAGACACATGATTTGCGAATATTTTCTCCCATTCTGTAGGTTGTCTTTTCACTTGATAATATGCTTTGACACATAAAAGTTTTTAATTTTGCTGAAGTCTATTTCATCTATTTTCTTCTTTGCTCCTCAAGTGTTTGGTGTCATATCTAAGAAACTGTCGCTAATTCCAATGTCATGAATATTTGCTCTATATTTTCTCTTAAGAGTTTTATGCTTTAAATGCTCATATCTAATGTATTGAGATATTTTGAGTTAATTTTTGTATATGATGTGAGGTAAGGGTTCAACTGCACTCTTTTGCATGTGGAAATTCATTCCCTAGCTCCGTGTGTTAAGGAGACTATTCTTTCTCCATCGAATGGTCTTAGCACTCTTGTCAAAAATCAGTTGGCCATAGAAGTATGAGTTTATTTTTGGACTCTTAATTCTGTTCCATTGGTCCAAGAATACGTCTATTCTTATGCCAGTACCACACTGTTTTGATTACTACAGATTTGTACTAAGTTTTGACATTGGGACGTGTGCGTGGAGCCCTCCAACTTTATTCTTCTTTTTTCAAGATGGTTTCTTCAATGTGGGTCCCCTGCAATTCCATATGGATTTGAGGATTGGCTTTTCCATTTCTGTAAAAAAGACTCTTTATAATTCTGATATTCATTGACTCTTTAGATTGTCTTGGATAGCATTCACGTCTTAACAATATTGAGTCTTCCAATCCATGAACATAGCATATATTTTTATTTATTTGTTTGCTTTTAACTTCTTTCAGCAAAGTACAAAGTTTTCACTTCCTTTAATATGCTGTGGGCTTCAGTTTTCTAAGATTCTATTGAGAAATTTGTATCTATATTCATAGGGATATTGGTCTGTAATTTTTTTTTCTTGGGATGACCTTATCTGGTTTTGGTATCAGGTTAATGCTGGCCTCATAGAATGAGTTAAGAAGTATTCCTTCATTTTCTCTTTTTTTGGAAGGGTCTAAAAAGTATTGCTGTTATTCTTTCTTTAAATTTTGGTAGAATTTGCCAGTGAAGAAATGTGGTCCTAGTCTTTTCTTTGTTGGGTGTTTTTTTTTGTTTGTTTTTTAACTGGTTCCATCTTTTTTACTTGTCATAGGTATGTTGAGATTTTCTATTTCTTCTTGGATAAGTTTGGGTAATTTGTGTATTTCTAGAAGTGTTTCTTTTAACTAGAGTATCTAATTTGTTAGTGTGAAATTGTTCATAGTATTCTCATAATTATTTTTATTTCTGTAAGGTCAGTATTAATGTCCCCACTTTCATTTCTGATTTTAGTTATTTGCATCTTCCCTCCTTTATTCTTTGACTGTCTAGATAAACGTTTTCAAATTTGTTGGTCATTTCGAACAATCAGCTTTTGGTTTTGTTGATTCTCATGGTGGTGTTCTATTCTCTGTTTTATTTATATCTGCTTTAATCTTTATTATTTTCTTCATCTTGGTATTTTGGATTTAGGTTCTCTTCCTTTTCTGGTTCCTCAGTGTGTAAAGTTGGGTAATTGATTCGAAATGCTTCTTTTTTTAATGTAGGCATTTACAGCTTTAGGTTTTTCTCTGAGTACTTTTAAGTTTTGGTATGTGTTTTTGTTTTCATTCATCTCAAGAATTTTCTAGTTTCCCTTGTGATTTGATTTCTTCTTTGGTCTTTTGGAAGTTTAAGAACAGGTTGTTTTACTTTTCACACATTGGTGCATTTCCAAGGTTTCCTTCTGTTATTGATTTCTAGCTTCATTCCACTGTTGTTGGAGAAGATGCTCTGTATGGCTTCAATCATTTTAAATTTTGAGTCTTCTTTTGTGGTATTGCATGTGACTTATCCTAGAGGATATTCTATGTACACTTGAGAAGGAGGTGTGTTCTGCTGTTGTAGGGTGGAGGGTTCTATATCCTTATGTTAGATCTAGTTGGTTAATAGTGTTTTTCAGGTTCCTTATTTTCTTATTGATTATCTGTCCAGATGTTCTTTCCATTATTGAAAGCGGGGTATTGAAGTCACCAACTATTATTGTAGAGCTTTTTATTGCTCCCTTCATTTCTGTCAATTTTGAATTCTTATATTTTGTGGCTCTGTTATTAGGTGTTTATACATTTGTAGTTGCTGTATCTTCTTGATGAGTTGAGCCTTTTATCAATACATAAAGTCCTTCTTTGTCTCTTGTAACAGTTTTTGACTTAAAGTATCTTTTGGTTACCATATGTGTTAAATATACTTTTCTGTATTGAGCCATTTCTTGCTTTCAGTTTTCTCTTTACCTTTGGCTTTTAAGATTTTGACTTTGAAGTATCTGGATGTGGATTTCCTTTCATTTATGATACTTGGAGATGACTGATCTGTAATTAATTTATCAGTAAATTTTGGAAGGTTTTAACCATCGTTTCCTAAATATATATATATATCAAAGCTATGTTTGTCTTTTCTCTCTTTCTGGTACTCCCATCATGTGTGTGTCAGTGTGCTTCATGGTGTCTCATTTTCTCTGTGACTGTTGAGTCTTTTTTGTCTCTATGTCCTTTAGATTGCATGATCGCTATTGATCTGTCTTCAAGCTCAGTAACTATCTCTTCTTTCAGCTCAAACCTACTGCCAGCCCTTCTACTGAAGTTTTCAATAACCTATGTTGTAACTTTGCAACACACAGTTAAATTTTAGGAATAATTTTTAGCCCTATCTGCTCTGTGGTTACCTAAAATAAGAGATTACTTTAGGGCCATCTTGTGAGCCTGGTGGTCTTCTGATAATTACTTATGATAAAAGCAAGTTGAATTTTAAGCTTGATGTCTTCATTCTGTAAGTTTTCCAGTGTAGATGTTAGTAGAAACACCACTGCCCCACCACAGCCTTTGTAGTAACTAATAATCCCACAAGGGACAAGTGCAGCTACCACTCAACTTCTCCAAGTCTTGCCTTCAGTTGGCCTTTTATCCCAAGTAACCATAGGTGACAATTTGACTAATCACAATGACACTACATGCTATTGATTATTAGTGCCCAATTTTCCATTGATTAGGAGCTCAGAGAGTGTTCAAGACTAAACGCATAATTAAACTAAACCAGAATCCCCTGTGACCACTCCAGGTATTAAGTACTGTATCAGTTAGGAGGTCTAGTTAAGAAAAGGGAAATCACATTATGTATTTCAAACAGAGATTTTGGTTTCACGGATGTTAGAAGTCGGAAAGAGAAAAAAAAGGACATTGAAGTAACCCAGAGATTCACACTTTCAGGAATCCATTGCATGGAGTCTTGGATATACAAAAGGAGAGAGAGTGCTGGACTCTGAGAAGGCAGAGGAGGAACCCCTGTGGGCTGGCACTTGGGTCTCTGTGCAGGTGTCACAGGCCTTCAGGTAAGGGAACGTGGTGTGGTTGGTAAAGGGGTACAGCACAGCACAGCTGCTGCTGTTGTCTTGGGGATGCATGGAAAGCTGGGGCTGGGGGCATCAAAAGAAGTTAGGGCACGTGCCAAGTGCCTGCAGCTGATGGGATGTCTCTGCCCAGAATCCTCTTCTTCGACATAATGATTTCCCTCTAGTGACTTCCACTACAGATCCTGATGGGAAGTCAGGCAACAAGGAATCTGGAGAGTGCATTTCATAAAGGCTTAGCCCTGGTATCACAGAGGAGAGTACGCAAGGGGGTTTGGTGGTGAGAGACAGTTGGGAGATACCCTCTGACGCTCTGACATTGAAAAATGATGGGTATGTGAAGAACTTCAATCTCCACCGTACCTTACATCAAAACTCACTTATTCTTTCATTTATTTAATGATTATTTAATGAGCCCATTCCCTAATGGAGCTTATATATCAACTCAGGGGCATAGACAATAAAGAAAATGAATGAGTAAATTATGGGGTACTCTGCAAAGTGATAAATATTATGAAAAAATTAAGAGCAAGAGAGAGGATTGGGAAGAATGGTTTGGGGTGGGTGGGGACTTGTGATTTTAAATAAGGTAATCAGGATTGGCCTCGTTGGGCAAAGGTTTGAAGCAAATGAAGGAGTTTGTCATGAAACTCTCATGGTGGACAACACTCCAGACAGAAGGAGTAGCATGTCCCAGGGTCTTGTGGTGGCAGCATGATCGGCACACGCCAGGAAAGAAGCCAGAGCGACAGTCCACGGATCCCAGCGAGCACGGGAGAGACCAGGCAGTTAGAAGCGCCACATCATGAAGGTCCTCCTACACCACTGTTGGACTTGGCTGTTATTCTGAGTGAAATGGGAAGCCACCTGAGGATTCTGAGCAGAGGAGTGAGATGATGTGACACTGTTTTAAAAGGGATCACCATGGCTGTCTTATTAAGAATGGACTTTAGGGAGGAAAGATGGGAGCTATGACAATGATCGTGTCAGGAGATGACCGTAGCTTGGACCAGGTGAATCAGTAGAACAATGGATGTATTTTAAGAGCTTAGAGGATTTCCTGATGCTTAGGTCATGTGGGAGCTGGTGACGACGTCTTGCTTCATTCTCTCTTTCCCACTTTATGATGAGATGCTGGGATAGGGGAGGAGATGGTCAGCTTGTGTCTGAGTGGGGTTGAGGGACTGGATCAGGTCTAACGTCCTTGCAACTGGTAGAAATGGAGAGGCAGCGAGGGCCACTGCTGCCACCTGCCATGGAAGTGTCCCAGAGCGCTCTTCCTCAGGGCAAGGGGGAGGCACGGAGAACAGGCAGCGATGCTGCTGTGCAAACCTGCAGAGAAAAAGGTCTGCTCTCACTCCCTCATTTGTTATCTTCCCAAGTTTAACATTCTCACTCTTCAACCTAAACTGGCTGCATTTAACTGCAACTTTCCTAAGAGGAGAGTTTAGTTTCACATGCCCAAAACTGCTCCTTCTCTTAACTGGCCATTGGTAACCCTTCTCCAGTTCAGCTTCTGTACTCAGGGCCCAGGGCCAGATGGCAGATTCCAGAACAGTCATCCACATCCACGAGATCTCGTGGGGCTCCAAAAGCAGCCCAGGGCCAAGAGAGAGGAGGCCATCTGGCCATGGATGGCCCTCAAAGAGCTCTGGCTGGGGGCAGAGTGATACAGCAAAAGAGGATTTCTCCGCTATCACCCCCATGTGCACAACGATACTAACGATGTTTGTGAACATTTGTTTAGTGTTTGGATCTGCTCTATTCATGAATTAGCTCATTCAATCCTCTCATCAGCCCTTTGAAGAAATGACTGTTTTCTCCTCATTACTGATGGGTTAGAGAGGCTCAGAGAAGAGATGCACTTGTCCGAGGCCCCCCAGCTGGAGCTGGTGGGGCCAAGATTCAGACTCAGGGCTGTCTGTTGGTTCACCTGATGCTGGGGCTCTAAGTGCTGTGCTCGGTACTCAGCTGCATGTACTTCAGCCCTGCATTCCCATTGCCGCTCCTGCTCACCAGGCAGAACACGTTTCTATATTTTGATGCCTTTGCTCCCCATAGATGCTTTTTCTGAATCAAGGTAACTTACTAGATATTTTTATGAGGAAAAATAAAGAAGGAAGCACAACATAGTTTTGAAGGATGGTTGGGTGTGTGTGTTTAGACAAGATGGGACCCTTCACAGCATATGCTTTGCTGGCCAGTAGGGAAATATTAGGGCTGCTTTTTTTAAATGTTATTTTTAATGTTTCTAAAGGAAAGAAAAGAGAAATCAAAACATTCACATATAACCACACAAGCAAAGAGTATGAATCTACCAAACCTATTCTGTACAGTTACCACAACTTGAAAATACTTTATTCAATAGCTACAAATTTTATGTACATTTATTTGTTGTATACACAGAATTTGCACAAAGATATTTCACAGCAAAGAATTACTGACCTTGTACAGAGCTATTGGGCTCTATTCTCCATTCCTGCTTGGCCCTATAGGGGAAATTATTGCAACCCTGTTATTCAACATGGCAGTCTCATGCTTGATTTCCTCAACCTTTGACACACTGTCAACAAGTGGGGGCTCCAATTGTTACTGTTAAAAATGTGAAAAACTGTTGTAATTCTCCTGCCTTTGTATTTGATGAAATAATTTACCTGAAATTAATCAGAAGTTTTCAGATGAAATTCTGCATTAAGGAAAATTGAATACAAATTCTGTGCTGGCCAGCATTGATTTGCACATTTTTTTTCTTCTGAGGGTTGACACCGAGCTTCTTGGTGTTCCTCTGTGCTCCGTGAGTGTGGAGGCCACTGTGAGGCTGGCTGGTTCTCTGTTTACAAGAGATAGGCAGGATGTGGAAAAGAATGCTAGTTTGTCTGCTGGGTCAGAAATGTCACCGTAGTGAAGTTGGGAGATGGAACAATGCAGCAGCATACTGAGCTGCTGAAAAATAAACATGTTCGACTGGATTCTATAATCATCATGCTTGCTTTAATTCTTTCCCACGCAGGTAATTTCAAAACACTCTGTCTAGATGCAAAATGAAAACACAATGTTTATTATTTGTTTTTCTTTTAAAAAGAGAATACTTAAAACAATGAAGACTTTTTGAGTCTTTCAGATATTTCTCAAAATATTTTGTATTTTTCTGGTATTGATATAAATCTGAAAAAACCTAGGATGTTTTAACCATATGCCTAGTATTCTGAGCCAGTGTTTGCACGCAAGCAATGAGGAAGATGCACGTTGAACTTCAGGATCAGAGAGTAGAGGGAGTTTTGGAGGCAAATTCTTCCAAAGCCTGGCCAGTGTGAAAACACTGGCATAGCTTTACTTAAAGTGACTCCTCCTGAAGCTGATTTCCATGTGTATTAGTCTACAATTGTCAGTGCCAAAATTCAGACAAAAGGGCTAAAATCTCATCTCTTTCATATTGTCCTTATTTATTTTATTATTATTTTTCAAAATTTTGAGCTTAAAATCTTCTACTTCATAAGTTTTGGTTTAAGAGGCAAGAGTATTGAGTGAAAGAGTCAGTTTTCCACAAAAAGTATTAAAACGACACTGTCTGGGTCTTAGGTGTCTCTGTCATGGTAGAAGGAATCATACTTGGTAAGCACAACAAATCGACAAATAAAAAACTAAAACAGAACAGCTGGCTGGAGCAATATTTTTCCTTAGATGTCTTAGTAAATTTTACTGAGTTTCTCTAACATGTGTCAAGGCCAGGATTATGTTTCTCCAGTGTGTTTTGCTGGTGGCTGAATACATTGACTCTGAGGGCCAAACTCCACATTCATAGTCTACGGCTGAAAAGGGTCACGCATATCCAGAACATCAACTAACGCTAGTCCCATAATCATTCTAAATCTAAGAAGAAAATAACACTTGCTTTAAAATATTAGGCTTTTTCTTGACACTTTCACATTATATGAGGAACGTTTACACTTTTTGGAATGAACTTTTAGAGTATATTCACACAATCATATACTAAGTAATAGTAAATTTTCTTATCTAAAGCATGCACACAAGATTCACAGACTTTTTTGAGCTGTTTGTGGCAACTCTGTAATGACCACTTACTATTTCAGCTTTCAATTTTGAACTTAGTTCTTTGAAGCTGTGATATTCACTAAAATGCTTGCATGTGTCTGCACATTTGCATGTGTGTATTAATTGACATATTCAGAAGAAATTCAGCTCAAACATGTATGGCAGGGTTGTTTATATTTTTAACACTTTGTAACAGTTAGATATTTTCGGCTTTACGTCCAAAATAGGGAGGAGGAGCGGAAAATTTAACCTCGTGGCAGTAGTAGACATGTTTTTCTCCTGAATAATTGCTTTCATCTTGTTCTTCAAAAACAGTTGGCTCCATATTGATGGAGCCATAATGATGCAGTGAAGTGTTACAGATAGTTATTTTAGATGGATAACTTTAAAAGTGTAACCGAACATTTTAAGGGAGAAGTTTGTACTGTGCGTACACATTCTCAGGAGGTTTCTGCTTTCTTGAGCAGGACCGACAGTATTTCTAAGTCAAGGAGAGATGGTCCACAAGCACTGAGGTCTGGAGATAGATTCTGCCCTGCCTGATGCCCCGTGCTTGTCACGGCTTCAGAAATGCCAGCACATTTTTCCTGTGGTAAAACAGGTGTTTCTCTGGAGCTATTAGTGACTTTCTTTCCAGACCTTCTGGGCGTCAAGCAGACGGAGGGGCAGCTCCCTCTGTGGGAGGCTGGCATTAGGTTCCCGTTGCCCGGCACTGGTCACACGTCCCCAGAGTAACGTCTGGCTTTCTTTCCTAACAGCTCACTCACTTTCTTTCTCCTTGGTTTTTAGGGGTGAACACATCTTGCTCGAGCTGTCCGTGCTCCTGTCTGCCTTCATAACTAGGAATTGCTATCTTTAGCTCTTTCCTAAAAACCAGCAGCCAGTTTCAGACACAAATGGGATTCTCCCTTCTTCCTGAGAAGGCATCTTTAGGTTTTAAAATCTACCTATTTTTTTTTTTCTTTTTAAGTATCTTGAAAAATAAAACAAAGAGGATTGTAAGAATTTTCTTTGTTCTTTTAAGGTCCTAACTTTGTTTCTTAGGTTGGCACTTTAGAATGTGTAATGGTGAAAAAGTAAACGATTACTTTTTTATTTTGAAACCTTTTTCTCAGAGGAAATTATAAAGAGAATGTAGGTACATAGCTGCCTCATAATTCCACCAGACTTCCTTTTCAGTTACATTTCAGGGAAAAAATCTTTAAAATTTTTCATTTTACAAAATTATTTTTCTTGAGCAAAGTTTTTCACTTGTTCCTACTTTTTGAGTCTAATTTTCTGTCACTGTAGTGGGAGAATGAGTCATTTAACTTTTTTTCTGGTTTATAATTATAGATGGAAAAGTTCTGTTTTATATAGATTTTGTTTATATTCACTCACAATATTATATTGTAAAATTTCTTTAATCTTTTCAAAAATTCTTATGTCATTTTAGTGTCATAAACGTATATTCAATTTTTAAATGAGAAAAATGGAACATTACACAAGTAATTTTCAGACATTTTTTTCAGTTTGTTGCAGATAATAATTTAGAGTTTTCAAAGAACAAATTTAAAGCCCTTTTTTCTTAGGGGGACAAATGTCTTAACTGGGTCTTTGCTGCATTTCTATGCTATCTTTCTCAGCTGAAAAGTAGCTGCCTAAAAACTGCCCTTCTGTTTCCAGGCATCTGTAGGCAGGACTGGTACACGGTGAGGAGAGCGGGGCCGAGGCGGGCGCCACGAAGGCCTCACACCTGTCTTCCTCGTCAGAACTGGAGTCAGGACCGTGCCCCCACAGGCGCGCAGGGTGAGCCCACGAAGTTCGATGTGGTGGAGGCGGATTTGGAATCTCTGCGGGAGCAGCCGCTGACGTTGGGGTCTCTGGGAGTCGCCCGCTTCTTCCGACTGGATGTGGCGTGGTCCGCGTCGCCGGGGTCAGGAACCACAGTCATGGACTCCATCCTGGTGACAGTGTACAGGCTGCCGTGCCGAGTCGGGTGGAACCTGGTGGCCTTGAGCTCCAGCTCGTCATAGCTGGAGACTTCAATGAAGGGACACCAGCGAAATGCTCTCTTGAAGCCAGCTCGAAATCTGAGGAGAGGTGGGCCACAGGACAAAGTCAGGTTTTCAGGTGGAAGTTTCCTTCAACCGCCACAGAAAGCCGACTGGAGGAAGCTCAGTTTTTTAATTTTCTAGTCAAAGTCTTAGAATTGCTTTTTATTGAGGCATAACTGACATATTGTATTAGCTTCAGGTGTATATCATAAGGATTCCTTGTATACATTATGAAATGATTACAAGTCTAATTAACATCTGTCATTACACACAGTTACAATTGTTTTTTCTTGTGATGAGGACTTTTAAGATCTACTCTCTTTGCCACTTTCAAATATGAAATCTGTATCATTAAGGATAGCCCCTTGGTGCACATTACAGCTCCAAGACTGACTTATTTTATAACTGGAAGTCAAACCTTAGAATCTGTGTCATAGTTTTGGTAGTAGTGTTTCAAGTTTTTCTTGTGTGAATTGAACCTTAATCTCCCATCAGTGAGAAGCTGTCAAACAGGGAAAGCCCAGCGTCAGGTGGTCAATATGCCAAAGAGACAGTGCACATTTCTCCCATGATATTATACATTTGCACAAGTGTAACTGAATTAGGCTTGCCAGTCAGGGCACTTAAAAATAACATATTTCAAAACAGCATCTTTGAGGAATAAATACACTTTTATAAGTTAAAGTCTCATATAATGTTAGAATTAATTGCTAATCTTGATGGTTTTTATTTAATTACATACAAGACTGCACAATCCTTGACCTTGTAAACCATTAAATGAAGCTGATTAAAAACACATGTACTGGGCCAGCCTCGTGGCGCAGCGGTTAAGTTCACACATTCCGCTTCTGTGGCCCGGGGTTCACTGGTTCGGATCCCGAGTGCAGACACGCACCACTTGGCAAGCCATGCTGTGGTAGGTGTCCCAGGTATAAAGTAGAGGAAGATGGGCAAGGATGTTAGCTCAGGGCCAGTCTTCCTCAGCAAAAAGAGGAGGATTGGCAGCAGTTGTTAGCTCAGGGCTAATCTACCTCAAAAAAAAAAAAAAATGAAAGAAAGAAAACAGGTACCGTGTGGGGTGACTTGAATTGCTATGTGGCTTATGAAAGTAATGAAAAAGGTGAGAGTTAAGTACTAGCAAAGGGAAGGCCCAGTGTGGTGGAAAGAGAGCTTAGGGTGTAGCTTTGCAGTTACTTACGTGAAGTTCCATTTCTCCTTGTTCTCAGAATAACTCAAACACAGTGGTTTATTAAGGGAATTATCGACCCGAAGAAACTTGACCCTACGCCTCCACGTGCTGACCCTACAACTAAGGTGTTTTCACCCAGGAATCACATTTCACCTTTTTTCCAGTCTTAAATATGGGTGTAAATACTCCTAATTTTATTGTAAATTCAACTTAGAAACAGCTTTCCTCTGACCACCTCGGTTTCTTCACACCCGTCCCTCTGGGGCGGCACCCTCTCAGCCTCTGACCTGCTGTACAGGAAGGAGGACAGGTCTCCTGCATTACCCTCATGAGACGTCTTCCATTCTGAAGTCTATTTACAAGACGTCCTTAAAACAGAAAAAGGAGCCCACTCCACGTGCCATCCTGTCTCCATCTTACAGAATTATCTGCTTTTCCACGAAGCGGCTTCATTTCTTTGAGGACTTGAGCTCATTTTCAGCTCACCTACTTTGGACATGGGGTTGTTTCTTTCCTTTGGCAGATAAGATTCTGAAGGGTTTGGAAGGAGAATTTGGCCCATATAAAAATTTCCCAGTTAGAACCTCTACGAATGTCGTTTTGATGAAGTAATTGTTAAGGTGGGATATTTCATAAAGTGCGGAGGAGTCTAGAAAAAATCAAGCTCTGTCTTTCCTCAGTGAATTTTCCAACTTTCCCTTCCTTTTGCGTTTTAAATTTGCACCAAGAAGCTGGGGCAACACTATATGCTTCCAACAAGGCCAGGGTGACAAGAAACCAGGTTTTGTGACTGTTTTTACCTCTTGTTCAGACAGCAGTAGATGAGGGGGTTGTACATGGTGGAGCTCATGGCCAGCCAGAAGCTGGCCAGGTAGACCTGCTGGATGTACCTCCAGCGGTTCAGCTGCTGGTAGACGGCCGTGAGGATGAAGTAGACGTGGTAAGGCAGCCAGCAGACGGCGAATGTCACCACGACAATTATCATCATTTTTACAACCTAGAAGGAAAGAATGAGCTTATTTTTGGAAAATTTAAAAGTTTCCAAGAGCTTATGGCAAATCACAAGTTTCTACCAATACTGTTAAATCCACGGCTGCCTAAGAAACAGTCAGTCTGTTAAAAACGGGGAGGCAACACAGGGACAGCCGCCTGAGGAGTGGCCAGAGGGCACACCGTGTCACAGTCCCCCTGACGTCACCCCGTGGGCGGCACTCAAACAGAAGCAAATGGATTTTAATGGCCTGAAGGAAATAAGTGTCTACAAGCCCCCACAGAGCCTGGGGCGAGAGGAGTGGGCTGGGCTGTGTCTGTGCCGCCTGATTCGTACCTGAGACCCTACGTCTCCAGGAGCTGCCCACTGACCACTGGGTCCTCTAGGCCGGTGGTCATGGTCGCCTGAGCTCAGCTTAAGACTGTTTGGATGTCTTTACTCTGATACCCTGCTCACCAGTCAACCTTCTGAGTATTAACTGGATTCTCTGGTAACCTGGTATTGGGAAAGCTTTCTCTGGATGGTGATTACGAGTATTCACGCTAGTCTGAGGAGACATCACTGACTTTAAGTCTGTGAATAAGCAATCGGCTGGCACTGCTGGTCTATGCAGCAGCTCCCATGAGTTTGGTAAGCATGGGTCATCTTCTGTTTCCACACTTTTGAACCATAATATCCTGGAAAGCCCTGACTGGTAGAATGTCAGTCTCTATTCTCCTCCACTAGGCCTTAAATTCCTAAAAGGCAGAGAGAATCTTAATTATCTTAATGTTCCCATCTAGCACAGTCCCTCCTACATAGCTGTGAATAAATAGGTGCTAAATGAGTGATGGTGTTCAGTTTGTAGCAGGAGCTGCACAGGGGGTGTTTTGTGCGTCTCTGAGTGACGTGAACCTGCTCTGAGGTCTGTGTCATCAGCAGAGCCGGCTCAAAGCTACTGAGGGCTGTGCCGCTGGCTGTGTGTGGAAGGGGAGCTAACAGTCTGTGATGCCTGATTTAACACTTCTCACCATCAATCTGTCTACTAAATTTGTTCATCTCTCTTTTGGAAATTTGGAAATAGTAAGAACTTTAGAATAATATATATTAGACAAAATAATTTTAAGGCTCACCCACAGCAGATCAGAATACAAATCAGAGAATGTCCTGACATAAATGGCCTTCATGGGATCTGAGAGGTACAAAAACACATGATTTGCACCCCGGACTTGTCGTTTTACTGCAAGTGAAGGCCTCAGATAGAGGTTGAGCCATGAGAGAGATGATTCTAGAACTAGACGAGCACGCAGTGGGGCCACGTGGAGGCAGAGCTTCCTGAGGGCCATGCCATCTGGGGCTGCTGCAGGGCCGACGGACACTGACCGTCAGAGCTGGACATCCATCCAGGTCAGCCGCTCACAGATGTCGTCATTGGCCACATCAGGGGAAGTCTTTTGATTTCCTCAGTGCCCTTCAAATTGCACATTTTTTCTGAAGAACTGTGTTGATATTTCTGCATTTTATCTCTCCTATTTCTTATTAACATTTGTGGAATACTAGTAAGAGCCATATTTTATTTTAACTTACCTTTATACATTCACATACTTGAAAACTTATTAATTGGTTTTCAATTGCACTTTAGGAAACTGAGGCAAACACCAGAATACTTGACCACTGAGATTCACAGAAATAAGTCAGAGTTTAAAATTGAGATTCTTAAGTCTTTTTGTTTTCTGCTTACAGTTAACAACATTTATTGAATGATGTTTGGGCCTAGAAAACAGTATAGAAAAAAATAATAGAGGACCAATTCTTTATCCTGAATAAGCTTAGAATATAATGGAAAAAATTAAAAAGTAAATTAAAAATGCATAGAAATGTAGTAAACACAAACATGTGTAAGCAAAATTGAAAATAATGATTATGAGAGCTGACGCGCATGTTATAAGCAAGGATGAGTCCAGGCACACCAGCTGTGGGCTCAGGGGCTGTCAGATGGGATGAAATGGCTCTACCGACTTCTTCATTCTTGAGAGTGTGAACGCCACACTACTTACTCCTCCAACAGGGCAGGCAAGCCCCTGCCAGGCCACCCTCCTCGCCCTCCCTCTGGAACGCTCTTCCCTCAGTTATTCCTGCGCGTCAACACCCTGGTCTCCTTGAAGCCTTTGCACAATTGTCACTTTTTCTGTGAATCCTCTGCTGATCAACCTATTTAAAACTGCGCTCTGCCCTTCCAGCTCCCCAAACCCTCAGCAACTCTCTATTTTGTTCCTTGCCGTGTGTATTCTTGACATTGAGTCTCCTCACGCTAGAAAACAGATGAGCATGAGTTTTCTGCTTGTTTGTTTACTGATGCATTTCAGGCACAGAGACTGGGCTTCACACGTAATCAGTGATCAGATATTTTTAAACAAACTGATGAATGTGAATACAAAAAGAAAGAAACTAAAAGACATATAGTTGGTTAAGTGTCCGTGATGCTACTCAGCCACTAATTAGTGGTATCACACGTCCTGCAAGTTTAAAATGGGCGTGTGCATATAAAACGAGCCTGATATTTACTGTATTTCCTTTCTCTGGGCAAACAGATTTAGATAAAGAGTATGAGTGCACCAACAATATAATCAATATATTATTTTGGATTCGTGAAAGCATTAAATTTTATTCAGAATAAATGTTAAAATGGGCAAAAAAGAACTATGACAGTGTGAACATGGTGAGGCTACTATGTTCAATACGGTATCAGACAATGTGCCTGAAAGCTTATTTGAACGCTTTCACACACACCGACCACAAACTCCCTGTGTGTGAAATTGTTTTCCAACAACAGCTGAAGACCTGCAAAGGCCGTCAGAGTCCTTGAACGTGACTTCCAGTGGTCGATATGGAAGAAGTCCAGAACGTGGGAAAAGCAGAACGCAGATGGAGAGTTAAATTAAATTAAAACACATCTGGAACAGAGGTTTCCGGTAATTTCTAATTCATATGTATAGGGCCACAAGTACTTTATTATAAAACACTTAGAAACTTATTTGAAGATTTTTAGGAAAAACCTAAAAGACTAAATGAAAGGTTTTTTACAGTGAAACACTGCTGTAATATATTTCATTTATTTATTTCCATAAAATACATTTTAATGTTACTTTTGGTCTCTACCCACAAAACCTTGTGGTTATTTCAGACATCAAACTTTCAGGACCCCAGGTTTGACGCAAATTCAAACGCAGAGTCTCAGTTGGAGCAAACTGCACTGGTTTGTGAAACGCCCAAACCGCTCGGGAGAGGAGCACGGGGAGCGCAGACCCGGAGCAACCATAGGTGCAGCGGCTGTGGGCAGCCCCGTCTCGTGGGTGGGGGACGGCGGCGCCAGCACAGACAGGCGGCAACCGCCCAGCAGGCGAGGCTGTGGGGCAGACGCCCTGAAGCGCCTGGGATTGCAGGCGAGGCAGGAAGCCTGGGTGGAGACAGCGGACGTCTGTCACCCGTCAGTTCCATGGAGCCAACAGACTGGTCCTGCTTCGGAGGCAACGGGATTTGTTTTCCATCGCAGCACGGACAGTTGTGGCCACCGCTGTTCTAGGCGCAGGAACTTACCGGCAGGAGGAGGAAGGGAGGCGGGACAGGCAGTTCTTACAGGTACATTCCTGTTTCCAGCAGCGAAGAACCCGCTATACTCACATAGGCAGATGGAAATAGACATCATATGTCTCATTGTGAGGATAAACTTGGGGCACCTTTTCTTTTTTCTTTTTTTTTTCTTTGAGGAAGATTAACACTGAGCTAACTGCTGCCAATCCTCCTGCTTTTGCTAAGGAAGACCGGCTAGAGCCAACATCCATGCCCATCCTCCTCCACCCCAAACGTGGGACGCCTCCCACAGCATGGCTTTTGCCAAGCGGTGCTACATCCACACCCAGGATCCGAACCAGGGAACCCGGGCTGCCCAGGCGGAACTCAGGAACCCAACCGCTGCGCCACAGGGCCGCCCGGG
Organism: Equus asinus; assembly: GCF_041296235.1. NCBI lineage: Eukaryota > Metazoa > Chordata > Mammalia > Perissodactyla > Equidae > Equus > Equus asinus. The sequence continues at coordinate 209,282 of NC_091792.1, forward strand.
GCACCTTTTCTTTGTGAATCACAGAGGAAAAAGTTCTGTGATTTTGTATCCTGTGCAGGTCAGACTGGATGCCTGTGGTTGTTCGGATCTATCAAAGGAAATTAGTGCAGGATGGAGGATTTTGAGGTTTAGGTCATAGAAAAAAATCAGTCTAGGACATTAAATAAAATACTGCCAACTGTAAAAATCATCTAGGAGTCATCTTCAGGGCAGGATTTATTCTTTCTGAATGTCTGAACTGGAAGTGGTCAACTCCGTGAGATGGGAACTTCTGGTTTTGACGTATGCTTTGAAGAAACATCCCCGGACCACACCCACCACCTCTTCACACCGTGTCTGCACAGGTGTTCTCAAAGGGACCTCTCTATTTCTGCAAGTCAGCATTACAGGCATGCTTATTCCAATCGTATCTTAGGAAATTAAGTATTCTCAAGAGCAAAATATGGAAAAATTTTAATAAAAGCATCGAAATTTAAAGCACAACTTCATGGGCTATTTAGGTTGGGCTTGTCTGCTTAAGTTCCAAAAACTACGCTTAATATTTCAGTCCCAAGTGAGAATACAAGAGCTAAGTAGTAATACTTACTAGAAAAGTGCAGGATAGTCCAAAAGATGAATTGAATTTTGTCAGCACGTGATTTTAGCATTAGACGAAGATATGGGCACATGGTGTTTGTGTTGCCAAATCCAGCTAATGTGCATCCAATTAACATTAGCTTAGCAGGTGCATGTGGGAAATAGTGTCAGCCCAAACCAATGAAGAAATCCATGTGTGTGTACACAGATGTGGAAAGTATTTCTGTGCGGGTGTGCCTGCACACCTGTGTGTGCCCACCTCTCTACATTTCGTTGGTCATGATTCATTTTCTATGGCACTTGGTTTTCCCGTTGGAAATGTAGACTTGGATAGCACTGTAAGATTTTAGGCCCATAGTGATCTGAAGCCAAAGAAAGGAAGCCACAAAAAGGAAGAACAGATGAGATTAGAAAAGGAAGCACATTAAGGTAAGAGGAATAAAGACTGATGTTACAGGATCGTGGGTAGAGATAAAAACTTATAGGGGCTTATTACAGACTGAATTGTGTCCCCCAAATTTCTTTTCTTTTTGGTTTACCAATGCCTTTTATTTCTTTTTTTTTTCAGCTTTGTTGAGATATGACTGACATATAACTCGTGTAAGTTGAATGTGTACAGTGTGATGATTTGATACATGTATATATCGTGAGATGACAACCACAATAGGGTAGTTAACAACTCCATTGCCTCACACATAGTTACATTGTTCTGTGGTGAGTCCATCTCAGATTGGACTCAGCGACCTTCCAGTGTACACCCCAGCATTGCTGACTACAGTCACCAGTGCACATGTGAGATCCCCGGAACGTAGTCATCTCACAACTGGGCCAGTTGGGGGACCTGCAGGCCAGGTGTCCCCAGTGGTCCATGGGCTGGCCTCCAATGGTGTTCATGATGGGTTAGGAGGACCCACATCCCTTTGACATGTTCCACTTGGAGCCTGCCTGAGTTCCCCAACCGCTGGCGGCCCCTCGTCTGTAGCTCAGGACATGGCCCTCAGGATGGTGGGAGAGGAATGGCCTCTGACAGCACAGCTCGGGTCACCATTCCCTGTCACCCTCACCCCCCAGGAGAAACCATGGCTAAGAAGGGCACTCCTGGCACTGAGCTATGCGCCTTGGGGAGCAGAGCTGCAGGTGAACTCAAGCTGTTCCTCTAACTCTCTCCAGGGCCTTCCATCTCAGGGTGCTTTTGCTCCAAAGTGTGCTGGAGCTTTGCTACTGGGCTCCCGGACTTCCACAAAGGCCCTCTGGTCAGTGGGAGATCATCTAAATCAGTGGGTGTCTGAGCCAGTTCACGGGACACTGCAGGGGCCATGGTGGACAAGGTCTGTGTGTCTATTACCCGACTCACGAAGGCAACACTTCTCCTGGGCCCCGTGGTGTATGGTGCTGGTTACAGAACCAAAACCCAAACGGGCTGTAGCCAATCCTCAGGGTTACGGGGCTGTTTCTGGGTCTCTGGGCAGGACCATGGTGGCGAGTCAGCTGCCCGGGTGCAGGCCTGTCTTCTCAAAAGGTCCCTCCTTGTTCTTGGACTGCACCAGGGTTTTGCAATCTCCCGCCTGGATCGCTCAGCTGCCACAAAAGTACTTTTTCCAGCATAGATGCCAGGTTGTTGTTGTTGAGCATGGAATGACAAGGGACATCTTACTTGTTCATTTTGCTGACATCACTCCCCCAAGTTCGTACCTTGAAGTCCTAATGCCCAGCACCTCAGCATGCGACCGTGTCCAGAGACAGGGTCTTTAAAGAGGCAATTAAGTTAAAAAGAGGTCATTCGGGTGGGGCCTAAACCAACATGACTGGTGTTCTTAAAAGAAGGGGCAATTAGAACACAGACATGTGGAGGGAAGACCATGTGAAGACAGATGGCTGCAGCCACCAGCACACCAAGTGGAGAGGCCTCTGAAGAAGCTGGCCCTGATGACCCCGGGGTGGCAGTCAGAGCAGAATGACACAGTGTTTGAGAGGCTGAGGGCGACAGACTACACAGCTTCCTTCCAACAAAGTGGGAGGCAAAATGCCACGCAGGGTTCCAGAAAATGGGGATTTCCGGAGAGGTCTGGATACCTGCAGAATTGCTTTCAGTGAGGTTTGCACAGACCAGGATCTCCATTTCCATCAGTTGAACCTCTCTTAGGTTATATATGGTTTTCCTCACAAACACTGTTTCCCCTGGAAATTCTCGTGCAGCAGAAATAAATGACAAGCACACAGAAAGCTTGCTGCTGAGCAAGATGATAGATTCCTCCTGGTTGTTATGCAACTCAAAAATCCAGTTGAATCTGTCACTTGAACTGAGACTGAAGACTGGCCCCTTTGATTAAGGCAAAAGGCTTCTTTGTCATCACACTTAGGTGGGAGCAGAGCTGGTATGGCTCGTTAGGTCAGAGAAAGAGAATTAAAATAGAAAACAGCCAGAAAACAATTTCTATGGTTTACAAAAACAGTAGAAGTAGATTTATTTACCAATATTTCAGATATCTAAACAATCAAGAGCAATTTCAATAAGATTATTTTAAAAAGAAATTGTCACATATTATGATTATTTGGACCAAGTCATGTTTTTGAGGCTTTTGTTTTACTAGAATGGGAAGGAATGCCAAAATATGGCTAAAAAATGTGGGCTACTTTAAAGGTACACATCCAGCAAATTAACACAAAAATGTAATAAAAGTATACTATTCATGATGTGGACAAAATATATAAAGCTGCTAATTTATAATGGACTACAAGAAGGTGGTCTGGTGATGGGAAGGGAGCTTGAAACGTCTCATCAACGTCTTCTGCTCTTGCAATTGGAGACGGGCTGAGCAGTTACCCTGTGACAGAGGCTCATGCCCGACTGTTTCAAGTTTCTCTCTTACAGATTCTGGAAGAGGCAGCAGGGTTTTCACACTTCTCCCGTTTCTACTTGAGGACGGTCTCATCTCGCCTTTCAAATCTTCTACTCCCTTCTCTCCCCACACCTCTTCCTGCGCCAGTTCCTGGCTCCAGACTCTGTTCCTCAGAACGCGGAGTCTGTGCTCCACGCGTCCGCCGGGCGGTGTGAACTCGCATTTTGAGAACCACCAGAGGAGAATCAGGCTGATCGGCGCCTTCTCCTTGGAGACGCAAGGCCGGCGGACGCATCTGTGGGCAGCTCTGAGGGGTCGGTGGGGTTGTGTCCATCTTTGATTTTCATAGAAGCCTTCGTGCTCTTTATGTTCCTTAAGAAATTGTCAAATACATAAACTTATTTAAACTTCATGGCAAAGCTTCGACCGCATGTAGTTTCTCCAGTTTACGGACGAGAAACTGAGAGCCAGGGGAGCGGAGTGAGTTCCCGGTCACGGCGAGTTCAACCTGGGGTTGCCGGGTCTCCCGGTTCTTCGTCAGCCTGGGCTCGTTTAGTACACATTCAACTTCTCAAGACCCTTAGAAACAGCCGTTGCTCCTTTTCCCGTTTAGCAAGCTCAGGGCACGTGAGGTGGGTGTTTTCCCAAAGCTGGGCGACAAGGAGGGAGAAAAGGGGGAGTTGGAACGGCGGAGCGGCCGGGAGCTGGAGGCTGAACCCGGCTCATTCAGTGCTGTGAGGACATGTGACTTGCCTGCACTAAACTATGAAATAGGGACTCAGGACGTCCAATATTTTACGTGTTCCTGTGGGACTACCCACTTCCACATTCTTCGTTCATGTAGAGCATGTTTAAAGATGAAAAGAAAAGAGGACAAATCCTTAACAATCTCATATATTCATTCTACCTAGTCGTCATAAAGCAGGTCTGTTGAGGGGACTATTTTAGTCCCAAATTGTTACTTTTAAGTTTTAAGATCCTCTGACAGTCACACCAGGGGAGAGAGTCAAGAGAATTTCTGCCTCAGTTTCCTTCCTGGGCAAGAGGGTGGAAAAGAGGAAAGAGCTTCAGGCAACTGCCAGTCTGCCGGCAGCATGGCACCAGTCGCCTCCTCCCTCTGTTCCAGGAACTGCAGGCCCAGCATCTCCACAGCGGGACTGGCCAGGAAGGAGGGGAGGCTGACACTGCTGGCCAGCCAGCAGATTTCATGTCTTGCCGTATGTTGACATAACTTATCCTTTTAAAAGCACAGCGCTGTTGATATATTGAGGTCTGAAATGGTGAGCCAGCCGGTGTCGAAAGATATGATTGCAGTTGGCTTTTTATCTTTGAAAGCATATATTTTAATTGATTTTTGAAACAGCATGAATCTAGAATATGTAAGGTTACTCTTCTCTAATCTAGTAGAAAATTATTTTTCTCTACAGTGTATGACAAACTAGGAAAGCATGGTTCATAAGTGATGCTATTGTCCTTGTCTGTAGGAACCTGGAAATGTCTGCACAATTTGCACGTGCTTATTGCTCTGCCTGGAGCACTCTGCTGGGTTTCCTTCCCTGTAAGATTCTCTATCCACCCTCTGGTGGGAGCTCACCTCTCCTAGCAGCTTCCCTCATTTGGGAGGTCACCTCTCCTAGCAGCTTCCCTCATTTGGGAAGCTCACCTCTCCTAGCAGCTTCCCTCATTTCTTCACACAGGGAGCTCACCTCTCCTAGCAGCTTCCCTCATTTCTTCACACAGGTCATGGTAGATACTTCCTAAGTAGACTTAACCTTTCATACTTGTATCTTGTAACACACATACATGTTACAGTCAACATGCATAGTCGGTCCAGATATGCATTATTCATCTTTGTGTCTCCAGAACTTAGGAGAGTTCTCGACATTCGATAAATACTTGTTGACCAGGGTATCTGATTTTCCACCCATTTCATGAAGACTGTAATTGCAAGAAGCATTGTTTATCTTTGACTTACCAGTGTTTTACCCTGTCATGCACATAATAGCTATTCAAGAATATTAAGTGAATAAAACAAAAATATTTTAAAATTATTTACACCTAAATTAAAATTATTATTATTTCCCTTGGCTCGTGTGTTTAGCAGGATGTCTGAGAAGAGCAGCTATTTTAGCCATGTGATAGTATAGAGTTAGGAAAGAAGTTCAATTATTTTTGCTTACTTAATCGACTGTACACTTAGATTACAGTTGCCCTATAATGATGCCATTTTTCATCCTATTAAAGAGATAGTCGTTATATAATAAGTACACAAATTACGATCAATTCCACGGAGAAAAATAATCATATCTAGATTTGTAGAATACAATGGAAAACATTATTTTAAAGAAGCAGTATTTAAGCTGAAGCCTAGAGGATGCTCAGAAGGAGAATGGAGGGCACATCACTCTGGATCCTGAGAATAGTGTGAGTGAAGACCGAGAAGAGTCAGAAAGGTTGATGCCTTCAAGCAACTGAGAGCAAGTGTCACCGGAACGAGGTGCATGAATGCAAAGCTGCACAGAACCAGGTTGGCAGAGCAAGAAGCAGCAAGATTCCGCAGGACCCTAGAGGTTATTTTCAGGGTTTACAGTTTCTTTTATTTATTTTCTTAAATATATTGGGAAACCATTGAAAAATTGTAAGCAGACTGCATGAGTTGATTCATATTTTAAAAACATCAACTTGTAAAGTACAGCATGGTGACTATAGTTAACAATACAGTATCCCATATTTGAAAGTTGCTAAGAGAGTAGATCTTAAAAGTTCTCAGCAGAAAAAAAATTGTCTGTTTACCTTTACCTCTTTTACTTCTTGATGGCACTCCCTGCTGGAAAGGAGATGTGTGCCTGCTAGACATCTAACCATAACTGAAACAGTCAGCAGGGCACCTCCTGCAGGCACCAGTCACTTAACTAAAATGAGGCAACTCATGAAGCATCACCTTGTAAATGTATTGTGATCATTTTGCAATGTACACAAATATCAAATCATCATGTGGTACACTTGAAACTAATATAATGTTATATGTAAATTATATCTCGATAAAATAATCATCCTGGATACTGACTGGAGAAGGAATTTGAGGGGAAGTTGGACCTGGAGAAAGTAGTTGGAGAGGCTGCTGTGGTGGACCTGTTGATCAGTGACAATATCCTGGAGAATTATTTCAATGGAGATGGAGAGAAGTAAAGAGATGGGAGATGCTTTTAGGGAGGAGAATCATAAGGATGTAGTGATGGATCAGATGAGGATGAGAGGGAAACGGAGGCTTCAAGAATGACTCCTTTCAGAATTCAACATCTGGGTGGATGCAGTGCCCTGTGCTGGTATTTGGATGACGCAGGAAGAGTCTGCTTTTGTGCCGGACATGGAGACTTAAACTCAGAGAGCAGTACTGCACATTAAAATGTTTAAATACCTGACAAATAAGTGAAACAAGGACATCAAGTACACAGCTCATTATATGAACTTGGAGCTCCTGGAGGAAGTGTCGATTTGGAATATATATTTTAGAGTCAATGGTCTCTATATATCCTGTTAATTCTGTTTCTCTGGAGAATACTGACCAATACAGCTACGACACCCATTATCCTGCACAGTTCCCTATTACATGCTCTATATTTTTGGCCTTCCTAGAAACAGCCCCATTTCTGAGCACTTTTATTTTCAGATAAAAATATATTTGACCTGGGGGAGAAAACATTTTTTTCTGGTTATCTGACCTGTTCCTCATCACTTTAGCCAATGGCATTATGGTGTTGCCTCAAACTTTATTAATTCATTGATTCTGCAAATATTTATAGAGCGTTTATATATATATAAAATATATGGTATTGGTTCACACAATTATGGAGGCTGAGAAATCCCTTGATTTGACATCTGCAAGCTGGACACCTAAGAAAGCTGGTGGAGAAAACTGATGTTCCAACTTAAGTGATTAGGCAGAGAGTACGTTCAACCTACCTCTGCTTTTTTGTTCAATTCAGGCTATCAGTGGATTGAAGGATGCCCACCTGCATTGGGGAGGGCCATCTGCTTTATTCAATCCACCAATTCAAATGCTAATCTCTTGCAGAAACACCCTCACAGACACAACCATAAATAATGTTTAACCAACTGTCTGGGCATCCACGGGCCAGTCAAGTTGACACAAAATAAAATTAACCATCACAACAGCAAAGGCTTCATTACCCTATTGAACTAAATTTTGATGTTACTAATAGAGAAAGATAGATACATGTCTGCATTGTTCATTACATTCTATGTCAACAGTGACTACGGAAACTGTTTCTATACGCCAACTTATTTTTGTAGAGTGTGATATTGTGTCACTGTAGATTTATTTATACCCTAAGGCAAACATAAGTTAAAATATATATTCTAGAAGCTTGTGCTTTCTTCCCTTAATAGCAGCAATGATAGAAAGAAAGAAATTGCTTTTTATTGTAAGGGATGACTCAGAAAGGGATAACACCATGTAGATACATTTAGTTTTATAAGAGTGTTTAGCAAAGAAGATAATTAATGAATATATAACCCCTCAAATGGTAAAAGTAAGGGACAAGCAGTTGCCTCCTAAGGCAGGAAGGAGCTGAAGCTGGTTGAGGACACATCATGTGCGAGGTGATGTTTCATGAATTGCCTCATTTTAATTAAGGCGACTGGTGCCTGTGGGAGGTGCCCTGCTGACTGTTTCAGTTATGGTTAGATGTCTAGCAGGCATGCATCTCCTTTCCAGCAGGGAGTGCTGTCAAGAAGTAAAAGAGGTAAAGGTAAACAGAACATTTCTCTGTACAGTAAGTTCTTGGTCATTCAAGGGAATATTGCATCTCTCACCTAGACCTCTCCAACCCTCTGTCGTTTTCCCCTCATGATCCAGAAGGTGTTTTCTACATTTATGTTTTGATGGATTTCTTCGCTTCTCAAGAGTGACATTTCTTTCAAGAATTGGAGTTTTAAATTTAAAAATCATACATTTAGTCTCGTGATTTTCATGCCTTAGTTAAGTGATTTTATCTTTCGTTTTAGTTCATGAACTATAGCTTGTCCTCGTTGCTCTGCTTGTTTGTCTTGTTTCTAGCAGCTGGCCTCCCTAAGGTCTGTTATTATTTCCTCTTTCCAGCTTCAGGCTCTCTTCATCCTTGCCTGTGAAGATACACAGTGTTCTTTTCAGGCTGCACGTCTGCACGTCTGGAGGGGAGCAGACTCCTCTGCGGTCGGCCAGCTCCGTGTCCTCGGACGTGGCAGGAAGGCAGTCTGCCCCATGCATACCTAGTGGAAGCAGCACTCTCACGGCCTCAGGAAGAACGAGGTTGATGCTGAAAACCCTGTGCCTTCCTTTCCTCGCCTGCAGCAGCCTCTGGACTTCACCCTCCCTGAGACCTGCCCATGGTTCTACCACAGCTGCTGGTGGCTCCGGAGAACTAGCAAGGGGCCACTATCTTCCCCCATATAAATGACGCATCTGGATGTCTCAAAGACATCTCACAATCCTCTGTATAAACAAGCCCCTTTCATTCTCCACCTGCCCCCAAAGCTGTTCTTTCTGTGAAGGTTCCTATCTCACTAGGTGGCCCCACCATCCATCCAGCCCCAGAAGTCATGCTTGTTTCTTTGCACCCTCATCTTCACCACCCCATTCAATATCTAGGCACATCCCGTCAGCCAAGTCACCAAAATACGTCTTAAATCTTTTCATGTCTTGTCTCTATTGTAATGACCTCTCAGAAAGCATCATTCTCCTGGACTAATGCAATAACTGCCTAATTGGGCTTTGCTTCCAAACAACAGCTAAAGTGACTTTAAAAAATTACGCAAAATAGATTTTCTACTTAAAATGGTCTCCTCATTGCATCTGGAATAAACCAAATCTTCTTACTGTTGCTCAGAACTTCTGCTGCACGTTGCTCCTCCTGCCTTGTCTGCGTCTCCCGGTTCCCTGTCCTTTGGTTCCTTTTGCTCTGACTTCTCTCTGATCCTGACAGACGTCTGTCCCTCTCCTGTCCAGGCATTGTGTGTGGTCATCTTTCCTGCCCGCAGTGCTCCTCTCCGGCTCTTCCTGCACCTCCCCTGTTCCCACTGACAGGAGCTCAGCTGGAATGTCACCTGCTCGAACAGGCATCTCCTGACACCTTGTTAAAGATGACCCTCACTGAGCTATCCTTTCACACGTTATTTATTTATTTCCTTTAGCATTCCCAGCACAATTTGTCCTTACTTGTCTATCCGGGGGGTCTCTCTGCCCTGCTCAAATGCAAATCCCATTCGGGTCTTGGACATTTCAGTTTTGTTTGTCTCTGTGTCTTCAGAGTTCAGAAGAACACACACGGCACATGACGACCTCCTTTGGATAAATGAATAAATAAATACGTGAATGGGATGGTGATGGGTAATTCAAACTGGAGTGATTGGCATTCTCACACACGGTCTGGGCTAATATATCCTGGATAAAATATACCTTTAACCTCATACAGGCTACTGAGAGAGTGTAATAAAGTTTCTCTTTAGATTCTCCCTATATTGCAAAATTGATTAATAGCATATGGATGATTTTGCTCTGTGCAAAAATGTTCTATAATATTGGTCATATTTTTAGCAGTCATAGATAGTGCTGATGATAATCAGTCTTCATACAGTTTAAGTGCTATTATGTAGTATCACAATATAGGTGTTGTGGGAGAAGAATGGATGATATGAATTCCAGTCTCATAGCTTTGCTAGCAAATTACCTGTATGATTTTGTGCAAGTTATTTAATCTCTCTAAACCTCAGCTTTCTCACATGCAAAGTAAGACTAACCTCATAAGATTGTGGTGAAGATTATTTAAAATAATACTTTCATGTGTCACATGGGAAAACTGTCAAAATTTTATTTATTATTACATTTTAATAGCTCATAACAAAATAATAATTGTCTTAGCTCAGCCCGTGATGACAAAATGCCATAGACTAGCCTCCTTAAGTAGCAGACAGTTATTGTCTCACGGTTCCGGGAGCTGGAAGCTAGCCAGCGCGGTTGGTTTCTGGTTAGATCTGCTTCCTGGTTTGCAGTGGCGCCCACAGGGCCTCTTCTTTGTGTGCTTGGGAGGCAGAGTGAGTGGGCCCTCTGATGTCCCTTCTTACAAGGACACTAACCCTACAGGCCAAGGTCCCACCCTTACGACCTCAATTAACCTTCACTACCTCCTTCTCAGCCCATCTTCAAACACAGTTATATTAGGGGGTAGAACTTCAACATATGAATCTGGGGACACAATTCCATCCTTAAAATAATAAGTGTAAGATATTGTATCTTCAAATGATCATTTATGAATGTATTTAGTTCTATTATTTTCTAGATTTTTTCCTTTGAGTTGTTAATTACCTATGGATATTTTCCAGAAAGTAAAGTTTTTCTTTTGATACTAGTTTTTAATATTTATATTGGTACACCATAATTCATTGTTTTGCCTAGGAAGAATAATTCCCAAATTGGAAGAGACATAAAACACACAACTTACTTCAGGAGCTGCCAAGAGGAATTTTTTCCCTGATATTTTAAAGTATGGGATTAATTAACTTTGTTCTATTTAGTGTTGAGGCAAAGAATTTAAATGGTTCATTAAATGGCTCATGCGTGGTGTGCATTTGAGCACATACTCTTTACGGAATAGTCACGAGCAAACCTTGATGTCTTCGTTACACAGTAGCATCCTGCAGTGTCAAAGCACAAGACTCAAAGACTCTGCTTTAAATCTAAGCCCTGTTGGTAAATAGCTCTGTGACCTTGGGAAAGTTACTTAATCTTTCTGAACAGCAATAGTCGTATTGGTAAAGAAGAGACAAGAACACTCATCGTGCAAGGACTCTAAGGACCAGATGGGCTGTGGACTTCAAGCTCATGAGGCACTCAGGGCGTGCTGTGTTTCTCACAGTTACTTCAGTCCCAAGATCTGAGAAACTCACAGGCTTATTTTAAATTATTGGCACCACGGCCTAAACTGATTATGAACGTGCCTTTGTAAAGACGAGGGAAGGCCATGGTGGGGAGTGGGGGCAGTGGGCACCAGGAAGGCGGAGCACCAGAGCCAAGAACTGTGAAACGCTGTGACTGAGGTGTGTAGACAACAGAAGTTTTAAAATAGCTTTTTTTTTTAACCATAATCCCTGCTCTTTGCATGTGAAAGTGGACGTGTGTGTGTGAGATTGTGAATGACACGGATAGAGATAGAGATAGTCAGAGAGAGAGACAGAGAGAACGTGGGAGGTGGCCCCAAATCCAGGTTTTCCATTACAGCTTTAAAAAGAACAAGCCTAATTATTTTCTTATAGTCACGATGGTTTTGTCACTTCTCCAACACAGCATACCTCTATCAAATAACAGGATAACAGCTTTTCCTTAAAAAGCTTTCCTATAGAAAAAACTATTATGATGATTACCAGAGGGAAACAAAAGAATGCTCTGTTCTTGGTATTTATTTTAGCCTTACCACTGGAAAATTAGGAATGTGAAACTTATTTAGTAAAATATTAATTGAACAATAAAACACAATAAATATTTTTTTAAAAAGTTGAAAATACTTAGAATCTACTGGCCATTTACTTGTTAACTGTAATATGTAGAGCACAAAATTAATCCAAGGAGTATAGGTGCAGTATCTCTTTCTATTAATATTTAAGATTTCAGTTGGTTCATAAAGTTCATATGAGAATAAAAGAAAATAACTTGTCTATATATCTACTGCTTTAGATGCATGAATAATTTCTGGGAAAGAATAATATCCCCTGCTCTAAGAACTCCAGAAATATATTCTAAAACATCAAATTTAAGCCGTCTCTGTAGCATCTTAGGAAAATGGAAGTGTTTCATAAAATTAAATTTTATGGATTTGTTAGATCAATAATGTCAGAAATTAGGGAGTTGTGCTAGAGGAAAATCCTAGATGAGATATTGGAGAATATTAAATTATAAGTGACACATTAGTACAAGTTTGTGGATCACTACACAGCACTAAAGAAACAACCAAAGAAAAAGGACAGGACATGTTATAAAGACGTTTCCAGCTTGTGTGTAATATACACAAGCACATATACAGAGCATATTGTACACGGTATATACAGAGTTAGCTTGTATGTGTATACACACACAGATATGCATATGCACGTGTATGTATGTATATAAAACATTTTTCCCAAGAACAATGATAAAGTCTTGAGAAAATATAAGCAACAATAGCACCCACAAGACTATTTCACAGCACGGAAGAGCAAAGAAAAGAAGGCTGAAGCTGGAGGCTGTGTGACCAGGTCAGGTCCCCACCCCCTCTCTCTGCAAACTCCTCCTGAGTCTCTGGCTGCCCTGCCTGCACATCACAGGCACAGCCCACGGCTGGGAGCAGCTCGGGAGCAGAACAGCTGGACGCTGCAAGAGGGGAGAGGTTGCAGACGGCACTCCTTGTAGCAGAGACAGAGTTTAGAGTTTCTCTCACCAAACTAGAGGGTCTCAGAAGACACCTTGGGTTTTCCCAGAAGGTTTGGGCCCCAGGAGTAAATATTATGCCCAGGATTAAGAGACTAACCCTAAAACTAAGGGCAAAACTAAAACAGATTTATCCTGACAAAGCGTAAAACCAAACCTCTACATATTCAAGAGATCTACCAGTCATTTAACTGCCTGTTAGGAGAAAGCACGGCACTTTTCAGATGCAGATAATAGCATCCAGAGTCTTAAGATCACATCTTACAATAGCTAGTACACAACCAAGAATTATCACATATGCCAAGAAGTATAAACGTGATCCATAATGAAGAAACACTGAATCAATAGGTTTAGCAATTGGTAGATAAGCCCTCTAGATAATTACGATAAATATGTTAAAGTATTTACAGAAAAAGATGGCTTAATGAGTCAAAAGGTGGAGAATTTCAGGAGATACACAAAAACTGTTTAAAAAAACAAATGGAAATCCTGGAACAATATCTGAAATCAATATAAAACATTAGATGTTTCGTTTCAATTTTGAGCATGTAAATAGTTGATAATAAGTACTTGATGATACTTGATTGATCTTGATCGATCTCATATCGGTTTCCAAGATTTTACTCCTGGAATAAGGCTTTTCTTTTGTTTCTATCACTACTAGAAGAGAAAAATAATTTTTTAGAAAAATTATTAGAGTGTTTCACTTCCAATAATTACTACCATTTCTGGCCAGAGTCTATTCTTGCCATCAACTCACAAAATATGAGAATTGGTATACAATGCCTTATCAAAAATGAAAACTAGATTTGGCCCCAAATGAGTCATGATCTTTTAATATTTATTTGAGTCATAGTTTAAGACTCATTTGAGTCATAAATATTAGAAGATCATGATTCGTTTGAGTCACAGTTTAAGACAAATAAGCAAGCAAAGAAACATATAGGAAACTTTGATTCATTTTGAAATATTCTACCTTCTATATTGAATATAAAGTTTGTATGTATTAATAATTATTTTTTGATTAATGACTCGCTTAGAGAAATGAAGAATTTAATTAGCATCTATCCTCACTTGGAAAGAAATTGTTCATCAGGCACCTAGGAGAAATGTCAATTAGGAGAAAAGAATATATCTCAAAACCCCATGAGGCTTGTAGGCAGAGAAAAAAAACTGAGGGAAGAAAAATGATACAATACGCTGAAAATTCATCATCTGTGAATTTAGAAGAATCAAGTTTTCACTGGTTTTCAGTCTTCAAGGGCGTTTGCCCATCAAAAGTAAATCCAAGGAAACAGATTCGTTCATTAATTTTATGAGCATTTATAGAGTTGTTGAACTATGCTAGGCACTCTGTAAACTGTTGAATGTCTAGAGGTGAATAAGACATGAACTCTGCCTGTGAGCTTTGTAAAGTTTGTTGGAAGGCAGAGTTAAGCAAATGGATGTTTCCTAGACAATGCTGTAAGTTGATGATTTTGCCATGCGACATTGTGGGAGCACATGGATGAACACTGAACACAGCCTGGGGTGGAGGTATCCAGGAGGCTTCCTAGAGGAAGAGGTGCATGTGGTTCATCCTGAAGGACAAATAGGAAATATCCAGGTTTGATGAGCAGAAGATGGAAGGGGGAGTGGGGAGAAGAGAGTCCTAGTCACAGAAATAAAATATGCAGAGCTCATGCTTCACTCTAGAACTATGAATACTTAGACTGACTGGACGCCACGGGTAATGTAGGGTGTGCTACTGAAGAAGCTGGGAGAGAGAGGTGGAAGCCAGACTAGTGAAGGATAAGAGGGGTTTACAGCCCAGAGAAGCCATTCAAGGATTTTATAAACTCCGATTATAGAGAGGTCACTTTGAAGGCAGTGCAGAGTGGATTTCATTTGAGTGAGATATAATGGAGGATTGTCAGCAGACAACTACATCAGCCCAGAAGAGAAACTGTGAGGTTCTGATCAAGGGTAGAGCAGGAGCTTAGGGAAAAAGGGAACCTATCTGGGTGATTTTAGAGTTAGTCTAAAATAACTTGTCATTGATTGGATTTCAACTGAGGAAAGGGAGAAGTTACAGATTATTTTCAATGTTTTTTTTTTTTTTTTGGTCTAGGCCACTCTATGGATAGTAGTAATATTCTACTAAATAGGAAGAAGAATTTCAGAGACAAAGATGATTATTTTGTTTTGACCAGTTTATTTTGAAGTATCTGTTATGCATAGGCCAGGGTGAGAGAAGGTTAATGGAATTTTAATCTGGAGCTTAGAGCCCGGACCTCAGAAGAGAAGTATAGATATGGGCATAATGTAAATGCAGATTTGGATGTAATTTTCATATACGTTGATGTCCTGAGAGTGGAAGAAATTATCTAAATAAGACTCTTATATGAAAGCTATAAAAACATGAAGAATGGGCCTCTGGAGTAAACAGTAGCATCTATGTGGTAGTTAGAGGAAGGAAAGCCAGAAAAGGGTCCAGAAAAGGAATGACCTGAGAAGAGAAAAGAGGCAAATACAGAAGGAGAGACTTCTTAAGTGGGAAGTGATCAAAAGGCATGTACTGCTTCAATCTGGTCAAGGACTGAGCACATCCAATGGATTTAGCAACAAAGAAGGCAAAGGTAAGTTTGGTGAGGGTGGTTTCAGTGGAACGGTGTGCTGGAAGCCAAAAAGCATTAACCAAAGCAGCAGAAAATTGGTAAGCAAGAGGAGAAAGCAAATGTGAACAGTGCGAGATGGAGCAGATGTGAGCGTGCTGACATCCTGGGGTGGGGCAGAGGGTGGAATCACAGAGAAGTGAGAGGTCATGGATCAGAAGAGCGATGGTTTAATCGATGGGCTGCTGCTCGTGGGAAGGACTGCCAAGGGTCCAGACACAGGTAACATGTGGATGAAGACCAGGAGAAGACGGTGACCAGAGGAAGATGGCAGAAGCTTGATGAGCTGTGCAGACAGTGAGCCTAGTCAGCAATCTGTGGCACTTGAACCGCTAAGCCCCACAAAAGGAATCCAAATATCATGCCAGGAATTATTTGGGTGGCACAGAAGAGGTGTGGTGCTGTGGAGACATGGAGCTCAGCTGGAAGGAGTAATCAAACCCAGAGGAGACCAATGTCAAGGTGGTTGGAGAAGAGCATCCGTCAGCTGTAAGGAACCACACTTCCAAAAATAAAATGAAACACCCATTAAAGGTGTTTTTGGTTGTTTGTATGTAAATTTCATTCATTCAGTTTTAAGATAATCTCAGTTCATTTTGTTTTGTTTTTTTGCCAGGAAAGATTTGCCCCAAGCTAACACGTGTTGCAAATCTTCCTTTCTCTCCTTTTACTCCCCACCCGCCCCGCAAAGCCCCAGTACATAGTTGCATAGTCCAGTGTAAGTCCTTATAGTTCTTCTGTGTGAGCTGCCACCGAAGCATGGCTGCTGACAGACGGGTGGTGTGGTTTCGTGCCTGGGAACCGAACCCGGGCTGCCAAAGTGGAGCCACTGAACTCTAACTGCTAGGCCATCAGGGCTGGCTCCATATTAAAGTTCTAATCAAAATGAATCATAGGGCAAAACTTTTGATGGAAATTCTCAGATCATTGGCTCTGCCTGCCCTCAAATTGGAGTATACGTCCAAGTCTCTTGGATAAAGGATTCAAAATGAATAAATTAATCCTTTTTCCTTATACCCAAAATTAATGTAAATAAAACTATTCGCTTTTTTCCACTCAACTAATATAACTTGGTACTTGATGTAGATGAGAAAAATTGGTGCAAAGCCATTTTTCATTTCATTTCATTTCTCAGAGAAATGAGAATCTAATACGTACAGTTAAATTGCCCAAAGACAGGGACTCTGTGACTTTCCTCCAAAACCTTTACCTTGCAAAATATTAGCAACTTTATATACTGGAAAATAGTTTCTTTTGCTTATGACAAAATTTATTTTGGTTTGTAATCACAGAATATAATGGAACAGCCATTTATGTGCCTTATAAGTATTAAAAATCGAAATCACTATAGCAAAATGTTCCTGAACGATGCTTCCATTTGGGCTGTGGGACTTGAGGAAGATGTGGGTAAAAACCTGCATGTCAGAATCATTTGCTCGAAGCCGCCTAAGTTCTAAAATGTCTTACAGGAAGATAGGAGAGCAATAGAAACTGAGTTGCAAAGTATAAGGTCTCCCATTCAATGTATTACAGGTGATCTCTGAATAAATGGAAGGTGATTTATTTATTGCCGCAAAGCACTGGAGTTAGACCTCCCTGGACAGGTCCTTCCCAGTAGAAATCTGTGGTCTGGTGATGAATTGTTCCAGGAGGTGCCTCATGACGGCTCATGGCTGGAAGATAGACAGGCACTGTGATGACGGAGACCCGGCTTGTATTCTGAGTCAAATGAATGTCACAGTCTTCTAGTTTTCCGCAGAACCTTGTTTTGAAATAAAGCACTCTCTGTTGCTCAAGCTGGATTAACTGTGGCACATGAGCTTATGGCCACCAACCCTCAGTTTTCAATTTCCAGCGAGGCGCTGTACACGAAGAGGATTGTTATCTCACAGTTGACCTGCTTTTAGTGAGCAGGGGTAGTGTTTAAAGGGCAGTTGCTTATTCTGATTAATACTGGAGTTCCCACTCCCTTTGATACACAACTACGATTCTGTCCATGGTTTTCAGGTCTTTTAGGATGCTTTTTCCTCTACAGATTTAATTTGTGAGGCATGTATGTGTTCCTTTAAGGTGTCAGTGAAAATCATTCTTCTTATCTGGGCTTAGATGGCTGCAGCAAAAGGCTTCAGAAATTCCTATTTCAGAGATTTGTGCAATACTGCCAGATCATGTAGTGGAATGATGAAACAACGAGGCAGAAATAATCTGAGGACAATGCCTGAGAATAAGAGGTAGGAATATCCACAATGTATTATTTCACCAGCTCTAAATATTTCCAAATAAAAACAGATTAAAGACAGGTTTGGGAGTATAAATAATTTGCAAAATCCACAAATTCGGGAATACACTGAGTAAAGCATGTAGAAGCACAGAAAAGCACAGTCCTTTTGGGATCTACTACCTAAGCCACAGGAGAGGAAAGTCTGAAGTCGTTCCAGAAATGAAGTAAGGTAGCAGAAAGACTCAGCAGAAGCCTAGAACCACATGTGTACAGGGTTCCTGTAGCATGGTGTGAGGAAAACAACAATGATGACTTTATTTTTCTATTTATAATCCTCTCCTGACTTGAAGGAGAGTGAAACTGGGCAAACGGAGGATATTTTATTTGCTGAGAAGAGTAATGGATGTCAATGGGGATTTGCAAGTTAGGAAATATTTGAATTATAGGAACAGTGTTACAGTTTCAATTGTAGGAGCAGCGCCCGCTAATTTGTCTTGAGAAATGGTGGGTGGTGGTCTTTGGACAGGATGGATCCAGGAGGGGCTGCAAGAAGGACAGGTGGGCAGGGAGAAGAGAAGGAGGAGGAAACGAGGATGGAGAGAAAGACAAATACCTTTAGGAACTGATTTGAGAAGAAATGCTCAGAGGGGAAATTCTCCCTTTGGACTAATCTACAAAATCCTTGGTAAAATTCACATTTTCCATTCAAGACACATTAAAATGAAAAAAATAAGTTATATATACATGAAGTTAGTTAAAATCTGGGTCTCGTAAATAATGGTAAGTGAAAACAATAGATTGCTGGGATCCGGCCGTCAAGAGTCATCTGCAGTCGGAGGGCCATGCTGTCGGAGGACAGGGTCATGCTGGGCCCTTGAAAAGGCTGCGTTGTTGCCTGTTGCAAAGATCCTGTAAGGTGGAAAAGTGAAACAGATTCAAAAGGGACTGTTTTCTCTAAGACAGGAACAAAGAAAGAGGAGTAGAGGAGAAAGGGGAAGCGAAAGGGCTCTCGAAAGCAAACTGCTGAGAAGAGTCGAGAAAAAGGAGCGAGATGCTCAAGTCGAGCAGTTTCCCTGTCTTCCCTCGGCTAAAGGACAGCCTGCCAGCCCGCAGTGGAGAGGAGATGCCCTGGTCCCTCGCTGTAGCACCCACATGCAGGCAGCTGGATGTTCCCGAGGGCGCAGAAGTCCCCTGGGTGCCGGCACACCATCAGAATCCACAAAATGACTTAATCAGAGGGACCCACTTCTAAAATCTTAAATAATATCTTCATCATAGTCTGAATTGTGCTCCACCAAATTCACGTGTTCAAGTCCTCGCACAGGCTGGCTGGGTTGCATAGTGGTCAAGTTCCTGCGCTCTGCTTTGCCAGCCCAGGGTTTGCCTGTGGGATCCCTGGCTAGATGTATGCACCATGCACTTCAAGCCATGCTGCGGCAGATGTCCCACATATAAATAGAGGAAAATGGGCACAGATGTTAGCTCAGGGCCAGTCTTCCTCAAAAAAAAATAGTCCTAACTCCCAGCGGCTCGGAACACGACGGCGTTTGGAGGTGGGGACTTTACAGAGCTAATTATGGTACAGTGAGGTCACCTGGGTGGACCCTAACTTAACGTGACTTGTGTCCTTAGCAGAGAGGACACTGGGAGGCAGACAAACGCAGAAGGAAGGCCACATGAAGACACTGCAGGAAGAAGCACATCCACGACCTGAGGACAGACCTTGAAGAAACCAACCCTGCTGCCGCCTTCATCGTCCAGCCTCCAGAAAAATAAATTTCAGTTTTTAAGCTGCTTAGTCTGTGGTACTTTGTTGTGGCATCTCTAACAAACTCATGGGCTCTTCTTTCCACTTTTCCCTCCCTCATGCCCTCATCCACTCCTAACTCGCAGTGGCAGACGTCATGAAATATGACTGACACCTGTACTCTGTTACCTAACCTGGGCTGATGCGGGTGAGACACATACTTAGACCTGCAGGACCCACGTAGCCGTGCCTGCATTGAGACGGCTGGTTTAACCCCAGGTCCTCTGCTGGTTCCAGCAGAGGCCTCGACTCTGTCTCCTCTCTGTCCTGTCAACCAAAGGGACACTAAGAAAGAAAAGTCTGTTCTTCATTATCCTTTGGGTTTTGGGAAAGGATTTTTGTTTTTAGAAAAAAAGATTCATAGCTGATGTTACCAGCTGCGGGCCTGAGGCAGAATGAGAGGCTCATGGGAATATTTGCTAGGTTAGTAAATACGCTACGGACATTTACAGTACTTAGCCTGAGAGCACACGGTGGAATCCTCTAGATGTTGTCCATCATTCTGTCATCGGAATCTCCTGGTTATTTTACTTGGCTACGCAGCTTATATTTGACTTCAATAAAGTTAGTCCTGCAAACTGCTGAAATGGCTTTCTCCTCTATGAAAGAAAGCACCTTTGTTTCAGCACAGTTTAACGTTAAGGGAATTCAGAACCTTGTAACGAGTAATATATGCATGATATAAACTTTTTACTTACTAGAATTTTTGGCCCACTAGAACACTGTATCAAGAATCTATATAAAAAGGAGAGTAATATATTAGTGTACTTGGGCAGGGCTAAGTGTTTTTATTCGAGGAATTATGGAAAACTTTCAAGCACAGTTCAATTCATTCAGCAATAGATGAGTAGACTCATCTTTAGTCCTCAGGATATTACTGTAGTCCTGAAGATATTCCCTTTGTCCTGAAGATTCAGACCAAAATCTTCCCTCTGGTGCTGGGACTGGGGGCAGAGTACCAGGTTGGAACGCAGGGAGCCTAAATTCTGAACTGGCTCCTTTTCACTGACTTTGACCTTTAGTAAGTCACGTCATGTGACAGCTCATCTTCCCATGTACAAAATGAGGAGGTAGCTGACTCCGAAAACCCTGTTCTTCCACTCACTGATCCATCCATCCATCCATCCAGAAGGCGTTCTGCTGGGCTCTCAGGACAGAGGGTGAGGAAGGGACATCGTCTGCTCAGTTGTCTGCAACAGACCTGAGACTCCACCTGGGGTAAAATGCCCCACATTGCTTAGGGAAAATGCCAAGCATCACTTTAATTTAGCCTGATTTTAATCTACCTTATTTTTTGCTCCTCTATTTTTCAGTACACTCTAACAGTCACTTGAACTTATTTTTGAGGGAGGTTTAATCATAAACTGAAGAATTACAAATAGTTATCAAATACTGTATCATCGTTGAAAGAAGTGAATATTTCAGGTATTGACATGTAGCCTAGTTAAAATTATTTAAGCTTACATTAGAAACTACTCAAGCAAGGTAAAATAGGATGACACGGATAACATTTGGAAATGGATGTTAGTCTTAGGAGACGGAAGAGACAATAATGTTTGTAGAGATTTACTTTACCACACAAGAAGTGGAAAACATTGAAATAAATTCTAGCAAGAATCTTGTCAGCCTAAAAGCTGCACTGAAACCTCAAGAACAAAGAAACAATATGAGAAGAACAAAGACCGACCCGTTTCCAGATAAGAGATTCCATAGAGAAAGGCAGACAATCGCATCAGCGTTAAACAAAAAATCTAAAAATGGTTTATTCCATTATGAATGGCTTTTTCACAGATAATTGAAGGAGGTGAGATGTACTATGAGTTACACGGACAATATAATAAGAGAGATTTAGCTTATGGAAGGAATTTATTTTCTTAAAATTTATGTATTAAGTATATATATTGTAGAAAAAGCTAAAAAGTGTTAGGATGCTGACATTATGAATTATTTCCCCTGTTTTATTTTGTTGTTGTTGTTTTTACTTCTTTTACTGACATTATCTATGATGCACGTTAGCTGTAGAAAAAGAGGTAGAACAGGAATGGGTTATCTCCTAACCTCTGGGTTAGCTCAGGGCCCAAGCCAGAGTCCCCTGATGAATGGAAACAGGTTTAAGCAAGTTAAACTCTCTGAGTCTTCGTTACACGATCCTTTGGATATACAATAACACCTCAGAGTCTGTGAGACCACTAATGAGATCGTATATGTGACGGACAGCACTTAGGCATACGGTTTTATTATAATCGAAAATAATTAACTAACACAGAAACGGTGAGACCTGAAGGAAAGTGTCTCTAGATTGTGTAATACTTACGGACACTTATTTCTAAATGAATAAAGCAACAGAGATCCATTGTAGCTTATTTACTATGAATTTAAATGAAACGATTTCTATCTTCCATTCAATTATTTGAAAAATAGCCAGGTGGTTTCCTGAGCTCATTGTCTTAGGGTTTAGGTTAGTTGCATTTGCTCTATCTTTGAATCACAGATTTCCCTAACACCAGTTAACTCTTTTTCCAACAAATGGTGTCTGTCATAACAGAAGCTGGAGAAAGTGTGTAAATATGAGTCTGCACCAATCACCCTATCACCGTGCTGAATACACACTTCAAAGGCATCTCTTGCCCACAAAGGGTCGAAGCTAAAAGACCACACGTAATTATTAACACCTGCTTCGTGGTTCTGATGCCAAATTAAATAGGAACAGAAGAAGATAGGGGAACCCACTCTCTTCCTTTTCAGAGCAGGCAAACAGCTGCACGGACTTCCAGTCAGCAACTTGTCTTTTTCAAAGGGCATTTTATCAACCTGTTATCACTGGTAACAACTCCTTTAGTAAAGAGGAGCAATGCTACCAAGGGATTTTTCTGCGTTGGTTCAAAATCTTCTTTTAACTAAATTAGAAATAATAAATAGAAATAATGAAATAAATGCAAATAGAAGCTGGCAATTCTGGCAAAAGGGTTTTTCTCTGTTCCTCTGAGTTGGGCTTCAGGAGGCTGGGGTGAGGAGACTGGGAGGAAGGAACAGCAGAGGTGAGCAGAGGAACCCGTGCCCATGATTCCCAGCAGGTGCTGCACCCTTATTTGCAGTTACCGTGTGATCAGAGGCTGTGATAGGATGTTCTTCTTATGAGAACGTCTAACCCGAGCAAGAACAGACTAACTGAACCTGTGCTCATAGGCGGCAGAGGTGTGAAGCACCGGCTGCTGTAACAGATCAGCCGTCATCCTCACCAGTGCGAGGGTGTCCCCTCTGCTGCAACGCGTCTCCAGTCGCATAGGGACCATTTCCACCTTGCTGGATTCTCCTAAAGGGAACTCATCTCTTCATCCAGAATTGGTAAATTTTCTCACAGGCTTCATATTTCCTGTCAACAGTGTCACAGTTTTCTCAGCAATTGAGCCTTTCAATAGAATGTTTTTCATTTCCTCTCCCTCAGTCTTCATAGCTAATCAATCACCAAACCCAGGATTATTTTAAAAGTTTTTCACATTGAGTTCCCTTCCTATTTCACTTTCACCTTCTCTAGCTTCAACTTTCTTGCTTATGTATCTCTAAAGAAAGATAAACCTTTCCTATCTATCCCAGAGCATTATTATGAGTATAAAATAAAACATGTATGGACTGTGTGCTATAAAATTTCTAGAAATGGGAAAATTTCTCATCATAGATTCTGAGGTAGTTGCAGACTCCATTACTGCTCCCATGGCTCACCATCTTGTGCACTGTTGCTGTGCACATGTTATGTATATTTCATATTCATTCATATCTTCATATTTACATAAGTCATGGACACAGAACGCTACCTATATGCAATGTGATGTTGCACGGAGTGGACACTAAGTATTAACACTTCCTGTGATTTGCCTTCCTGTCTCCTGTCCCATTAGCACTACATGAAACACTTGCCCAAGCATGCATCAAGCACGTATTTTTCTTTTCCCAACTAGATGGGGCGGGTGTCGAATAAGGAGGTGAAGGGGTGGCTGAGACTGGAGAGAAAGCGTAGGGACTGAAGTCTTACAAACTGGAAGAAAAATATGTTTTATCTTTGAGTGAAGGGGGCTCCGTGCTGAGTGAGCTCCAGTGTGGCCTTCCCATCCCTATCCGTGCACAATCCGTCATCTGCAGACAAGAACAGAACTTGGTGACTTGCAAGGGGTCGAAGGCATGAGGGATAACTTTGTCTCTAACCAAATTAACTGCACAGAACCCATTAGAAAGTTTGCTATGAGGATTTTATGAGGTTTAAACAGAACCACTGTGCACAATGACTGTGCACATGAGACCTTGAATAAACATCTGATGGATCTCAGTCACGGACACTGCAGCTGGAAGAAAACTTAGAGGTAATGTAGCTCAATCTTCTCATCTTACAATTAACAAACTGAGCTGAGAGCAAAGTGGAGACTCAAACAGGACGATGCTGAAGTGCATCCCCGGGTCTGCAATCAGCCATCCTGAGTCCCAGGTCTCCTTCCCGTATCATGATGCCTTTCATCTCTTTTGTTTCATGTCATCACATGCACCACTCTCCTTCCTACTTCTCTCTTTCTCTCTGTCAGGCACGCACATAATGCTGTGCTCGTTTGGTTTCACAAGTCTAGATTTTCTACAAATATAGCACAATTACATTTATGTCTGTCTACTGATATTTGGGAAGGGCAATTATTATTTTTAATAATAATTACTAAAATATTATTATACATTTATAATATATAATTATAAAATTATTATTAAAATCATTATATAATGATAGTAATTATTTGGCAATGTAATTATTGTCGCAAAACCATTAATTAATATCAGTATGCTTTAGGGTGTTATATTAACTAATGAGAATTTGTTAGGGGGTGTTGTGTATAGTTTTATTCAGTATCTATTAAAATGAGCTTTAGAATGGTAAAAAAACTCATCTTAACTAAAAACAAAAATACTATATATTGAGCTGATTTACAACTTTTAATGATGAAAAACAAATCTTAGTGCACATTTTTGTACATCTAAAATAGATGCCTCCTCAGTTTGGTAATTGCCTGCAGTCCCAGTTTACTGATGAACTGTTTTATATGAATTAATTTTTAAGTTTACTGCTGGAAAATAATTTTAAGTTAACTACTGTAACTGGGAAATCTTTTTTTCTTAAAAATGATGTTGTATATTTTGGTTAGTTTAACTTACAAAAGCCTTTGACTCAGAACGCGTCAATAAACAATACAATGATATAATCCAATTGTACTACTGATAATTAAACAAAAAAGAAAAATAAGTGAAGGATTACTTTATCTTATTTACTTTCCCCCCCTTGAGCAAAGTACAGAAATGATCAATGTAATATGAAAGTTAAGAACACATTCTCCTGAATCAGACTTTCTGGGTTCAGATCCTGGCTCTGTCATTCAATAGACTAGATAGTCACTTTTCTTCATCTGTAAAATGAAAGCGACAATCATGCCTTCCTCGTGGTTGCCAGAGTTCCCTGGGCTGATCTATTTAAAGCACCTACATTGTGTCGGCACATGACAAGCACAATGGATGCTGGCTTATGTTTACAGAGCTGTCACAAGCATCACCCTTTTTATTAGTGATCATAATTAGGTTTATTTTTGACTCCCGAAGGGATGAAAGTATGGGCAGATTGAAATTGCATATTTATGCCCATTAGGTGCCAGACACTTCAATACATACATTATCTTGATTAGCCCTCATCAAAAAATTTCCAGAGAAGAGATAGTACTTTGGTATTTTACAAATGAGTAAAAGGAGGGTGAGAAGTTGAGTCAGAAACCAGTAACGGACAGTCCAGGAATCAGCCCAGCCTGCCCAATGTCACCGTTCACGTCTTGTTCCCATTAATACCGCACAGACGCATGCGTGTTAGTGTCAGGTATGACGTCAGAAACGTGAGGAAGTCATGATGGCACTTTTCTTGCAAAGAGAATCTTTACTTATGGTTCAAGCAAAAATAAGTGTATATGTGACACAATATAGTTGAAATACCCACGACATGTAACGAGAACCGAGACTAGAGAACAAATATTCCAAACACCAGAATTCTATGACAAAAAGTTAAAGTAAATGAACCTGAACTTTTTTCAGGACTCAGTGGAAGAATTTCTAATTTTCTCCAATTCTTATTACATTATTACAACAAATGAGAGTAAAGGCCGACTGTGTAACAACTACTTGGTTTATTGTTCTTACGTCTTTCCAGAAGAGCCTTGGTGAAAAATATAGTAGCCACTACCAACATGTGGCTATTTAAACTTAAATTTTTGTAATAAAATCAATTAAATTTTGTTTCGTGTGTGCAGTATTCATTCAGTGGCTGCAGGTGGATAAATGGCTACCACATTGGACAGCCCAGACACAGAACATTTCCATCACTGAAGAAATTTCTGTTGGACAGCCTGTTGTAGAGAAAGTCAGGACGTATAATGGAATGACCAGGGAGGAAATTCTAATGGGCAAGAGATCGGCTAAGGGTGGCCGCCAGCTCTTTGCAGTTCAATGTAACGGGAAGAATGGTCATCTTCTATTTCCCAGGGCTGGTGAACTCCGCTGGCACAATCACCAGCTGTACGAGTTTGGTCAACTTTCATCTTCCCGAGCAACAGTTTCCTGATTCGTTAAGTGAAAGAAAACAATTCCCACCAGGCCTGCCTCCCAGGAACACTGTGAAGATCAGCACAGACAACATGTGAGAATGCATGTTGTCAGGCATGAGGTGTCATTCTGAATCTGGTCCTTTGCACTAATTCTCTAAAGAAACACAACCCTAAAAACTTTTTTCCAAGATTCACTTCCAAGTTCTACCACTTATTAATTTTGTAAGTTTGAAACTCAGTTTTATTCTTCTGTAAAACAAGAAAAATTTACATAGATACTGCGAGAATTAAATAAGATACATGTGGAATTTATCTACAAGCTATGACTCACTATAAAATGTTGGTCAATATTATGTTTAAAAAGTTAAATAGCCAGTTATATACCTCTTATCTACCACATGATGCTTTCTGATCTCAAGAATCCTGGCAAATAGATCCACAGTAAATGCCTAAAGCAATGCCATTTACCGAGAACAGTCTTATGTGCCAGGCGTTTTTTGAAGCACTTCACATGTATCGCCTCAGTTAATCTCTAAACAACCACAGGAGCTTGCATGATCTTTATTTTCATTTTATAGGGACTGCAACCTCTCTGAGGCTCACATGGGTCATGTTGCCCAAAGTGTAGGCCATGCTTAGCATTTGAACTTGGCAGACTGAGAGTCTCTGTCCCCAGTGTTCACATGCACTGGCCTAAGACCAACACGAAAGAACGCCATCCATTTACGCACTCACCAGCCCATCCCATGCCTTCCTTACTAAATCTCCATTGTTGTACACTTCTCTCAAAGTTAATACATATGAGCTAATTCCATCAACAAAAATAGTTTTAAAATAGACAAAATGACTTGATAAATTTCATATGTAACTATAAGTAAGAAAAGCTAAGAAAATTTTGGGGAAAAAAAGAATAAATAGAGGTGGAGAACTGCCCTGTCAGGTGTTAAATACATTATGAACTTAACTATCTACCAGCGTGGTGACAATGCACGGACAGCCAGATGGAACGGAACAGAAAGTCAACTGAGGCCCAAACACATTTAAGGATTTAAAATATGATAACTGTGAGATTTTAAGTTAGTGTTGGGAAAGATGGGTTACTCAATAAATGGTGGTAGGTACAACAAGAAAACATCTTAAAACCGAAGTCTCATCCCACAACTTATATAAACAAACTTCAGACAGATCTAAGTTTTAAATAAAAAACACATTGTGAAGACACTGGAAGAGTTTGATTCAATTCAATTGATCCATATAGACAGTGATTTTATAAAATACACAACAATTGATACTATTCTTGAGTGTGTGCCTGTGTACATATGTGTGTGTCCTGAAGTATGAAGTGTAAGATGGAGGTTCAGTTTCATTTTTTTGCATGTGGCTGTCTAGTTTTCCCAACATTATTTATTGAAGAGACTGTCTTTTCCCCATTGTATGTTCTTGCCTCCTTTATTGCAGATTAATTGACTAAATAAATGAGGGTTTATTTCTGGTTGTCTATGCTGTCCCATTGATCTGTGCGTATGTTTTTATGCTAAAACATACTGTTTTGATTACTATCGCTTTGTCACACTGTTTGAAATCAGGGCGCATGATGCCTCCAGCTTTGTTATTCTTTCTCAAGTTTGCTATGGCTATCCAGGGTTTTTTGTGGTTCTGTGCAAATTTTAGGATCATTTATTCTATTTTTGTGAAAAATGCTATTGAATTTTGGTAAGACTTGCACTGAATCTGTGGATTGCTTTGGGTAGTATGGACATTTTAACAATCTTGATTCTTCCAGTCCATGAGCACTGAATATATGTCCATTAATTCGTGTCTTCAATTGTTTCATCAATATCCTATATTTTTCAGTGTACAGATGTTTCACATCCTTGGTTAAATTTATTCCTTGGTATTTTATTCCTTTGATAGAATTGTAATTGAGATTTTTTTCTTAATTTCTTTCTGATGGTTTGTTATTAGTGTATACAAACACAATAGATTTCTGTATATTGATTTTGCAGACTTGTAGATTTCATATACTGAGCTTAATTTTCCTGCAAGAAACCCACGATGCTTGGACCTGATCCCAGTCTTTCCTGCGCCTATGACTGGGAGTGAGAAATATGGGTAATCCACAGAGAAATCTTTCAAGTGACTGCCAAGCATCAAGATACTTCCTCCTAAAACACTGTCTTTTCTTACCTTTGTAAAAATGAATAAACACTTCCATTTCTCGAGTACTACTGGAAAACCAGAAAGAAAGATACAGAAATCTTTCTAAGCTTATCAAAATGACTCCTACCCACTGCCACCCACAGAGCCAGGAGAAGACTGAATCAAGGGTCTACAGAAAGTGGCCTTTGCAACCAACGCATCACTCAGGGGGAGGAGGCACTCCTAGTGGTGGGCTGTAGCTCGGGCGGGGTGGAAGTCGGCCCAAGGGAGCAAATAGCTTTTGTTTTCTTTCAGCTTCACTGTTTCAATTAGAAATATGTTAATATTATTCACAGTGATCAGAAATTTCAGGTGTTTTTGCTACTGTCCTTTGATTTCAGTGCTTTTCCTTTAAGACAATAGCTTTTTAAAGACCCAACTGGATAAATTTTTGTCATATCATGATGGGCCAAAATATTTACACAATTTCAGAAATATAAAAAACAGGTATGTCCTAATAGTGTTCATTTGTTCATCAGCCAAAATACAACTTTTCTCAAAATGTCTGAATGAAAAATAGTTGGTAAATAATCCTGAATGTCTATACAAAAGTGCTTACAATACTTACTTTTCATTATTGGGGAGATATTTTGTGATACATGACAGAAACTTAAAAAGATGTTTTATGATTCTTGACTTTCATTTCCCTAGAAAATCCACTACTAAAATGTGGGTTTTATACCTAGGTGATAATATACATTTTTAAAGGAAAGGAGAATACACGAGAGTGTATTTTTTAATATGGGGACATTTTAAAAAGGACCTATGGTTTATGACTAACAATATGAATAATAATATTATTATGACAAATTATTGGGGAAAGATGCATGGAAATAAGTGGGAATGTGTCATGAAGGCGCGGAGGGAGGGAGGGGCATGAAGACAGGGAGTCGCACGGCACCACTCACAAGCCTGTATGGACATCGGGAGTCTAGGTCACACAGGTAACGTCAAGACTTTTACTGTGATGAAGTAAGAGAAGTACATAAAGATAAAGAAATTGGTTTTGGGGAAACAGTCAGACAGAAAACTTTCATTTTTTCACAAAGCCAGCATTTCAGCAGATTCTCAATTATCTGAACATTTACCACTGCTGACGCTACACAGAGAGTTCTCTTTCAGAAAAAAAGTGTCCATATCATGTTACTTTATGTGTGATGGCTGGGTAGTCAAAGGAAGACACATGTTCAGAAATAATTCAGATTAATAGCACAAAAATGTGATGTAAATATTAAAACACAGAGAAGGAAATGTGCTGTCAAACTCTTGATTCACCTTGGTTTAATGGATATCTTCCAAGGGAATATTAGTTATTCTCTAACATTAGGATATCAGTTTATAGGCTAATTCTGAAAAATTGAAAATAACTTTTTCCCCCTGTGGTTGAGCTGTTGTTGTTACTTTGGTTAAGTGTAATCATAGGAAATTTGCAATTTATATTTCTTGTTAAATTAATGCACAGAAAAAACAAGCAACGCTAGGCCACTTGGAAACTGATTTTATCCCTAATGTAATTTATATTCACTAGAAATCTTGATAAAATCTACGACCATGTTAAATACAAATTTTTGGTTAATTTTTTATTGCCCTGGAGTAGATTCCAAGTCCCAGTGACCCTGTTGGCTGCAGAACGGAGTCCTGCCCCGTCTGTCTGCGCCATCCTCTCACATTCCAGTGCTGTATCAGACACTGCTCCACTGCTTTTCATAGGGTTTTCATGGCCAAATTTTCAGACGCAAATTGCCAGGTCCTCCTTCCTAGTCTGTCTTCGTTTGGAAGCTCTGTTGAAACCCATCCACCATGGGTGACCCTGCTGGTATTTGAAATACCAGTGGCATAACTTTCAGCAGCACAGCAGCAGGCAGCCACCACCAAATGGCAACCGGCTGAGGGGTGGTGTGGGTCCCTGACCAGAAACGCAGCCCAGGATGCAGCAGTGAGGGGGAACATTAACCTCTAAACCGTCAGGGCTGGCTCCTGATTAATTAAAAAGAGGCTGTGGGGGACTGGCATTGGCCACCCCAAGATATGTCTCTGGCATGAGAGTTATTTGGGGCTGGTTACTTTTAACAAACTGAAGATGGGAAGGAGGCTCTGAGGAGTGGAACTTGCTTGCCCTTTGTTAGGAGACATTTACATTGTAAAGGAAATCTCCATCTGTAAAGTTGTCTCCCTCTCTGAACCAGGAAGAAGGGGGGATGACCTTATCTCTAGAAACTCCTATCAATACAGAATACAAGGACTTACATCTGCATAATAGTCTTATTCTTGTTTATTGTGCTTGTCTGGTAATCTCCTGTAACTGACTCCCCCACCCGCAACATCCTCCTTTGTCTTAAGCTGAATATGATATTTAAGGTAGGGGCTTCAGCCATTTTGGCAAGTTGCCAGAGCCTCCCATGTATACATGTTATAAACGTTTGTTTAATTTTCTCCTGCTATTCTGTCTCATGTGAATTTAATTCATTCTCTGGCCAGATGAACCCAGAGAGGGTAGAGGAAATGGCTTCCTCCCCTACAAGGCAAAGTGAGAGTCAGATAAACATGTCTGGACATGAGTCTGCATTCAATTTTAGGATCTCCATAGTGAAAAAGGTAGAAAGTGGCATGAGAAAAAGGAACATCAGCATGAATTGAGCACCTGCTATGTGAAAGGCACAGTGCTAGGTGGAGAATCACAGGACTTTAATTCTAAATGCCCTTCTTCAAGCCTCCACCATTTTCAGTAAACAGAGACTAAGAAGGTTAAAGAGGTGCGTCACAGATCACATCTGGACAGGCCAAGAACTAGAACACAGGTCACTGACACGCAGACTCCACTCAGGTCATCATGGGATCAAGACCTTACAGCACGCACAGCCTACCATGCACGGCACTGCTCTCCTGGCCTTCCTGGTTCCTGATTCACTCATCTGATATTCTGCCTCTATCTGTAGGTTTATTTATCATGGACACAGAATTGATATTCTTCTAACTGATCAATTTTGAACAAGCTGGTGCTGAGGACAGAGCTCTGCGGATGCCCCTGGAACCCTCCAACTACACTGACATCATTCTCTCTCAGCACACGTGGAGTGTCTGCATTCAACCAACAGTAATGCAACTTGCAACTAGTCCAGTTTTCTTTACCTGATACATGAAGATATCACAAGACTGCAAATGTTTTTCCCGATATCAGAGAAACTTAGTCTATGGTATTTCCATAATAGGAACTTCTAAATAACCTTGATGAATGAGTTGAGGTTGCTATAACTATTCTCATTGTCTTCATTCTCTATCTAGCCACCATTTCTTTTTCTTATAGATGAATTTAATGATTATAATCATTTAAATATTAGCTATGCTTTATGTCCAACTCAGGTATTTATTAATTAGTAAAATTTATTTCTTCCCATCTTGCTAATCACTGGCCTTCTAGCATTTATGTTTTAGATATTCCAAGATGCCAGCAGACTCACACAAATACTTTGGGATATATTTTGTCATTGCCAAGAATCTTAATATCATTTATAAGAGAATGTCACTACCTTTTTTTCACCCAAATTGCTAAGAAAGTAATCTTAATTTATGAGAATACTATGCGGGAAAGATGGATGGCAAGTCTTCTGTTCCCAAGGTGAATGAGTTCAAGCTGTGGCCATGTGGACTTAGCTGTAGACAAGACCCTGCTCAGGGAAGTGTTACAATGGCCTAGGAGACAGGACCCACGTCTTCCTTCTAGACAGTGAGGGAAACAGGGTGATATTGGGAAGAGTGAAAAAAATTAAAGGGCATATTTGATTTCTTTAACCTATAATCCTAAATATGAGATGTTAGCATTCTGCTCATTTCCTCCTCATGCCTTTGATTTTAATCTGGAAGAGCAATAAGGAAGTGGATTCACGAAATTTTAGGTTCCGATCAGATCTACTACTCTGGAATGGAATTTTTAAACTGCAAATGTACTTTAAATGAGCTTGAAAGTTGAGCACTAAATATTAAAATATGACTTTTCATATGTCAATATATGGTATATTAAATAGAGAGATATGATTTCTGATTTTGTTGCATAATTGTTATGACATACATAGTATTTTAGTCAAGGTTTTAATAATTAGCCAAAATCTGTGACTTATCTACCAATAAGTAGAACAAAGTAGACAAGAATTGGTTTCTTTCTCTAGACACTAAATTATTCTCACACCAGAATGCAAGCATTAATGTAACAAGCTCAGCAAACAGAATGTTAGAAAAGTAAAATTCCGAAAAATAATTTAAATTTTCTACTTGAATATTATAACAATGTACAGAATGGTACAGATTTCCTGAAGGAGAGCTTTGACAAGAATATTAACCAAATACCCCCCAAAATAGAACTAACTTGCCAAGGCTTTTTGGATTGGGGATATTCATTGGTATTTTATATTTTGCTACTAACTGAAGATACCCTATCTAAAATGCAGGGATTCTTAAGTCAGCCACTTTCTTACATTAAAGAGATGTTATTATTTCAATATGCATATTTAAAAAGATTTATATTTAAAGTCAATGGGTAGATAACATACAGCATTTTCAAATCCAGAACATTTATTATAAATTAAGGATAACTTTGGTTGTGTTATGAGGTATTCAAAGTGCTTTGGAATTGTAAAATACACTACACAAGAGTTTATTAATGTGCTTGCTAACATTCTTTTGAAATACTAGTTCTATACATGTGACTGAAATGTCAGACAATCCTACAGATTGCCTTCTAGAGCTTAGTAAGCTGCTTGGAACCATAAATTTTCATACTGATTTTTAGGTTCTACGTTCTGTTTTTTGTGAGGAAGATTTGCCCTGAGCTAGCATCTATGCTAATCTTCCTCCATTTTGTATGCAGGATTCCTCCACAGCACGGCTGATGAGTAGAGTAGATCCACACCCAGGATTCGAACCTGTGAACTCGGGCCACCAAAGCAGAGCATGCGGAACGTTAATCACTCAGCCATGGGGCCAGCCCCTCTACACTCTCATTTTAATGATGAGGAAATATTTCTAGAGGTAGTAACTTATTTCTCAGGACTAACATTTGGTCTTTTTACCTGGTGCTGGTCAGAACCACTGGTATTATTTTCAAACTATGCATATACATAGGTGGGACATACACAAAAACTGAGTGGGTGGTTGATCCTAAATTATCTGAAAGCTTCATGTTAGTTTACTTTCCAGATATGCTGGGTGCTATGTAGCTTAGACGTGTAATTTATTTGTACTGTCTGTTCTTCAGAGAACTTAATCTACAAGACTTGAAATTGAGCACAATTCCTAAAGATTGTGGGAGAAAGAGAAATGGAATCAATGCTTCTCAATAGTTGCAAAGATCTCAGTGGTTTGACTAAAACTTTTTGGCTTTGATTTATTCTTGCTCACGTGTCTTTGGGGGGTCAACAACACCCACTATTCTTTTACTACCAGGAGGCTGACTCCGAGCTGATTCCCGGCAGCAATGATGAATTTGCACTGTTGTAACAAATCCTCTCTAGTTTCATCTCTCAGATCTGTCTGTGATGTCAAAGGTGCTTCTCCAGGAGACAGCAGGTAATTAAATGGCACATCCAGTGTAGGATTTATGTCTTTGATCTAAGTAGTCATATTAACATATGGAAACAGAATAATTACTAAAAACAAGTGTATTCCAAACCATACTAAACAATATCTTAATTTTAGACGAAAAGAAAGAAATTAAGAGAAGAGCTAAGTGTATTTTGAAATTTTAAACTTTTGGACAAAGTGAGTTACTTCTGAGATACTGACGGTCAGGTCAATAAGTGACCATGAAAGAAATCCAAGGACAAGTTGATTTATTATGAGAAGTCCATGACATCCAAGTCATTTTGCATTATTTCAACTCAGAATGCAGTCTGAGAGAAAGATATACTGACTGGAAATTTCAAATGTCTTACTCTTTTGAAATACTCCAGAAGGGCCACACTCTCCTTTGAATTGATATTTATACTTTGAAATTGTAGAGTAATAAAATCAAAAGGGGACATTTATGGCTTACTCTCATCAGGTATGTAGGGACAATAGCAAAAACAGTCCCTCGTGCTTCTGTTCCCTCTGAGAATCAAAAATAAAAGGCATGCTCAGATTAAATTTTCATTTCTTGCTAGAAAAATATTGTGTGTATATGAAGAAAAAAGAACTACAAACTACAACTACTTGACTTATTTTAATCCGTCTAAGAGTGTAGAGGAAATTTTTTAAGAATGCTAAACCTATAAGAAAGAAATAAAAGACAAGAAATCAAGTGGGTCGCAAAGACAGAAATTATTTTGAAATACATAGAACATCACATCGGTTATTTAATGTGGTGATGACTAAGACACAGCTATGAGGAAATATTCCCCAAAAGAGTATCCTGCAATATGAGCAGGATGTCAGGGAACGAGGGTTGAAATTACAGAGGAGAAAGAGAGATTTTCATATAAGACATGTTACTGAAGTTCTCCAAGTTTTAGAATTTTTTTTAGGTGCCAAAGGCATAGTCTGTGTTCTTTGTTTCTAATGTAGTTTTTTTAAAAGAGAAATAAAATGAAATTATATATATTATAGACAGAAATAAGTAAATTACTGTGAAAAAGATAATGCTTACTTTCAGTTATCAAATACTAGAGACCATCATCAAATGTTAGCTGAACATAAGTCATGTCTACCATTATTTGCCAATGACAGAAAAAAATATGTTAGTATTAAAATGAAGTCAATTTTCTACATTAAATTTTTAAAACTTGATCATGGTTAAGTGAGTGTTTGTCGACAAGTGGTTTTAAAATTGAGGATTTTTAAGAGAAGTCTACATGGTTGGTAGTAGTGCTACATAAATGAATGAATCATAAATGGAGTAAATAATTATTGGCATAATCAATGTGACTTGTACCCTTGGAAAAACCTCTCTGGTTTGCATTAGTCGCACATCAACTAGAGAGAGGAAGATGGAAAAGATGACTCTAAGATTCCTTTTAACTCCACAAATTTATAAAAATCTTGCTCACTGAGTCACATAACGGTAGTCAGAAGAAAATCCTAATGAAAATAATAATCCTAGTAAAATGTCAATCTCATAATTTTTAGAGGTCTTGTTTAATGTGAATTGTTCAAAAGAGGTCTTTTCGTGTCTCCCAACAAGTTGTCAAGGAGTATTAATGCAGCTCTCGTCTCTGAGTTGGACTTTGCAATGGTGGTGCAGAAACCAGGTGGGGAGAGATCTCAGAGGGGAGGAGGGACAGACAGATGGATATCAGGGAATTACAGCACCTATGAGAATGATAGACACCATTCCGGGGACGGAGGAAGCTTCTGGAAGGTTATAGAGTAGATCGGGGGTTCTGTCCAATAAAGGACAGCGATAGCTAGAGCTGCAGAAATACAGTCAACTGGAATTCCATCAAGTGAGATTTTAGACTTTTCAGGTGGAATAACTGAGAATACTCTGAAAAAGGTAGTAAGTCCTGCTGTGAGGAAGCGACTCTTCTGTTACAGTCTTCTGTACGTGGACAGTGGCTTATGGAAGACAGAAGAGAGTAAACGAAAAAATTGATAAAAAACAAAGAAAAGACAAAAAAAAACCCTCAGTAGCAAAGTATCAAATCATTTTATATTAAAATGCCATAGCGAGTTCTCCCTCAGTGGTGTGCTGCAGCTGACACAACGCTAGCTAATTCCGTGGGACGGTACCTTCCTTTTGGCTTTCAGCTGCTCATGGTACTTGTCACAGGTGTCTCCCGGGATCTCTCCTCCCCAGAGAGTGATTCCGACCATGGTGTATGTGATGCCCATGACGAGCAGTGGGAAGCAGTACACCAGCACAATGACAACGACATGGTACCTGCAAGAGACACGAAGGGTATCTTGACGGGAAATATGGGGACTCCAAATTCATTCTATTGAAAATGCAAACATTATTTCCATATTTTCTCTTAGGCCTCATTTCACAAATCCATCAAAATATGCTGTTGTCACTACAGTTGTCCCGATGCTTACCAGTCGATCTTTGTCAATCTTTACTTCGTATCTGAAAGCCACAGCTGAGCTGCAGTGACCATTTAAACACACATCCCCTCGCCTAGAAGTTTAGGACGAATGCCTTTCCTCTGCTCGGTAACTATGGAGCCAACCTAACCCAATGCATCATCAGAGGAAAAGCCATGGGACAGAATAAACTCACCCACTCACACATATTTTTTCTAAGTAAGACTCTATATATCCCTGTAATATCACCCATATCTGAAATGTTAGTTTTCACCCAAATGAAAAAAAAAAAATGTAGCTAGAGTCTCTGAGCCACATTAGACCCACAAGCTATTTGTAATTTTAAAAATCAGGTAAAGATATTTACATGCATTTTTCCAAAGTCATAGCACCTTGGTTACATTATTAATTTGCCAAATAAACACATCAAAAGTGTTAGTCACACCAAAGTGATGATACTATAAATTATTAAACTAAATTCTAGGATTTCACTGCTTTCAATCACATTATAGGGATGCAGTTAAGGAGGAAAGGATGGCAACCAATAATGTGACAGCCCGACTGGAATTTTGTGAACTTCTGCATGGCTCCCAACATCTGAGGAAGCTGTGAGGTAGGTAAAGAGTCAGTGGGCCAGTCTCCTCACACCTGTGTCTTTTTGTAAAAGGATCTTAAGCCCCCTCACCTTCCCGGTTCCTGATCAAATAAGGAAGCCATTTAGTCAACAAAAATTTTAATTTTATTACTATGATGAATTTTGTTATCATATAGATGTAAGATTTATTAATAGTGGATGGAATGCATTTCTCAGTAGTGTAGCTGCAGCCTGCCTTTCCTTCAACAAATAGTCCCTCACATTTTTCTTTAAAAATCTGGATTCTGGGGAGAGCAGAGTTTGATAAAATGGCTGCTTTAAAAGATGACCATTATATTTGCATCATTCGTTATTTTTAACGAGAAAAATAGGCCACTAAATAAGATTTTTACTGAAAATTTAAATGATCAGAATAAAAAACAAAATGCAAATAATTGCACAATTAGGATACTTTTCTTTTGCTTTTCTTAAAGTGGGTCCAAAATATGAAATACCAAATTCTACCATATACACAGCATTCCTGTTTCCTTTCCAAGCTGGAGTCTAAATTTCTTTAACTCTAAAATAATGGAATGCAGCCAAGAAGGCACCAGGGCACCCCTCCCGTCAGCCAGCTTCTTACTAGAGCCCTGGGCACCTCTAGGCCTCAGGCCTCCGTCCTCACTCGCTTCTCAACAACAATCCGCTTCCCTCTGTGCCCTGCTCTCGTCTCCAGGGATCGCCTCGCCTCCTCCAGGAGGCTCTCCAGGGTTCCCCTTGGAAAAGCCATCACATTTTCCGGATTAGAAACCTTTGTAACTTAGACAAACCTATGGACAACATCACACTGCATTATGGCATTTTCACATGTCTCTTTCCCTAAATAGTCTGAGCCCTTGAGGGGAATATCTGTGTCTTATTTGCTTAATTGTTGCTCCCAACCTGTAGCTCCTTAAGTGTTCAATAAACTGAAATGAAAATCATAAGAAAATTAACTTACGTGAAGTGCTGTTTGGGACCTTCTGGCCATTGCACGTAGCAAAGGGTACGGCCAGGCATGACTTTAGTTTTGGAGTAAAGACACTGAGGGAAGGCAAGTAGAAACGCGAGGATCCAGATGCTTCCAATGACGATCTTGGTCGCTGTGGCTGACAGTCTGGGTTTCAAGGGATCAATAATGGCCATATACCTACATAAAACAAACAAAACCGCTTTGTTGGCTCTCTTGTTAGTGGAATTTAAAATGGAGTTTCAATGTTCAGGGTCATCTCTCTTCTGGCAAACAAGTGGATCAGGGTTTTGCCTGTGCAGAGGCAGCCTAGAACATTGATCATGGCATTGCCTTAGGAATCAGGCAGATACAGGTTGAAATCCTATTCTGTCATGTATGTAACCTTTCTGAACCTTAGTTTCATAATTTTTAAAATAGAAATAAGAACACCCACCTTTTAGGGTGAAGTCAAGACCAATAAAAATAATGTAAGTGAAAGGTGTCACTTCTCTGGTGCTGTGCCTAACAATTATCAGAATTCATAAATGTCATCTGAATGGAACTGGAAAGATGCATAAGAAGTGCTTAAACATATGGATTCCGTACCTTAAGACCTCCATTTTTAAAAGCAGGTTCTAGAGAACTAATATGGATAATACCTACACAACTGACAAAGAGGAGGAACCCCTCTGAAGGATATTGCCCCGTAGCCATTTCACAGCAACAAGAGACAAGGTCAGGATTCAGGTGAGTATGAGTAAAACAAGTGTGACTGAGCCTACGCCTTCCTGTGACCCCAACACTGAGCCTCCACTTGTCACGAAAACCTTCCCAGTGTCCGTCTGTGTAACTGTGTGTGACATGATTGTTTTAGGAGGACATATTTGAGGCTCTAGAAAACACACTTACATATGATTTTGAAGTGCAACTTTTTAGGAAATTGGAAACTCTCTGAATATGTTAACAAAAGTCTAGCTTTATTCACTTGGTAAAATAGTATTAATATGTCTGCAAGAATCAATTTCCAATTTTAAATCGGATAATATGGCTGTTTGCCAAATTCTGGCTAATATTCAGAGCAGAGAATAATATATACCAAATTAATTCTATTTTTGCATTTCTATCAACAAAACACATTACTTAAATTGTTTTATTTTTACTCTTGGCTAGTTTGTGTTTCTCAGATATATTTTGATTTATACAAAATTTCAAAGGCAACACTTTCATCAGAGAATTAATATTACTTAAGGCTAAAATATTTTAAGAATAAATATTTAGAATAAATATTTCAAAATAAGGATAATTCATTAATTTGTGTACTGCTCTTTGTTTTTATAACTATTAGGCAGAATTAGGTCTTCAGTAGTTATACTGGAGCTTATTTATATACTATTCATAATATTAACTTTAGTCATAATTTACGTAAAGGAAATATTCTTAATTTATTATGTATGAGAGGCACTAGGTAAAAGTGAATGTCAAATGTAAAAAGAAATCATAAAATTAATACTTTGGTTCAGGAAAAAGTAAATCATACAAAGAAAATGAAATGCACACGTTTGAAACTGAAAAATGCTTAAAATCCACCTTTCATGAAGATAATAATAGTAACATCTTAAATTGCTAACTACAACCAGGCAATTTATCATGCATTATATATATTTAATATCAGGAATAATCCAATCAATCAAATAATATTATTATCTCTATTTTACAGAAAAGAAAACTGAGGATTAAAGAAACTAAGTAAATTGATCAAAATGACCTAGATGGTAAGAGCTGGATTAAACCATTCCTGCAATTCTTCAAACTCCAGGTAGATACAGATTATGGCTTTGAATATAACCATTCATGTAAGGAATTATGGAAAAGAAAGAAAAATATATGAGGTAGACGCCTTCCAAAGAAACTGAAGTCGCA
Organism: Equus asinus; assembly: GCF_041296235.1. Classification (NCBI taxonomy): domain Eukaryota; kingdom Metazoa; phylum Chordata; class Mammalia; order Perissodactyla; family Equidae; genus Equus; species Equus asinus. Next base: position 249,127 of record NC_091792.1, read on the forward strand.
TTTTGCCTCTGAATCCAAAAGCATTTATGTGCAACATCAAAGAAAAGTCAAACGTTAGAGGCAACGAACGTCGCTGGGCTTCTGTCCCCACTGCTGCTGATCCTGAGCCAGCGGAGCGTTCCTCTGTTACACTGAAGCTTTGCTTCATGGGTGTTCCCAGGGTCAAGCACAGCACTTAGCAATAAATGTTGTTGTACTAAACTGGATATCCTCAACTCTGCCATAATCTTTTGATATTTTGCTTGCCCTGGATATTTATTAATGCAATTTAGGTGTTTAGACAGTTGATTTTTGAAACTAAAAAGAGAAGCTGAGTGACATGAGCAGGGTTAGATTCTTGTACAGCTACTGTAGCACTGATAATTCAAAATAAACTGAAAATTTCTTATTCAGGTTTTAGCCAATTAGCCTAATATTAGAGAAATTATTTCCTGAAAGGTAGAATATTGTTTTACTTGAATTATATGGAAACAATCAATTTGTGTTCTCACTAACACTTTAGTGAATGTAGAAATTTTGAGACTTCAAACTGACATTTGTGCCATTTCTGGTCTGATCTATTATTCATTCATTCAGCTGAACATTTATTGAACGCCTGCTGTGCTATTCCAGACACTGCAGTGATGCAACAGTGAGGACAAGGGGTCTTCACAGAGCTCACAGTCCAGTGAAGTAGATGGACACTGATCAAACAACTTCATCCATAAATGTACAATTACAAATATGGTAAGTGTTGCAAAGACAAGGTGTACGGCCACGGGAATGCATCTACTGGGAAACGTACTTAGATTGTGGTCAGTCTTTCCTAAGAAAACTCATTCTGGGTTGAAACTTGGAAGGGTGGCTGGGCAAGGTGGCAGAAGGTGAGGGCTGCAAAGATTTCTGGAGAACAAACACTGTGTGAAAAGCTCCGTGTTAATGGTGGGTTTTATGGGTTGAATTTTTCCCTCTAAAAAAGTTATGTTGAAGTCCTAACTCCCCACTATCACAGAATGTGACTTTTTTTGGAAATAGAGTCTTTATAAAGATAATCAAGTTAAAATGAGGTCATTAGAGTGGGCCCTAATCCAATATGACTGGTATAAAGGAGGAGTTTGGAAACAGAGAGAAACACGTGGAGAGCACATGTGAAGACAGCGGGATGAGGGATGCATCCACAAGCCAAGGAATGCCAAAGACTGCCAGCAAACCCCCAGGAGCCAGGAAGAGGCAAGGAAGGATTTCCCAACAGCTTTCCGGGGGAGCACGGCCCTGCCAACACCTTCCTTTCAGACTTGCAGCTTCTGGGACGTAAGAGAACCAACTTCTGTTGTTGGAGGTCACTCAGGCTGTGGTACTTGGTTACTGTGGCCCCAGGAAACCCATAGGAGTGGTAAGATTTGGAGAAGCACTGTGCGCCTGGGTAATTAAAGACCACTGCAATCAAATACAGAAAGTGAAGGGGACAGGGTTTGAGAAGTTGTAGCACAGGTCATAGTCTCGTCCTATGGAAGGTGATTCAATCAGGGGAGGAGAATAATCAGATTTTAGTCTGGAGAATGGACTGAAGCAGGAAGAAAACAGGGGCAGGAAAGCAGATACCCTGGCTACTGGTTTGGTTTGGGTGAGAGATGGCTGGTTGGGGTAGGGGTAACCACTGGAGGCTGAATTACGCTAAGGGTTTGAGGAAAATAAAGAAATGCTGAAATCCTGTGGAAAGGGAGAGACATTTGGCCAAAGAAATCGGTGGAGTTGCCAGGTACTGCTGAAGACCAGCCTGAGCCCGGCCATCAGGAATTCACTGTGCATCCATACTCCTGCCCCGTGACTCCGGCAGACATCCAACAGTGGGCGTGGAGAAAGGCACCTTAGGCTCATCCAGATAAACACACCCTGGGATCTGGCTCCATGGCCAAGTGGTTAAGCTCGCGCACTCTGCTTCAGCGGCCCAGGGTTTCGCTGGTTCGGATCCTGGGCACGGACATGGCACCACTCATTAGGCCACGTTGAGGTGGTGTCCCACATGCCACAACGTGAAGGACCCACAACTAAAATAAACAACTATGTACTGGGGGGATTCGGGGAGAAAAAAGTAGAAATAAAAAAGAAGAAGATTGGCAATAGATGTTAGCTCAGGTGCCAATCTTTAAAAAAAAAAAAAAAAGACCCTCTGGACCTGGAGAAGAAATGATCAAATCCAAGATATAATCTCACTCAGATGACTGCTGGTACTCTACTCTTCCTCCAAAAAAATGTGTGTCTTCGATGTGATCACATTAGCTTTTCCTAGAATTTAGTCGAGCTTCTCACTGCCATTTTCCCCTCAACAACAGACTCTCAAATGCTTTAGGGTCTCCTCAGATGGCTACTTCACAAGGACAGCTAGCATTGGGTTCTGCACTCGTGCACTTAGCATACCACCTGAACGAGTGTCAGAGTCACTTTTCATCATCTCCTGGAGAGCTGAATTGTCGGAAGCGTCCACAGGACGCTCTTATTTGTGGTAATCGAGATAGTACAGGACTGGCATAAAAATAGACATGTAGATCGATGAGACGGAAATACCAAGGGTCAGGAAAGAAACACTTAACATTTATTCAATTGATTTTTGACAATTGTGCCAAGGCAGTCCAGCAGTGGGGAAACTGTAGTCTTTTCAAGAAACGGTGCTGGGACAATCGGATATACACACGCAAAAAGACGAATTATACTGTTATCTCACACCAAACACAAAGATCGTCTAGAAATGGATCACATATAAAGGTAAGATCTAAAACTATAAACCTACCACAAAAGAACCCATAACTGAATCTTCACAACTTTGCAGTAGCTAACGATTTCTTTGACCACAAAAGCACAAACAATAAAGGGGAAAAAATGATATGTTGTATTTCATCAAAATTAATAATTTTGCTTTTCAAATACACCATGAAGAAAGTAAAAAGGCAAGCCACAGACAGGGAGAAAACCATTTGAAATCATATTCCAATAAAGGATTTATGCCCAAAATACACTAAGAACTCTTATAATTTAATAAGAAGACACATAACCCAATGTAAAAACAGAAAAAAATTTGAAGTCCATACAAAAGACTACATATCGTATGATTCCATTTACATCAAAGCCCAGAAAAGTCACATCTATAGCAGAATAAAGCAGCTTACTGTTTGCCTAGGGCAGGGTGTGGGATGGGAGCGACCACAATTGGAAGTGACGTTTCTTTCCGAGGTAATGGAAGTGTTTTAAAATGAGATTGTGTTGATGTTACATAACCAAAAACTTACTAAAAATCATTGAATTGTACACTTAAAATGAGTGTATTTTATGGTATGTAACTTATAACTCAATAAAGCTGTTAAAAATAAAATCTCAACAGTAAGAAAACAAACAATCCAATTTAAAAATAGGCAAATGGCTTGAACTGGCACTTCACCAAGAAAGATATATTAATGACAAGCACGTGAAAGATGTCCGACAATTATCCACTCACGAAATGTGAATTAAACCACACTCAGATACAACCACATACACATTAGAATTAAAATAAAAACAAAAATGCTGACAATAATACTTGCTGATGAGGATCTGGAGCAAGTGGAACGCTCACACACTGTGGGTATGAATAAAAAATGGTACAGCCACTGTGGAAGACAATTTCACAATTTCTTATAAAGTTGAATATACTTTTGTCATACAACTCAGCAATCCTACTCCTAGTTGCTCACCATAGAGAAATGAAAACTTGTGTTCACACAAAAACCTTTACACAGACGTTCACAGGAGTTCCTTTCATAATTGCTCAAAGCTGGGAACAATGCAAATGTCCCGCAAGGGGCCGAAGAGCAAGCAGACTGGGGTGTCCACACAGTGGGACGCCCCCAGCCATGCAGAAGAACTTCAGAGATGTCAGGACACATGAGAGCAGTGGTCTCAAAGGTTACATGTTTGTGATTTTATTGACAGGTCCTTTTGAAAGACCAGACCACAGTGGCAGGAGACGGCCAGTGGTTCACAGCTGACAGGGCAGAGAGAGGAGTGGACACCAAGTACAGCAGGAGGGGGTTTCTCTGTGGGGAAAAGACTGCTTTGTCCTGATTGTGGTGGCTGTTACATGAACCTGTCCACACACTAAAAACCCTAGATCTGTACATCAATTAAAATTTTGCTGTATGTAAATTTAAAAATAAAGTATAGCCATGTAATTGGAATTTTCATTTTCACACATGATGAAATAATATTTGTGACTTCTAATCTTATTAGGCATTCTTGGTATTAAAATGTTTGTGTGAAAGGGGTTACCATGTAAACACTAACCAAAATGAAAGATTGGCTATACAAATATCACAAAAATCAGATGCTAAAGTATGAATTGTTACTAAATATAGAGATGGGATTTCATAAAGATAAAAGGGATTAATTCAAGAATAAGACATAAAAATCGCAGACTCATATTAACATTGCTTCAAAAGCTACAAAGCAAAATGGACGACCTAAAATGAGAAACACATTCCCAGTCACAGCTGGACCATCACATACTTCTGTCAATAACTGACAGGACAAGAAGAAAAAACGATGACGACCACAACAGAACCTGGCAAATTACAGGGAGATTCACCATGTCAGACAAGACCAACCATTCTCTCCACTTAGTCTAAAATGCTATATATGTGTTGCTTGCGGGAGTTTTTTACTGAACCTTTTAGATTGTTTCCCCCCAAAATTAACCAATCAAATAGTGGAACCATATCCAAATAGCAGATGAATGGAAAATACAACACAAAGAAATGGAAAATACTATATTATATGACTCCAGAGACTCACGGGAGCAGGTACTTGGAATGACCCTCAGGTGAGTTCTAAGGAACAGGTTCCAGCACCTGCAGAACCACTGTCCAGGCTTCTATGAGTCAATCAGCAACAGAGTAACAGACTAATGGAAAAGCATAGAAACATTCAGGTCTTTCTACCAAATGAAACTGTAGAAGAATAATCTTGTCCCGCTTTATAGAAAGTTACGTTTCTCCCCTGATTATGAAATACATATTTTTGAAATATAGTAAGGTATACTAAGAAAATACGAATTCACCACAATGCTGCAACTAAGGGACAACATTGCTAAATATTGTGGTTTATTGTTCATTTTCTTTTACTATTTTATTTACGCATATGCATGTTTATGTACATCTCATATCATTATATTTTGCATCTGTTTATAATTATCTACATTCTTTTTAATTAATCTTATTTTCCCACACATTCTTTTGAATATAAATATTCTCAAAACTTATTTTTAATCACTAAATAATATTCTAAAACATGCACAAGAAAGTCTATTTCCAAACTATTTATAATGCGAAAAAATTGCAAACAGTAAAATCATTCTTTGCAACTTTATTTTCTGTGGATAGATACCTAGAGGTGGAATTGTTGTGTCCAAAGGAACGAGCGATTTCAGGATGCACACTGCCAGACTGTTCCTCAAAAGGTTGCTCTGATTTCAGTTTCCACCAGGAGAAAATTAGAATGCCCACTTCTCTGACTTCCATTAGCACAGTATTAACATAACATATGATAGCTTATTTTTAGGTGAATGTGTATTTCTTTAATTATTGTGAAGATATATATTTTCCAGGTATGTATGTAAGAGTTTTACTTTTCCAAAAATTGTCATCTTTTGCATATTTACATTAATATTTTCTTATTGATTTGTGGAAGTTCATTATAAGTTAAAGTTATTAGCCCTGTGTCTGTCCTTTATATTGTAAATAATTAAAACAATTTCCTTGCCATTTAATTATGCTTTAGTGCCTTTGATTTTGTGGTTGAACTGTGAAATGTTTTTGTAGAGCTTTACACAGTCAGAGTGACTAATATTTTTCTCTGCCTCCTAGCGTTGCCCTCATGCTTAGTAGCCAAGACTGTTCAATGATAGTATCTTCTGGTTTTTAAATGGTTTTATTGTTATATTTTAACTATTTAATCTATCTGATATTTTATATTAGTGCATAGTGTAAAGTGTGACTCTATTTTTCTTCCAAATAAGCAGATAAATTCCAAATTTATTTTCTTCTTTTGTAAAATAAATGTTAAGAATGCTTCTACAACTTCTGTGTCTTCTGCTCTGACACTGCAAGTGTGCTCCCCTGCTCTGTGTTCTCACAGTTCCATGAACTCTATCTCCTATTCATTCATTCAATTGAGACACAGGTCTGGCCCTGTCCTCGGGGAACTTACAACCCAGTAGGGCAGACAGACAAAAAACAATAAACACTGCAGATGCGCTAACTATATAGTATTTTGGAAAGCGATATATGTGATAAAGAAAAAACAACACAATTTAAAATGGGGTAGTCAGGGTCCAGAAGCAGTGAGGGAATGAGCAGCGTGGCTATCTGGAGGAAGCGTGCTCCACACACAGTGTAAGGTCCTGAGGTGGAAGCACGCCTGTGGCAGTGTGCGCAACGTACATCAAGCGTGAGTGTTGATGGAACTGGGGGGACCGGTGATGGAGGAGCAAAGGGCGAGTGGCAAGTAGTAGGAGATAACGTAGGACAGTAACAAGGACCAGCGACTCTAAGTTCTCAGAGACCATTGCGAGGACCTGACCTCCACCCTGAGAGAACTGGGAGCCACTGGAGAATTTAGGGGGTATATGACCTGACGCATTCTTGACAGGACCACTGTAGCTGTGGCACGGAGAGCAAACTGAAGAACGGAGCAGGAGCAGGAGCAGCAGGGTGAGAAGGAGACTGACGGGGACTGAGGGAGAGAAGACATCCCGAGCACTGACCTGTCCCACGTATATTGTGCAGCAGAGGTGACTCAGCTTGCTGACAATTGGATATGGAGCATGGAAGCACAGACAAGTCAGGAATACCTCCCAGAGTTCTCACCTGATGCTCAGATTTTGGCCTCAGGAGACTGCAGGAGGGTGCGTTTTGGAAGAGGGTCAAGCTCAGTGTGGGTCCCGTAAAGTCCAAATGCCTATGAGGCATCCAAATGGCAAAGTCAAGCAGGCTGTTGGACTTGGGACTCTGGAATCCAGCTGAGGGGTTCAAGTGGAGACATTAATTACGGCTCCTCTAGGCTGTGGGCCACACCTGTCTTGTTTATCCCAGGGTGCCCCATCTCTATACAGTGTTTAGTACTCAAAAGGTGCTCAAGAAATATCTGCTGAGTGAGTGACAAATAGAGTAATTTGTGTGCTGGCAAATGTTCAACCACAAGCACTATGAGGAAAAAACAGAAAGAAAGCCAAACTCCTGATTTCTAGTGTTTGCAGATTTCCATGGTATAAATACTCCTATCATAATTTTAAGCTACCAAAGGAACACGGCTGAATGGAGAGTTAGGAAGGAATGTGTGAGTGGCCCCCCAGTCCATATAAACTGGCTCCAGAACACAACGGAGCTCACGTTGCTTTATGATGTTTCACAGACACAGACTTACAGGTGCACTCAGAAGAGAATTTTAAATAACCTTGATATTGGGCACACGTGAAGGGAAAAAAATCTCACAGATGATATTACGGGCTCCAATAGGGGACTTTAAATGAATATTTGAAAACCTATGCCACAAACCAAACTGCGAAGTAGAAACACTGGACTAGCCGATCCCTGCGCCTTCAGGCAGGTTTCCAAATTACTCCACGCAGGTGAGACGTCCTTACACGACTCCTGGGAAAAAACTTCACAGCCCACAAAACAAATCCATTATAACGTTAACAGGACTCTCTTGCCAGAGTCGTCTCCAGGACTTCTCACCAACCTAGAAAGTGTGTTAAAAATGTCACCATAAAACGCCTATCACAAAAATATCTACACAAAGTTTAATCAAGTTGTTCTTTTCTGGAGTCCAAACTGTTTGGTATATATCTCACAGTCATTATTGGTTCTTTCAAAAGTATTTATTTAGTTAATTAATATATATATTTTTTAAAGATTTTATTTTTTTCCTTTTTCTCCCAAAGGCCCCCCGGTACATAGTTGTATATTCTTCGTTCTGGGTCCTTCTAGTTGTGGCATGTGGGACGCCGCCTCAGCGTGGTTTGATGAGCAGTGCCATATCCGCGCCCAGGATTCGAACCAATGAAACACTGGGTCACCTGCAGCGGAGCGCGCAAACTTAACCACTGGGCCACGGGGCCAGCCCCTAGTTAATTAATATTTTAAAAAAATTCCTCGTCCTGGATGTACAGTTCAGAGCAGAGCCCCAGGGAGAGGGAGCTGCAAAGAGAAGATGAAGGGAAGCTAGTCATGAAGAAACTGTTAATGGAGCAAAGATTAGGGACAAGACCGTTCCTCCAAATTCTACTTGGAGCATGAATGGATACCACAAAATGTTCAGGCAGAAGGCAATGTGTGTCACTTATGAGTTTGGTGGATTTGAATGCAATGTGCCCCAAACAACTATTGCCTTTTCTCTTTTCTTTTTTCTGGCCAGGGCTGGGGGGAGAATGGAAGTGCTGAGGAGGACTACTGATGAACTCTCATCAGACCTCCTAGGAACACTCTGAAACAGTCTGAAGACCAGCCAGAAATGGTTTATAAGCAAATGTCAGGAATTAAGAGAACTGGATATTCAGGTTACTGTCACTGCATTTACACACAAGCGCCTGGAGACCTGGGAGAAATGATGCTATATTCAAACGTGACTTTAATTTCTACACAGAATTTCATTTTTAGGTGCCCCATCGTTTATTTGATCATTTCCTCTTGTTGGGATTTTTAGTTGTATTCAGTTCTTTGAATTTTGGCTTGAAACATATCCCCGAACACATTGGCAAATTGCACTCCTGCAGGATTTTTGATAATATACATCCAACTGTTAGGCTAAACCCTGTGAAATATTAATTGACATTTTAAACTATAAAAATGGCAATTTCATATGGCTCAATCTAAATGTATGTGTAAAAATGCCCCATCCACTACACACGTACCAATTTCTGCCAATTTTAGTAGAAAAACAGTTATATCTCATCACTTTAATTTTCATTTATTTGATAACTCTTATGATTTACTTATTTAGCAATCTGGATTATATGTTTACTGTATGCAAGACAGTATGATCGTCAGGAGGAGACACAGAGGACCAGGAGCAGAATTGAACCCGTCTCACGGTGGTTACACGTCTATTTGAGGAAACTGTTGATGAAATATTCTTAAACACAAATGTGAAACTTAATATGTGAAAAATGCTACGATGAACATGTGCTAGGAGAATCCATAAGGGGACATCTAACTTAAATTGGATCACGGAAGATTTCCCTGTGAAAGTGACGTTTGAGCTGTTATCTAAATGAGGAATACATTTAACTAATGAGGAATCGGCAGAAAGGAATTTGAGACAGAAGGAAAACTGCGTGTTCAAAGGCTCTGTGGCAGAAAGATAGCATCGTACATTCAGGTACTTGAAAGAGGATCAGAGTGGCTGGAACAGAGATTAGGCCGGTTGGGTTATGGTATGAGATGGAGGTGGACAGGTCAAGGGATCAGGCCATAGCAGGCATTAGGAAGATTCTTCTCGTAAGATCAACGGGAAAACATCGTAGCATTCCAAGGAGGGGGCAGACACATGTGTCTATGCATGTTCTGAAAAGATCATTCTTTGTTGCAGTGTGACGGTACCAGGATGGGTTAAGACTGGATGCGGGGAGACCATGTGACCTTTACAATGAATGAGAGAAAAAGTACATTTAAATAAAAGACTGGTGTAGCCGGTGGGTCAGGACCAGAGCTTGGGGTTGGAATGAGAAGGAGTTGGAGAGCTCTTGCCATATATTAGGACTTTGAGTTATCTGCTCCTCAAGCTGTATCCAGAGTTCAGGTGAGAAAACACTTCTGGAGGAAACACACTTTATTCTTTCCTGTGTGTTTCAATGCATCAAGGCCAAGCATCTGGAAACTGTGCTCAGACGGAGATACAGGGCCCTGAGGACCGCTTTCTGCTCTGGCCCCTATCTCTGCCCCTCGGGGGTGGGGAACTAAGCAAACAGCTGAGGGAACCTGCCTGTGCAGTGTGGGTGAGGACGCTGCCCCCTTCACCACCCACACAAACGGTCTCCTGGAACTCAAACACCAGAAATTCTTCAGCCCTTAAGGAATGTGTACGTGTTGTCTTTATGAAAAGTGTCAACCTATTTCTAATTGTATTCCCTTGTCTGTGTGTTTATCAAGACTCTCAGAGACATATTCGAAGACAGCTTCACAAATGATTAGGGCTCTTTGACCTGAATGCTTATAATGCTTACGCTACAGCTTAACCCTGGTCTCGTTCTCATTTTCTCTCTATATATATTTTCTCTAGTCTTAATTTTTCCTTCGTAAATTTACATTTGTCTACTTTATTGTGTAGATTGTCATGAGTCTTTATAACCCAGAAGAAAACCAATCAGATAATAGAGAAATTGGGAGCTCTTTATTCAAAAGTGAAAAATGAAGATTTCTTCCTTTGGATGAGCTTACTTGGGGAGAGAATAGAGTGAGAACAAAATCAGGTCCGAGACGTAGCACCGAGGAGCTGATGCACTGAACCCCGAAGTGAAAGCAGAGGGTCAGGGACACAGCCGTGGCAGACAGGTGAGGAGGAAAGAGGAGGAGGTCAGGGAAGCTGCACCCCTGTGCGGAATACACACTGTGGGGAATACACACTGTGCGGAATACACACTGTGGGGAATACACACTGTGTGGAATACACACTGTGCGGAATACACACTGTGGGGAATACACACTGTGCGGAATACACACTGTGGGGAATACCACTGGAAGGTCAAGGACATCAGGACTGAAACGCCCACGACTGCACAAGACGACTGAGACCGAGTGTTGGGAAAGGAACGCAGACTTAAACGGCCTCAGGAGCAAAGGGCAGGTGAGGAAATGGAGACACAGAATGTGAGCAAACAAAACTTCCTGTCTGCTGGAGGTTTTTATTTCTTCTTTGTGAACTCTCAGTTTATGCCATTTGTTCTTTTATATTCAGGTTATAACTTTTTATTAATGTATAAGAATAGATTATAGATTAAATTTGGGTTTTTTTACACTATGTCAGTTAAATATGCTGCAAACTCTCCTTTGCCATATTCTTTCCCATCGTGGTTAATATAACGCTGAATCAACTGGAGTTCTGCTGGTTTATGAGAGCCATTCTGATTGGATCTGCCTCTGTGATGATCTCATACTTCATCCATTCAATTAATACATATTTATCACCTTCACAGTGTGCTCACGACAAATTTTATAAGAATTTGCAACATAGATTTAACAGAACTTTCACAGCTCAATACAGCAGTAATTTTAGTGGATGCAAATAGGGTACGTTTAAATCCTTGAAAAACAACTACAAATTGTAGAAAGAACCAAAGATTCACACTAAATTTCCTAAATGTAATCTTTTCCAAAACTTAGTTTCAGTTACTATTTTGCAAAGAATGCAAAGATAAAGCAATTGATTTTAACCTAAACACGCCCAGTTCATCTTCTGGGCTGAACAGTGAGTGGGGTCTTACTGCAACTCTAAGAAGCAGTGTTACGTGCTCGGACAGCGGCTCTCCCTGCAGTGGAAGGAAAGAGGGGTGGCCAGGGTACTAGGATCACAGACTGAGCAAGGAGTCTTTAAAAATGTGCCAAGTTTTTACATCCATAATATTTATAGCAATGATGTAAAACTTACCACGATACATTCAGGTAATTTGTTACCAGATTGAGGTCTTATAATTTCTTATGACTGCATATTTTTATTTGTCCATAATAAATTTCAAAAGAAATAGAGATTCTGCAAATACTTTACATAACAATTAGCTTTATGCTAAAGAACATTCCTAAAGAAATTAAAAACAAAGAATAGCATAGAAGACAAATTTTTATCTATGTATTTGGCTAAAAAATATCTTACTTCAGTTAGATTAAATATTTCTTTTGATAATTACTCATGTCATGTGTGTCCCTAGGTTTGAAGAATGTAAAGTATTTCTCCTATCTTTATAAATAAATAAATAAATCATATTAAATTATCTCCTTAAGGTTTCCAAGTAAGAAACAGTGAATGTCATTTTAAAAATTCTTTAATTAAGTATTCTGATAAATACTGGACCATGTGCCCTGAAATCTTACTTTGCTATACGTTAATAAACCTTCCTAGAGTTTCTAACTTAATCTCAAAAAGGTGCTTAGAAAATGGAAGAAAATATTTTCTGTTTTCTAATATCCCCGCATATCAAGTGGCATACGCCACAAACGAACAGAAATGACAATCTGTGTATTACATTAACTGTTGGATTGATAATCTTCTGTCTACATCCACACTAAATATAAGCAACACATATGTAAGATGTACTATGACACATGGACGACACACAGCATAAACAGATGCTGGTTCTAATCTCCTCGAAGGTGTAATTTTGCCTAATTGAACCCTGAGTCATCACAGCTCCTTAGGAGCAACAACAGTGCCTTGAATTCCGGACTGCATCAAGTTGGGAAAGCTTAGCAACTTTTATATAAATGTTGTGTTTAAATGTTGCATTTCAAAATGGCAAATCTGGGAAGGATGGTGGAGAGAGCAGCTCTTCATTGGCAAATAATTCCACTGTGTGTGTGTGTGCGCACGCGTGAGTGTCTGTAGGGACGATGAAGTAGTCTTCCAGGCAAGAAGCAACTGCGTGGAATTGAAAGATCGCTTATTGGCCAATAGAAACACAGTTTTGCAGGAATTTCTAAGAAAGCAGAAGGTAACATGTCCCAAGATGAGACCAGAACCTGTGACTTCACATTCAAATCTTTAGTAGAGTGACTGATAGTATATTTTTAAAACATGGAAGCAGAAAGCAAGCAACCTTTCCAGTGCAGAATGAGTGCCAAACACTTCAAGGAAAACTCAGTGCCTTTTGCTCAACAAACTGTGAGACCCCTGGCTTGTGGTCCTCCACTTGTGAAACAGAGCTGCTCACTAAGGGGGCATCTGCAGTCCTTTCAAGGCTAAAATCTCTAAGGTTCCAGGGGCTGCAAGCATTCCGCTGCAGCTGAAGGAAAGCCGAGTGCACCCGAGTCAAAGCTGAGGTAGCTTTCAAGCTCAGAAGATTTTTTATTTTAGGGAAAGGCAGAAAGAGTGCAGTATGCTTTCCATTTAGGCTGGGAGGATACAATTCCATTTATATTGAATGAGGATAGAAAACACTCAAAATTCAATAAGCCAAGTGCTCACGTTGCAGTCTAAATGATGCATTCTTCATCAATAAGAACTAAGCAGGGATTATAACCTTTATGGTTATTTCAGTGAAGCATTCATTATATAGGAGAATATGATTTCTGTGAGCAGATACTGTCAGCTATGTTCCATGAGAGGCAGGGAGTCCTTGCAATCATAACGAGAACCACCTGACTGCCTGGACCTCCTCAGAGGGTCGCCCGCAGCCTTGACTCTATAAAGCAGTGAGGATGCCACAGGACTTGTTTTTCCAGTTCATGTTGATAAGACACCGATTCAGAAAGATTGTGTGGGCTGGTAAACTACTGAAAGTTCCATTAGCTGTTATATTTGTGTAGTCTTTCATTCTAGAAATTGTCCTAAACAGGTTTTTCTCTATTTCTGTGGTTCTTTTTATCAACTGTCTTTTATATTATTTGATAAGATTATTCCTTTAAATAACAGTTTTAAAAAAGATATTCAGTATCTGCACTGAGCATGCTTCAGGTTTAGTTGCAAATTGTATGCTCCAAAAATTTTGCATAGTTTTGGTGACTGAACAATGTTTTCTAGTAAATAATAAGTAGTAAAGTATTCATTAATTTCAAACCAGTGAGTGTAATGAAATAGTATTGCATTATCAATTAAAACAACTCCAGGACCATTTCACATTTTGTATAAACGTCAGAAGAAAGTAATAAGAAGAATAACCTTTTTTCCTCAGACTTGAAATATCAATTTCACACACACTAAATTTTCATAATGCATCATTAACATTTCAAGATTGTGAGAATTTTATAACATGATACACTAATGTCTCTCCTCCCAATCACAAAATCACATGCTTACAAGAAATAAAAAGAAAAAGAAGCCTATTTATCCTAGTTAGTGGCAACTAATCACTACTTCTTCAATGTAACCCTCCGAGCCTGGCATGTGAAAATAATTTTTAAAGATTTATGTTATCAATACCTCTGTTTTTACTCTTTCAAAATAGCATACACAGAGGATGGACTTATGGAAAGAACTTGTTTCTTTTTTTTTCCTCATAATGTCAGCTTAGTGTAGTAAGAATTAATATTATGCCTCATTTTCTTTTGAAACAGGTTTGTTAATGTAGAAAAAAGTGCTCTCCTCTATCCAGACATGAGAACATCAAGACTTGAGGTTAAAGTGACATCACCCCCATGGTCCCTCAGGCAGCTGCCAATTGCAAAGGGAAGACTGGAATCGACTGGCTTTGTTGATTTTTAACATAATATTGAATTAAAGTGTAACTAGCTTTCAATAGCAGGTAAGGGTTTAGCATCGTCTTAATACAAGTATGCATATTTCACAATGTTCAATATAAGAAACAAAATGCACAAAGAATTTTAAAAACTACAGGTGTTGGAGGTCTATCCAGCTTTTTTAATTGCCTAAGCATCTCAGAATCCCCACTGTAGATGAGGGAACATTTTAAAAAATATACTTTAAACAGCTATAAAGTAGTGTGTCTCGTTTTTTAAACATTTATTTCTTGGGCTTCTTGTTGCCCACCGTCTGAAAGGTTTGAGTGAGATCTTCCAGGCACAGGGCTGGCTCAGCTCACAGCCGCCCCAGATTACTGGATGTGAGGTCCACCTCCAGACACTGGGGAAACCACCAGGCGACAGCAATGTCCTGAAAGGAGCTGTCGCCTCTGATGGATGCTCCATGACTGGGAGGCCAGACCAGCGCTGACCTTGGGGAAAGGAAAGGGGGTGTGGGGTGCCGCGAGGACCAGCAGACCAGAGGGAAGAGGGAAGGTGGCCCATGGTCCCTTTCTCTGACAGAGCAGTGACTGACAGGGAGAAGGAAGGTCCATTTTACAGAGAACAAAAGCTTTGCAGCAATTGTCTGAAGGCATTTGAGGAAGTCTGCTGGTACCAAGTGTTTCTAGCTGCCTTCGTCCTATTTACCATGACAGACTTTCCCCATCTCCTTCACTCTCCTCCTTCAGTCCCTCTAGGTGCTGTCAATGGGGACCAGCGGGCAGGTGGGAGTGGCGGCCCATAGAGGCAGAAACTGGTTCAGCCGCAGGGGAACTACCAGTGGGTTGCTGACCTCCTTCTCCAGGAGCTCTTTCCTAGTTCCCATCTCGTCACAGGCCCTTTTCAACCCTACCTCCTGCCTGGCTCTCCTCTCCCTCGCCCTCCTTCCTGCCCGTCTCCTCACCTGTCCACCGCGATGGCCGTCATAGAGTAGATGCTGGCGAACACGGCTGTGATGGGAAAGAAGTTCTGGAAGCGACAGTAGTTGGCGCCGAAGTACCACTCGCTGTGCAGCGCGTAGATGAAGTTGACCAGGGTGTTGAAGGCGGCCGTGGAGGCGTCGGAGAAAGCCAGGTTCACGAGGAAGTAGTTGGTGACGGTCCTCATGCGCTTGTGGGCCAGAACGATCCAGATTACGACGAGGTTCCCCGAGACCGCCACGGCCACCACGGCGCCGTAGGCCAGGGACCAGAGCGCGATGCGCCAGGGCGGCTGCACGAACTGGTTGGTGAGGTTGGCCCGCGGCTGCGAGGGCGCGGGGGACGGCAGCCCGCGCGCGGCCGGGGTGGCAGACAGGTTGCCGGCCGGACCCAGCAGCGGCAGCCACTCGGTGTCCGCCGCCCCTGTCCAGTTCACGGGGACCAGGGCCATCGCGGCGGGTCTGCGGCGGCGTCACCCGAGTCCCCTCTGCCCTCGGCCCGGGAGCGGACGCGCAGCGCAGCGCTCGCCGTCTCAGGGACGCTCCCGCCCGCAGGGGATGGCGAGGAGCCCGCGCCTCCGGGGGCAGGGCGGAGGAGGGGTCGGGGGCGTCGGGGTCGGGGCGGCGCGGATCGCTGCCCGGCGCGCCCGGTCCCTGCGCGCCCGGTTCCTGCGCGTCTGGCGGGGCGCTGCGCCCTCCCAGATGCAGCTCACATCCTTCCAGGCTGTTCTCCTCTCAACTTCAAGGCGCTCTGCCGAGGTCCCGGCTCTCGGACGTTTGCTGTGGGCTGTCCTTTTCTAGACCCACCTCAGCGTGCACGCGTCAGCAGAGCGCGATCCCGGACGAGAGCGCGTGCGGGTGCGGCGGCTGCCGGCTGCGCGCTGCGAGGCGTCGGTGTGGCTGGACTCGGAATTGCCCTGCGCTTTCTGCCTGTGGGTTGCGTTCTCACCTCTCACATCGCCTTTCCTCTCGCTCCCTCTCCCAACGCCCACCGTTTCCCCTCGTCCTCCAATCTGCATCACCAGAAGTCATCCCCCAGGCAGAGAGGCTGCGGTCTCCCCTGGAGGATTCTGCTCTGGAGGAACGCCATCACTCGCTGAAGGTAGATCAGAAATTCCGAGGTGTAGATTTTCTTAAAACACGACCGCGAGACTTGGTTTCTTCATTTCTCTGAGATAAACGTATCCTGTAAGCAATCTAAACACGTACACTTGGTTGTGCGATTGGACATTTGGCACCGTGGTTTTCAGGGCCGGACCGTGAGGACACTGAGGAGGATGCGCGACAATAGCCTCCGTTTCCCGGGAGGAGGGAGCCGACGACCCCGCAGGGGCAGGTGGCCCGGGGCGCTGCGAGCTGGATCTCACGGGCGCTTTGCAGCAGGTCCCGGAGCCAGACTCCCTCTCGGTGCAGATGCGAGGGGGCTTGAGGTGGAACCATTTCAGTAATCTCCCGAATATGCTGAACTCATTGAACCTCACTTTCCTCATTTAAAAACAAAGATTGAAAAATCTAATTTACAGGGTAGCTCTGGGGATGAAGAGTTTCAACAATACCAGGCAGGAGGGAGAACGCAGCAAAAGTTAGCCGCTTCCCTCCTGTTGTCAGCGTACATTCCATCTAAGCGTTCCAGGTAAAATGGCTCAGAGCAGCAGGTTTTATTTGCTTCGAGAGAAGGTGGCTTGTGATTTGTGGACGTTCTGTGTTTTCAGTTTTCCAGTTCAGGACATATTCTTCCAAAACCCTACAGTGAGTATGCACAAATGGATTCAGGGTGACAGGAAAACGTTTTCCTTCTCATAGTTTTCATGATAAAAAAAAGTAGTGTACAGCAATGAGTTTGAGGCAACCTAATAATAACTATATTGACACAACCCTGCTTCAAAATAAATGCAGGCTGAAAATGATAACTATCAAAAGTTATTGTTTCTGTTTCTTCCCAGAGAGGCCTGTGAAAATATGTGATAAATCATGAGTGAAGTTAGAAGGGATCCCACCCTTCCTGCTCACTAATTCTGAATTAAACCCTCTTCTTTTGAAAGGCAAATTACTTCTTTCTGCCAATTCACCATGTAGAAATCACTTGAGTTACAAATGAAAGCCTCTTTCTTCCCTAATGAAATCAGGGAAGAAATAAATTGCTTTGTGTGACACACACCATTTATCAAGAATATGAGAGGGGTTATGTGGTGGTTTGGTAACTATGCATATTTTGATCAAATATTTGCAGTTGTAAAATGCCTCAGTTGTGCAGAAATGCATCAGTTTGCACTGCTGCTTTACTCTCACAGTCTGTGACTCCATCTCGTTGGACTGACGCACCAGTGGAGGTGATGTGACATGAGTGACGATGATGGAGTTGGAGGCAGTCACAGTGAAAGGAGTCTGAAGAGTTCTTTGCTCTCAGAGGAGGAGAGGGCTCCAGGCATGGCTTTCCTTTTAGGTCTGCCCTACGTAGAGACTCCCTGTGTCCCGGTAGATGTCACTGCTCATCCATGGCTCAGTCGTTCCTCTCGTGTGTTGAGTGTGCTTCCTTCCAGCAGCTGTGCCAGGTACGAGGGGTGTAGAAATGAAACGACAGATAGGAGCTTTATGTGACCCTGTGCTCATAGATCCTGTGGTCCACGGTATTTTTGACTTTAAAGCAAGCATTGTGAGCAGCAGAAGAGGAAGGTAGAGAGGAAAATGGGAGTGTAACTGAGTAGGAGGATGTTGTGCCCTCTGAATTCCGTCAACTTCTCTTAAAAAATTTCCTTATGAGGATGAAATGAAGTGCCAAAAATAAGACAGACTTTCTAGAAGCTTATACTTTGAAAAATGGTAAGATTTAGGAAATAATGGCTAAGGAGGAGGGTTCTCAACTAAGAGAAATCTAGAATCTGAATCCTGCTCTTGTTGGGGCCCACCCTGCTAGTTTCCTTTTTTTTTGAGAAAGATTATCCCTGAGCTAACTACTGCCAATCCTCCTTTTTTTCCTGAGGAAGACTGGCCCTGAGCTAACGTCTGTGCCCATCTTCCTCTACTTTATACCTGGGACACCTACCTCAGCATGGCTTTGGGCCAAGCAGGGCCATGTCCACACCCGGGATCCAAATCGGCAAACCCTAGGCCACTGAGAAGCAGAACGTGCGAACTTAACTGCTGCACCACCGGGCCGGCCCCAGTTCCCGAGTTCTCCTTCTTCCCTTTGCTCTTACCACAAGAGCTTCAAAAGTCTAGGTCTTGGACCACTGAGGGAAGGAACAGAGGGCAGAGGAAATGGTGACCCAGAGAAGGATCCTGTACTCTGACATCTAAAACTTGGGAGTGCATGAGAGCGTGCAGCTCTGCAAATGTGTGAGGATGCTAGGAAATAAGCCAGCTTGGTGCCCTAGGAGACATTAATTGTTATGAGCTAGTGATGCCTCAGAGGTGATTGACAGCCTCACTACCAATGCTTCTCAACATACACGAGCACAACACAGTCCCAGATTACATGGGGATTGGCCACTACAGCCTGAGTGCAAGCGAAAATCACATCATCCAAGTTGCCCTTGAGAATGCCCTACATCACCTCTAAAGTACAGTAAGTGCACACACTGCCTTTCCTAAGGAACGAAATTGCCAGTCTTCGCACTGGAAAGTGTTGCTGCTGCTTCAGTTCAGCCCAACATAAAGTGTTAGATTGTATTCAGAGTCCAGATGGTGAAAGATGCATATTTTAAACACTAGAATCATACTTATTTCTGCAAAGCCTTTACAGGATGAAAGCTGAGAATGGCTGGACTGAAGATTCACGTCTCCATCTCCTCCTGGAGACCATGCTAAACCAGAGCAATGGGAAGCGTGTTATCTGAACAATGCAGACTGTTTCTTTCTTTACTCTCTGCCTCTCATTGTCTTTCTTTCCTTCTTTATTTCCCAAGTATATTTATTGGAATTTTAGAAAATTAAATGCATGTATGATGCAATTTCATAGAATTATATAGTGATGATAATTTTGCTACCTGCATTTTTACCCTCAAATAAGGAGACAATTTTCCAAAGAAACAAAAGCATATTCATATAAATTCATTAAAAACAATTCTGTAACATTCGGATTTGTTTACTTTTTGTGTAAGAAAAGAAAATGTTCTGTTGGAGTATGTGTAGGGTGGTGGGCCAGACATCTCTTGGTTATCTGCACACACGCATTTCCCACATTGATTCAAAAGATACAGGTAACAGATTAAGAGAAAAATTAATCCTTCAAAACTCATTAAAGTATCTATTACTCTAAATTTGAGAACTGCTGAAGGTGGGGGGAAGGCAGTGGGATAATTCAATTTCTTTTTAGCTCTCAAAACGAGAGCTCCTTGGAGAGCTCCTATCTGTTAATTGAATCAAAGATAATCAGGACAATTATACGGTCCCCTGATTGGGATATAATTTCTGTGCAACAGATGCATTTACTGTCGTTTAAAGGAGAAATCAGAAATTAGCGTCTGCTGGAGGTGCTGGTACCTTTATTTACATGTGCTCCACTGAGAGTTGCTATAATTTTTCTTTTGAAATATAATCATTGCATAAGCTCCACAAGAATGGAAGTACATTAAAAAGAAAATAGGTAAAATTTGGTCATAATAGTGTACAAAATTTTCTAGATACAGATTTATTCCAAAACGTTCTCAGTGGTGTAAGATGATTCTCAAGAACATAATCTATAATCAAATCAGCATTTGACATGTTAAATTCAAATGGAGCTGACTCTGAGGTACCACTTACATTCTAATCTTTGTACTGTTATACACTGACGGTGTATCATTCTGCTCAGCTACTGATCAAGAGCTCAAAAGAAAGCACGTGCTGTCAGTATACAGGTCTTCATGTATTTACAAATTATTTATACTGCACGACTACACTAATAATTATGTACATTTAAAATATTCAAAAATAGAAAGGAAAGATGAGGCCCTTGACAATATTTTTAAAAATACACCTGTACAGGGGCCAGCCCCGGTGGCTTAGTGGTTGTTTGGTGCCCTCCACTTCAGTGGCCCAGGTTTGGTTCCTGGCATAGGCCTGCATCACTCGTCAGCAGCCACGCTGTGGTGGCAGCCCACATACAAAATAGAGGGAGAGTGGCGCAGGTGTTAACTCAGGGCCAACCTTCCTCAGCAAAAAATAAATAGATAAATACAATACATGTGTACAGTCACGTATGCAATCACCGTTTAAACAAAGTAGCTTTCCTTGTGGATATGAGCATTCTCCTCGCTTCAATAGTTAATTTAAAATGATGTTAATGATGCCACGTCAGCATTTTCCTCACACAGTCTCAACAAACAAGGTACTAGCAGCCCTGCTACTGCTGGCTGCCTGTTGGTGGGAGTCAGCAGGTGTGTGCAGAAACAGCTTTTACAGTATTGATGTGTTTCCTAATTGATTGAAACGTGGATATTTCCCCTTTTTCTTCCCATGAAGTCCGACCTTTTTCCCTGGGAAGCTCTGGAGCTCCTCAGTAGCCCAAGAGAATACTTAACACTGAGGTACCTGCAGGTGGTAGCTCGCGTGTGGCTGTCACACGAGGGAAGGACTGCACAGGGAAGTCGGTGCCTTTTCAGTGTCTGCTGAGGCTGCCCCCCGTCCTGCTGGGCAGCTTGTCCCTCCCCAGTACTGGCTGTGACATGTGACCACATTGTGCACTTCTGAGCCATGTCCCTAAGCCTTTTACTCCATGTGTCCTGTTTTTTAAAAGGAAACTCTTGGGGCCAGCCCGGTGGTGCAGCCGGTAAGTGAGCACATTCCGCTTCGGCGGCCCGGGGTTCGCTGGTTCGGATCCCAGGTGCAGACATGGCAACGCTTGGCAGCCATGCTGTGGTAGACGTTCCACATATAAAGTAGAGGAAGATGGGCATGGATGTTAGCTCAGGGCCAGTCTTCCTCAGCAAAAAGAGGAGGATTGGCAGGAGTTAGCTCAGGGCTAAGCTTCCTCAAAATAAATAAATAAATAAAAATAAAAGGTAACTCTTTTTTTCCTGAATGGAAGTCTTCCAGGAACATATATAATGACATTATTGTAGAAATATATATAGTCTACAAAACATATAGGGAAATATGGAGCCATACTCTCTATTAACATCTCTATTTTGTAAGTGAGGGAAGTAATTTGAAAGAAGTAATTTGAATTCAATTGGCAGGGCCAGGATTCAAATCCAAGTGTTTCCACAGTGCAGCCCACAGTGTCAGTCACCCACGCTCTGGCCTCAATTTAATCGAACGTCGTTGGAAGAGACTAATGCGGTTTTCTGTGTCAAATCATCAGACAGAGAGAATGTGAAAGAGCCAGAGTGAAACAGAAAGCAACACACCAACATTCCTTAAAAGTCAGCACCGTAAAAGGGAAAGTAAAGGGAAACGTTTTTAAATTATTTATGCTTCAGTTTATGTCTAGTTTATATCACCATACAAGTTAGATATTTTGAATGGCAATGAGTTTTTATCAATTTCACACAGAAACAAAGCACCTATGGGGGTGTTTTACTTGCTGTTTTCATTATTAATCTGAAAAATTGTAGATTCCTGATAGGATCAAACTACTCGACAGAGAAAGATGAGGGTTTCTAGGAAGCCACAGCCGAGTATCTAATGGCACGGCGGCCGGGATTTACAAAGTTACGTGATCCAGGGCAGGACATATTTCTCTCTTTCTTTTTTTTTTTATTAACAGGAGCTCCAATCTTAATTTTATAGGTATATTTTAAGCAAAATCCATTTTTCTAATCTATGAAATAAATTGACTTTAATTTGATGCTTAAATATGGGAGAATTATATTAATCTTTAAACCACCCTCTTGTCGCGTTATTTTTGTGATTTTCTACGGCAAAGCAAAATTCTCCAGGTAGTTGAATCTCTAGATTCAAAACTCTTGTAGGGTTTTGAAAATGTATAAAATTTGTATAAAATAAAGCAGTATGAAAGAAAAAGCTGAGTAAAGTGACTTTTAAAAATGTCTAGGAGTAACAACATTTATAAAACAATAAAAGGGGAGCATCATTTCATCTGCATGAGTATAAATGGTTCTGACCCTTACACCACTGCTCTCTGAGCGAGGAGCCTGTCGTGCTGGAGATGCCGCATCGGCATGTGGGAGGACAGAGTAGAACTTCTATTATTTTTGTTGTCTTATCCTTTAAATGTTTTATGTAATTTGGTACATACTTTAAAATTTGCGTAAGATATTAGTGAAGTAGAGCAAAGACACGATCATGCAGTAGTGAGCATGTGTGTGCTATGCGCACTAATTTCTCCGTCGGTGGAGACTGTGGTAAGGCCTTTATGCTCTGCTTCCCCTGCCGACACCAGGTCCCCCACAAGAGGCGGTGCCCTGTTCTCTGCCCCAGCAGGTTCCCACCTGGGCTTGAACTGGCCGGACCACAGGATGCTGGGCGACAGAGAACCACAGTTATGCCCTTGTTTGTGTCATCTTCCTGAGTCCCAGTAGGGGTGTGAAAACTAGGGTTACATAGTGGATTTTGTTTTCATATACTTTAGGAGACTATGCTTATAATTTCTTCTCTACATGGCACACTCTTACTCCAACTCTGATGTCTTACATTCTATTTAGCAGGAATCAATCTTTTATCCAGAGGTTTAAAACTATTTTTCTGGACATACGAGACTAATCACAGGCTTATTGACATATTTTCCAGCTTATTATGTTAGAGAGATCAGGTGTCACAGTTTTGGGGGGAAAACCTGAGTAAATCATTCTTAAAATGGGAAAATCCTGATACTGACTTTGTGGCGATCACCACTGCTCTTTTCGAGTTGCTTCAGTTTGTTATGTGACAATAACAAAAATGTTATCTGCTGAGCTGTAAATATGACTGTGTTTTGGGGCCAGTCCGGTGGCTAAATGGTTAAGTTCACGTGCTCTGCTTTGGCGGCCCAGGGTTTCTCTGGTTGGGATGCAGACATGGCACACTCATCAGGCCACGCTGAGGTGGCGTCCCACATAGCACACCCAGAGGCACTCACAGCTAGAATATACAACTACGTACTGGGGGGCTTTGGGGAGGAGAAGAAGAAAACAAAGACTGTTTCTGAAATCGTAGACAGTAAACATAAAAAATGCGGTTTGTTCACAGAACTGACTCTTTAGATAAGAGTTTATAGACCCAGTTGTTCTCCTGGGCTTATAAGAAACTGATTTCTTCCTCTGCTGAAATAATTTCCTTGGATGGCTGAAGAAATAAAATCAAGAGAGAGAAAAATAAACTCAAGGTACTCAGAAGTCTGTTGATTTGGAGGGACTGTAGAGGTCACTTACTCCGAATTCCTCAGAGATGGGGCAGTTGAGTCACCAGGAGTTGGCGGGTCACCTGCATTTGTGCAGGTGAAGGGCTTGGCGTACTGAAATCTCTATTAGTGGTTCTAGGTGTTTTTCTGCAAGCATCTTTGCTGCACAACTAACTGGTCCTGAGGCAATTTGCTGTAAAAGATAAATCACAAAAATAAAAAGAGAGACTTTAAAAAGGATATAATGAAGTATGAAAAATTAACAAAAAAATTTCAAAGACAACTGTAAAAAATGAAAATACAGAATATTTGAATGCAAACATTTGACTGTTTACTGAGTGCAGGTTCATGGAAACACTGCAAAGATCAGATTTTATTTTGTGGATTGTCACCTGAGCACTGTGTCTCCCAAGTCTTTCGTTCACAGTATTACACATTTTTTTTTTTCTTTTTATGCTTGTTTATTCTCTCCTTGTTCGGCATCACACTTTTTTTTTTTTCACTGAAACGTCTTCCTTCATTAAGAGGCGTTGGTTTCATCCAAATACTGGGATGCATATTTGTAACCAAATGAAAACCATGTGAACCCAATGAAGGCAAGTGAAACCATTTGTAACCAAACGAAACCAGAACTGTCAGTCAACCAGGTGCTTCATCCTTTATGGGAAAGTTGCCTTTAAGGTCAATTAGTTGTGCAGCAAAGATGCTTACAGCCAAAATACTGGACACGTTTATTAGTATTGCTGGATGCTGGTGCTCACCGTACTGTCAAAACTAGTTAGCAATTTCTAACGAGTTCTTGGGCTTTAATTGAAACTGCTTCTGCTGTCGACTGGCATACAGTTATTCTGAGACCTGAAACACCTGTTATGGCCTGAGTTCTATCGGATCATCATCCCAAAAGTAGGTGGAAATGGTACATTCGAGAACATGCAACAGGGGAAACGCTGGGGGTACCAACCACGTAAATGAGCACTAGGCTGTTATTCCTTGTGTCCTACATTAGATATTCCTGAGGAACTGTGTAACATTCTGGCTAAATGAGCCTCTTCCAATGATCAGTTATCTGAGGATGCTGAAAATGCAATGTGGTTTACACACGTCTCGAGACTGGGGAACTGACATTGACCTGGACAGCCTCTGTACTGTGACTGGTTGATAATAATGTGGTATCGATTTTTAACATTTACAGGGCAATAGCCAATGAACCAGCAATATATCTAGAAAATGATTCTTAGGAAACTTGAAGATAACAGGAATTTTGGTGGCGCTGTGTTATAGAAAATATTACAAATTTAGAAGGGGAAAATCAAAGTGGGGCCTGTCGATGCCCATCACAAGAATACCGTCCAAATTAAAAAGAAGACTAGACCCACCAGTAATGCTCTTGCTGCTTCCTTGGAAGTGGTCTCCTGGACACGGGGCATGAGTGACCATGGCAGCATCAAGAAATAGACTGGTCAGCAGAGAAAAGTTATGTGCCCTCCTGACTCAGGATCTTAACAATATTTGCTTGTTTGTCAACGGGAACATCAGAGACTAAAAGAAGCCATGGGCTGCATACTGAGCAGGTCCAGGAGGTGCCATAGTTTATACATTACATTGGCTCATTACCCTTGACCCTGGCTGGATACAAAAAGGCCTTGACCAGGGTAGACAGTTATTCTGAATTTGAATTTATATACCCATTAACTGAAGAAAATACCTCCAAGACTGTTTAATGCCCAAAGCAGGAAATATGTCAGTTTGGACCTTCTGCTTATACAGCAGTTGGTCAAGGAAACATTTCATTGCAGATGCCATGAAAAGTACACTGAGAAACATCACATCTTACCACCCACAGGAGAGTGTACACTGAAAACTGGGTGGGCGATTGAAACAGCTGCTTACGACATTGCGCGATAGTAAGTAACTGAAGGGACAGTTTGCGCAGTGGGATGGACGTGTTAAAACTCAACATATGTGACTGTGAAGGGGGTCTGTGGTTGGAGACACTGTTGAGGCGTTGTGCAGCCAACAGGGACGAGGGACTGAGAGATGGTAAGGAACAGCATAAATTTCTGCCCCACTTCTAATGTTTCTCCATTTCTGCCTCTGATTGTGTAGTGTGGGACCGGATTGCATTTATGAATTCCAAAGGAAGAAATGGTTGTTAAATATAACTCGTGTCAATACCTCTAAAGGAAAATGGGGGAAAAAAGTGAAAAAAAAAACCCTAAACTCTTCAAGAGAAAATTAGACAGGCAAAGACGACCCAGCATGCTAAGATCGGTGTCTCTGAGTGAAAACAATGAAATGGGCGAGAACAAACACTAATAATGATCATTAGAAAATATTCCTGAAGCAAAGCGATACTTAAACCTATGTTTTGAAAGAGTTCACTATTATATGGGAATTTCAACCCAGAATGATGAACCCCAAGAGGGAACCTATTAAAATTATTGAATGTCAAAGATTTTTAAAAACGTGTGTGGAACCCAGGGAAAAAAATTGTTACTTATAAGGGAAAAAAGCAAATAGGTACCACACTTCTTGAAAATAACATTTCATTACAGAATACAGGGGAGCAATTTACTGAAGATATTCAAGGAAACAAAGATTTCATATCTAGCCAAAATATGAAGGTAACAGACAATTATGAACATGTAAGTAATTGGATATTATTATTCCCATCAACTATTTATGAATAATCTTCTAGATAATTACTTTAGGAATCTGAGCCATAATAAGAGAAGCTTTATTATTAGGCATGGTGGTAAACATAAAGCATATTATACTGTAAACCAAGCTAAATGTTTAAGATGCTGATGAGAAAATTGTTGGTAAACGTATATTCTTTGATGTCATACATATAACAGAACTATCAAAAATTGGAGGAGAAGGAAGAAAATACATGAAAATAAAAATGTTTGCTAATTGCTTCATAGGTATTAACACAAAGTTAAAATAATATGATTTTAATTAGATGCTGAGATGTGAGGAGAGAAGAGAGGGAGATTTTTCGGCTCAGTTAATTATTGTGGGTAGTAGAGTTCACAGATGGCTCGTGAGAATGATGAGACCTGGAATATTATATACAGTTATTAGTAGCAGCATGAAGCCAACCATTAGAATCAAAAATGCAAATTTATCTACATAAAAGATATAGCAAAATAAAAAGAGACAGACCACATGACTCAGGCTTTAAATAAAATAAAACAATGTGACAGAATTGAGAGCAAACCTCTGGTCATATCAATAAATATATATGAATGACTCTAACTCACCCATTAAAAGAATGAAAATATTCAGATTGCCTAACAAAGCAAAAGCTGTGAGGCACACACAAAATTATCAACTGTAAAAGCGAGGGTCATAATGTTGCCATCAGACAAAATAGCAATCTGAACCAGAACAACGTTGAATGAGACACAGAAGGTGGTTGACGCTGGAGCTCCGGAATGTGGGTCTTAACACAAACGAAATGACTTGTTTTCTCAAACAAATAAGTCAGATAAAAAAAAAAGGTGGTTCCAAGGAGGAGGATAAAGGGACTCAAAGAGAATCAAAAACAGTGTAGAACCACAAAGCTGTGTGCTGTGTGTGTGCTTTCTGAATCTCTGATACACCAAGTGATGTGGGAGGCAACTGGTGTGAATATGGACAGGAGGTTTTTATCTGTATTAAAGGATTATTATTTTACATAGTTGTGACATTTTTAAAAAGTCCATATCAGAGATACACACTGAATAATCTACTGGTTAAATGACATATGTTTTGGATTTGCCGTAAATATTTGAGAAAAAATTGTCTAGTTGATAAATATGAAGCTGAACCATGGGAATTCATGAGACTGTTATCTGTATTTTTGTGATATGTGAACATTTCCACAACAAGATGTTAGCAAATAATGTTCATGTGTATATTTATAAACCAGTTCTAAATGCCTAACAAGTTTATTTTAGTCAGTCAACTAGAAATTCTAATTTTGGCAGCAATAATTTTAAGGAAGAAAAATGCTGTTTTTATTTAGGAAAATAAATGATAAATTATTTAAAAATGATTATATATACAAGTTGCATGGATATTTAATATCCATAATAGGTATCCTGAATAATAGAGAAATAAACAGTCCCGTTTTAGCAGAGAGGGAACAAAATGGACTCACTCTTTACAAACACTACAATATTGCCTCTCTTTTAAAACAGAATTACAATTCCTTCTGGCTTTCATATCTCCAATTTCCTTCTGCCCAAAGAAACATTATTAAGAAAGATGCTTTGGAAGATCACTGAGCTAGGAGCAGAGCTTCCTCTGTGACGTCAGTGAGTCGTACAAATGTTCATGCTGTAGAGCATAATATTTGTGCATTTACTACCCTTGGTCTGATTAAATATAAAACCGTTCTTTTCACATCACTTTACTAAAAGTTGTTTAAACTTTATCGGTAATAACTGACAAAAAATACTCATATAAAGCAATTTTCTCTCCAGTTATGGTAGGTTTTAAAGCTCTATGTAATGTAATCTGGTGTTTGCCTATACTACTGCTAAACTAATTCTTTATTCCTCTACTTCAGTGAATATATCATTATATTTCTTTGACTTTCTGATTTGTCAGATAATTAGGAAAATCATCATCATTTCATGTCCAACCGTCTCAACTAACAAGTATGTAGACACATACAGACAACTATTTCATTGAACTATTCGTACCCTCCAGAACAAAGGATAACAGGAAAATAAACATGTAAGGAAACTTGGTGCCAGTTAATTTGTTATTATTTTATGAAATTTATTTATCATTTTACTCTAACAGTTCCTTCAAATTTATCAAAGGAAATCAAATCAATAATTTTCCTTCTCCCTCTCTTGCAGTCTTGCCGTCTGAGAGATGATTCCACAGTTTTCTCTATGGTCTTGCAGCCAATCACAAGGATAGACCCACTTCCACAGGCTTCCTCATACATTTTCATCTTTATAATAAATGGCATTTATATTATATGCTTGACTCCGTAACTTCCTGTTTTTTATTTAACATATATGGGACAATTTCTCCTAGTTTCGTACACAAACATAATCAGTTATTCTATTTAGTAGGTACAGAAAATTCCACAGTGCTTTATATATCATAATATATTAAGCTATTCTCCTATTGGTGAGTGACATAATCATCACTCCAATTTTTTATTTGCTATTTCTGGTATTTATATCCTTTTGTGATAGAACTTTTCTCTTTGAAGGAAAGATTCCTAAAATTGTGCTCAATATGGAAAATATTCATTTATTTAAACAAATACAAATACAAAGCTACAAGAAGTAGACTGCATATTCCCCCAAAACAGAGTGTTTTAAATATTGTTTCATTTGTGCTGTGCCAAAGGAAAGAATAGAGTCAATATCGACACTTTCTAAAAGAAACCTCCATTGTCATTACTGTGTTATGCACAGACCCTCATGATACAAGGCAAAAGTGAGCAAGCACTTGATTCTAAAAACATTAAAATAAATTTGGTTTCACAAAGGAATAGTTTAATCATAATTACTCATTCTTTTG
The DNA here is from genome assembly GCF_041296235.1 of Equus asinus. Lineage (NCBI taxonomy): Eukaryota > Metazoa > Chordata > Mammalia > Perissodactyla > Equidae > Equus > Equus asinus. The sequence goes on from NC_091792.1 coordinate 278,294, forward strand.
TAAAAACTCTAGGTGTTTTTATACAATAAGTAGCAAATTAAGATTTGCAGGAGAATTTTTCTTATCATTGTGGAGAACGGAACTTTGGTTAAAGGCAATGACCCTCACTGGGTTTGATACCAAAGGTCTCAAACATTTAGAGAGTAAGACAGCTACTGTGCCCTGAATATCATAATAGGTAAGTGTTTGATTAACAATAACCTTTTTGGGAGAAGTTCTTAAACACAAGATTATTTCACAATTCGACAGACCACATCTTCTTACACATGAGAAATTTGTATCTATTTTGCAATGTCTCACGATGCATTTATGGAAGGGCAAAAGGGATAACGTGGCTTTCATATCATACTATGTCTTTGCGGACACACATATCCATTAATATTATGATAGTTTGCTTTATTTAAGCATATCCATGATAGAATAAAATTGTTTTTTCTTTTCCATGAGAGAATTCCCTGTGTAGAGTATGTACATATACAGAACCAAGCATGTACATTTTAAACATATATGTTAATACTATATGGTTACGTAATTATATAAGACATAAGGTAAATCAAGTGACACATAGCATGTAATGTGGATATAGTATTTATGATACGTTTCATGATACATTGTAATCTTGTTTATTCGCGCATCTGTGGTCGTTTATCTCTCATCCTGGCAGCTGTGGAGGAGCTGATGGGCTATCTCACGGGGCAGGGGTGAGACTCAGGCTCGCTCCTCACCCTCTCCTGTTTCCGGCCCTCTTCAGCATTGCTCCTTCTTTATTTAATGAGATCATTTAGTAATTTTGATGTTTAATTCTATTTTAACATCCCCTGAGGTACAGCTATCTGTTTCAAGGAAACTAATAACCAATTTTAATACACATTATTTGTCTATATTTGAATATTTTATCTAGTTTTATATATATTGCAAAATTCATTGCTCACCACTATTTTCTCTTCATCTTCATATCTCACGGGCTGCATTCTACTTTCATACTAGTCTGTCGATACTATTCTATTATTCTTTAGCTGCCAGTATTATAATGAAGAAGTCCAATAGACATTTGATTTTTTGGTTAATTTTTTGTAGATGAGCTTTTTCTTTCTGTTTGTAAACTTGTATGAGTATTATTTTTTTTATTTTTAGAGTTCAGATTTTTTTAAATTCGGAAGTAATAAGACTAGTTCTGAGTTTCTTCATGGATTCAGCCTGAGTCTCTTCAATCTTCAAATCTAGATTTCTCTCCATCTTGAGGACGTTTTCTTCTATTCTAAATTAACTTTCACCCCTCTGCATCTGTGCCTTTTCTTTTTTGTATTTAACTGCTATTATTAACACTTTAGGTCTCATTAATATATTCTCCAATCTCCTCGTCTTTTCCTTTATTATATCTATTTCTTTATAAGCTTGCTCTCTGACTTATACATTTCTTCAACATTTTCCAAGTCATTAGCTGAAGTTGCAAGATATTTCCATATCTTCATTCAGTTCATCTACTAACTTGTTTAGCTAGTATATCATGTTTTTTGGTTTATTTTATGATTTTGGACTCAAAAAGACTTTTTTCAGGCCACAGCAAGTTTTTCTTAATTCCTATCATCATCATTATTTTTATTTTATTTATTTATTTTTAACTTTGCTGTGTTTTTGTTTTTTATAGATTGGCACCTGAGCTGATATCCGCTGCCAATCTTCTTTGTTTTTTTCTTTCTTTCCCCCAGAAACCCCCCAGTACATAGTTGTATATTCTAGTTGTAGGTCCCTCTAGTTGTGCTGTGTGGGACGCAGCCTCAAAGTGGCTAGGTCTGCCCAGGATCTGAATTAGCAAAACCCTGGGCCGCTGAAGCACAGCTCATGAGCTTAACCACTGGGCCACGGGGCCAGCCCCATCATTATTACTTTTAAGTTCACATTTCTGCCTCCTCCATCAGCTCTATTTTGCTGAAGAGTCTTCTATTTAACTCCTCTTTATCTCCCTTAACAACTGGATCTTTCTTAGGCACTAGGAGGAAGCCCATTTCCTTCTACTTTTCCATCCTAAGAAGCAGGAAGGACAGTAAAGCCTTCCAATTCTTAACTAGCTTCTTGGGACCAGAGAGACTTGGCACAGGCAACCGTCTGGTACCATCCTGTTCCCAGGAGTGCCTGAGATCTCCTGGAGTAAGTTCACATCCAGATAGTGAATTGTGGCTTTGCAGTCGCGCGTCTCTCCCAAAGTGGTCTCCAAACCCCCTTACAGGAGAATAGTGCACCTGTTCTGAGTAACCTCCGCAGACCCCAGAGCACCTGAATGGGGCCCTCTGAGGCCTCAGGAACGATCTCATGCAAGAGGGAAGGACAGTGTGGACAGAAAGCAGGGAAGAAGGAAGATCTGCTTGTCCAGTTAATTCTGTTCTTGGAATCCCTTTATAGCTAACCTAATAGTGCCGTCACAGATGGATAGCAAAACACAAACTCAAGAATATGCTTATAACCTTCCTGAGAGCAGACGATGAACTTTATATATTTTTTTTTTTTTTAAACTCTTCAGCATAGGAATGTAGGAGATAAGACGCATAATGTAAGAGCTAATCATATCTAGTTGGTTGCAGACACCCGTGTTTGAAAACAGGACCCATAAGCATCATTCTGTGTTTTATCATTTTCTAAAAAATTGTTTGTTAAGCCTCTGTTACCTGAACTTGAAGCAAATTTCTTCTTCATATAATGTACATCCACTTGAGTTTTCTATGTGGTCAACAATTTCATAGAAACCTGTGCATATAAACAGGTACTGATTTGTAGAGTTTTTATATTCTTATTTTTTGCTTCAAAGTACAACCGAAAGTTACCTTAAAATTATATTTTAAATGTACTTTGTACATCTAAATTCATATCATTATGTCAATAAAAACAAATGGTTCTCAATATTTTCTTAGAAAAATAAACAATACATCAAACTCTTACTAATTTGAATGGTTTTTTAAAAATCTGACATTTCTTTCAAAGTTTATTTGATCCATGGAATTTGAACTAAATGGCATTTTGAACAAAATCCTATTTCCACTAACTTACTGGAATAGCTCTACTGAAGGGAGTCATCTGTCAAATGTGAAGAAAAGATATAGCAATAGATGCTCTTGAAACTAGAGTCTAGGATCTCAGAATGCATGTCATCCTGGGCATTAGTTACGGCCAACGTGATCTCCCCACTTTGTGTGGTATTTAAAGAATATCTTTGTGTGACAGCTTCTCTTGTAGTTGGTGCCCACTAGAGTCTGCATGGAGCTCGCTTAGAGTGGAAAGCAAGTTTCTCATTGGTTTTCAGAAGCGCAGCACAGAAGAGCAACGGAACAGCTCTCGCAGACAGAAGGATAGAAGCTGAGAGAAACCCAGCCCCCGCCTCCACTTCCAGAAGGCTCGGCGTTCCAGCCCCAGCCTTGTGGAAAGTCAGTGTGACGAAATGCAAACAGCTCCACAAATTGTGCTTGTGCTTCTATGGGGGGCTTTGGGGTGAGATGGGGGTTCTCTCCAGGCATCCATGGATTTCCAAGGCTGAAGAAGTGCAAGAGAAGCCTAATTCAGGATTTGAGTGTCACTTTATTCTTAAGACTTTTCTCACTGTTTTTCACCACCATAGAGATGCCAGAGAATTTCTCTGAAGCCTCAGAGGGAAAAATAGAAGAAAGTGAGTTGAAGTCCTGTGTTTTCTCCTCAATAAAATTTTATTTTAATTTTAAAGATTTTATTTAAAGAAAAAAAATCCATCATTAAAAAGTTTAAAAACCCCTGCTTGAGAGGGCCTAGTAGTCTCCAATGAGAGCTGTCCAATTCCAGTAGAGACTGTGCACATTGAGTTGAGCAAACAAAGCCCACTGATCACAGTGCACATTAATGGCTCTGAATAATCTAGAAAGCCAAATTATTAATCTGCATTTCGGAGAATTGAGTGAGCTCAAATTGGGTCAAACGTGTTCTTCCTAGGAAGTGATTACAAGATGATGCCAATTAACTCTTGCCTCCAGGATGGTATTTATAGTGTGATTGAGAAGTACTTCACAGGATTATTACAGAACTGGGCCATTATGGTTTTCACTAAGGATCATCTGTCATTTCTTTCCAAAGCATGTAGATAAAAAAAAAATTACAGAGAGTACAGCACCCACCCAAGGGCAGCACAGATATAGGACATAACTCTGAGACACAGAAAAGCACAGAATGTCAGCAAACAGAGATGGTTTCATTGGCTGCCAAGAGCTCGGCCGTCTTGAGCTGGAGGGTCTTAATCTAAAGCAAACCCTCATTAGATGTCCACAGGCAGAGCGAGGAAACAGATGAGACACAGTGCTGGAAGGCTTTGTTCTGAGCAAGAGCATATGCAGCACTAAGACACAAAGTCTGCATTTCCAACACAGCAGCCACTTCTCACAGGTGGCTAGTGAGCCATTGAAATGCGGTCAGTCCAAACTGAGATGTGCATTCAGTGAAAAACGCACACCAGACCCAAACTCTTACTGAGAAGAATAAATGTAAGTGTCTCATTAGTGGTTTTATACTGATTACATGTAGAAATTATAAGGACAAATCGGGAATGGGTTATTATCTGTTTCTTTGTGAGACTAGGAAAAGGATATATAAGAACTCACTGACAATTCACGTTATATGCACACATAAGAAACTGCATGTAACAAACACTAGAATTTGGTTTAGTGATTCTCAACAAATATGATGCTATTTTTAATCCTCTCCATAAAGGGAGCCTTTCAGATACTGAACTGGGTGAAACTTATCCTATTATTAGAGTCAAAATTTTCAGGTCTAGAGTGGACTAAATAACGTGAGCAATTTATTCCCAGATTTTGGTCAAATGAGACCCTTTTCTGTTTGTTAAGGATCAAAGTTTTAATTGCTAACACCAGAGCAAAATGCAGCCATTTTTGTGTCTCTAGTTATTAATTAAATTAAGTTTAACAAGTATTATTTAAAATGATTATGCATATTACACAAAATCTGTCCTTAAGGAAAGTAAAATCAAATACTGTCTCAACAAACACACAATTAATTCATTATAATATGTTTTGTGGGTTTTTTGCTTGAGGAAGATTGTTGCTGAGCATTATAAGATCTGTGCCAATATTCCTCCATTTTGTATGTGGGCCTCCACCACAGCATGGCTTGATGAACAGTGTGTAGGTCCACACCCAGGATCCAAATCCACGAACCTTGGGCCACCAAAGTGGAGCGTGAGAACTTAACCACTATGTCACTGGACTGGCCCCTACAATATATATTTTTGGGGCATCTACACTGTGTGTAGCACTGTGTTAAGAAACATGATATTAAAAGGCCAAATGCGCTATGTGTCAAGAGGTCACAAGAGGAATCAGAGAAAATGGAAAGCCACATGCATGCAAAGTCTGTTGTGGATGCAGGAAGTATGTACTGTGTGTCAGATGCTATCCTAAGGCTTTATATTTATTAACTTATCATCATAAGAACCTTGTGAGTTAAGTACTTCTATTAGCATGATTTTATAGATGAGAAAATTCAGGCTAATAGAGGTTAGGTGACATAACTCAGCTATTTGAGTGGATGAAGAGGATCCAAACCCAGCAGTCTGGCTCCAGCAAGCATAGAGCTAACTCTCAATACTGAGGGAAAGAAATCTACTGTGGAGGATAGAGCATGAGTGAGCAGGACAATGAAAATCACGTGTGGGTCTGGGGGTAGTAACTGGTCCTGCTGTGGGTACCTGGTTTGTGTTGACTCAGGTTCTTTGGTTCTGACAAAACCAAATCTTGTTAACTTAAGTAAGGTTTTTGTTTTTTGAAGGCTATTGGACTGTTCACAACATTCATAGAAACGTCTGAGAGATTCAGAAATGAACAACATCGGAGCTGCTCTAGTTGTTCCAAATTTTACGTTAATAATTAATACATTCCATCAATTTTTCCCCTTTCATCACTCCAATGACTTCGGATCAATGTCAATAAAGATTCAAAGTATTGGACCCTAGTGAGATAAACTATAAGGACTGACAGAACTTCAAAGAAATTTTGAATTTACTGCAGTAGATTTGCTCTTGGTGGTGGTACTAGCTGTGTGATTATGAAAGTATATTTTCAAAGGACTGTGAGATGGAGAAGATACATGAGTATTAAATACATCTGGAATGAGGGTTCTCATGTGGGAGATGGTGGTACAAATACTGAATGGCAGAGAGTTAGGGGGACCCAGAATCTGGGATTTGAGTCGGTGGCATCGGTGTGACACGCACACCCAGAGGTCAAATCTTGTGTCCAGATGCTGTTCTCCACTATGAGTAGTTAGAGAATGAGCAAATTCCAGAACTGGGGCAGGGAAGCATAGGAGGGAACTGCTCTGTCTTATGGTGAAAGCAAGGAGGCTTCAGACACAGATGGAATCCCAGCAGAGGGCGGAGGGCCCACCTGCAGGGGCACCTGCTGCTCAGACTGGGGCAAGTCAGCCTCAGAAAATAACAGTGATCATAGGCATAGTATACTGGATACAACGAAAGCATGAGTCCTTTTCAGTACTAAAGACAGTGGTGGGGTCAGAAGACTTTTCTTTACAGAAAAATGCTGTATACAAGAAATGGCATAGAAAAATAATCATTTTGTAGCTACAATATAATATCTAATTCAGGTACCCTTATCAATTGATACTCAAGTATGCACTAAAAAGAAAATTTACACATTATTTAATGCTTCTATTCACATGTAGGTATTCTTTGAAAAACACATCTCTTGAGCCAGCCCTGATGGCCTAGTGGTTCAGTTGGGCACGCTCTGCTTCGGGGGCCTGCGCCCAGTTCCCAGGTGCAGGACCGCACCACACGACTGTGGGTAGCCATGCTGTGGTGGTGGCTCACACAGAAGAACCAGGAGAACTTACAATTGTACACAACTATGTACTGGGGCTTTGGGGAGAGTGGGAAGGAAGACAAAAAACAAAGGAGGAAGATTGGCAACAGATGTTAGGGCAAATCTTCACCTCCAAAAGAAATAAGATAAAAACAGATTGTTCAAAAAAACATTTCTTATATTCAGGGCATTTCAGTTCACCTTACCATAAAACTGATTCCTGAGGGGGATACATGATTTGAGGGAAGTACAACATAATGACCACTCAGCAGTTTTTGGAGAGATGTACTAAACCATGACAATAGCTATATTCAACCAAAAATATCACACTAAATAATTATTGCCTAATGAAACGTAATGACATTCACTTCTACTGCACTTGTTTCTTCCTTATTTCTTTCAAAAGGAAGGGGCCTCAGACAGCTACAATTTATAAAGCAGAAAAGCAATATGCAGACATTTTATAGAACAAACGGTTATATCCGTATAAAATGTGGTCACTCCTGAATTAGCTTTGAGTCCCTTTTGCATCATATAAACTCACTGGACTTTTAAATGTGTGAGCCAGTAACCAAGCTAACCTAACTTTAAATTATGAAAAGAGTGAGGGCTATAGTTTATTCTTTAAATAATCGTTGCAATGAAAGAAATTTTGAGGGATAGAAATTTGGCAGATCGAAAATAAAAGTTTTCATGCACGTATTTTTATCATATTTATAAACTCAGATCGTGTGTGCTAAGGAGGCTGTGAATGGAGACAGGGTTGTGATCAGCTTCTGTAAATCTAGATGGAGGTGATGAGTTCTTACCTCAGGCAGACAGTAGATGGAGAGTGTTGGAGGCAGTGTGGAGGGAACACATTAAACATTATTGAAAAGACAGAGATGACAAGCAGTAGCAATTTTTCCACAAGAGTTTAGAGATGCAGGATCTTTGATATAATCTTCCTCAGTTACAGCTCAGCATTCTTATTTATTAGTTGTATACCTCTGGGTAAATCAATCTCTTTCTGATTCAATTTCTTAATCTGTATAAGGGAGGCATTACTATTACCTGCCTTTTAAGGTTGTTGTGTTAGAGGAGCTATGATATTTACAGCGCACAGATCTTGTGTTTGACATATATTTAGAGCTGGATGTTGGCTATATTCTTGACTTAACATAGGGGTAAGAAGTGAGACAGTGTCAAAAGAAAAAAGCAGTCTGCTCTACATTGCATCTTAGGTTTGGGCACATTTTCTCTTTCAATAATCGGTTGCTACCTGTTCCATTTCTCTCTCATAGATTTCTATGGCTTCTCTTTACTTTCTTGTCATAATGGAGGGATTAGCCGAAAAGATGTGGAAGATAAATTGTAGGATCCAGAGGTTCATTGTTCGGGTGCTGATATTGCTATCAGTTTATATGAAATCCAAACTGCAAGAACTACTAACGTATTTTTGACAAGTCAGAAACTTGTTCCCCAACCAAATTAAGTACTAGTTTATGTAATTTTAATTTTACGTAATATTTCTATGTTTTCGTAATTTTGAGTAATGTCATCTGCTTTGATGTCCATTGTCTTAGGCTTAAATACAGACAGCCTGAGTAGTGTGTGAATATGTTACCACTCATTTATGAAGAGAGGTAACAGTAGTCGACTATAATGGGATCAATGCCATGTGCTGAATTACTGAAGCAAAGATGGAGTTTTAGCCCCTAAGTTTATCTCCATTGATATGGAAGATGTAAGCAATGTACATTTTGGTACTAAACGTATTTGATCTTTTACATATTGACGCTGAAATTTAAACACATCGTTATTAAGACACTCTCTTTAAAACAATAATTTACCTCCATTATTTTCCCTAAGAGTGTAATACATTTATGATTGCAATGATTTAAAAATAAATTTTTTCTAGAATAGTTTTAAATTTACAGAAAAGTTGCAAAGATAATGCAGAGATTTCACATATACCTCATAAGCAGTTTGCCCTGCTGTTAAAATCTTATATTAGAATGATATATTTATCAAAAGTAATTAATCAACCAATGTTCATACATTGTTATAAAACGAAGTGTGTATTTTATTCAGGTTTCTCCAGTTTTTACCTAATGCCGTTTTTCTGTTCCAGACTTCCATCCAGGCCACCATAGTACATTCAGCTTCACTCCCTCTAGACCGCTCTGGGCTGTGACAGTTTCTCAGTTTGCCTGTTTCTGATGACCTTGACAGTTTGAAGAGCTACAGGTCAGTATTTTATGAAATGCTCCGCAGTGTGGGTTTATCAGATGATTAGACTGAAGTCATGTGGTTTGAGGAGGAAGACCACAGAGACAACGTGCCATTCTCCTCATGTGACATCAGGAGTGCCTGTTGTGAATGAGGTCACTGTAGACGTTGGCCTTGATCACTTGGCTGAGGTAGTTTTGTCAAGTTTAACCACTCTAGAGTTACTCATTTTTTTCTTTCCATTCCGCATCCTTTGGAAGTAAGTCACTATCTGCAACACATACTTGAGAAGTATGGAGTTACCCTCCACCTCCTTGAGGGTAGAGTGGCTACATAAATTATTTGGACTTCTGCATGGGGTATTTTTCTCATCTCACCCATTTATTTATTACATCATGTACTTATATCAGCATGGACTCATGCGTATTTATTTTATACGCTGGGTTATAACCTAATACTACTTTGTTTTTATTTCCTTGCTCAAATTATCCCAGCTTTGGCCATTGGCAGCTCTTTCAGTTGGTTTCTGTGTCCCTTTGACAAACTGCCATCGTTGTGTTATCATTATTAATTTTCGTATTCCCTTACTTGCTGGCACCGCAAGATGCTCTAGCCTCATCTGGCATATTTCCTGTCCAGCTCATTTATGCAAGGAACTGTGTTTCCTTTGATTGGAGAGTGATATTAGAAACCAAAATCTGGGCTCTGACTGAATTCATTGCTACCGGGCTGTTCTTGCTTCGACGCCTTCTCAGAGGACAGAGCCGAGTACCTCACACACACTAGCCTGTGTACCCCACAAATATCTCTGTGTGTATCCATCCTTCCCTCTAGGAAGCTAACACGTGTTAGTACTAAAGTCTCGAACTCTAATCCAGTCCTACGTGGATCTTCCCAGCCTGCTCTGCTTGTCAATAATGCTTCATTCCAACTACGAAGCACCCGGGTCTCACTATGAGCCATCAATTTACTTAAGTGTTTAATTCTATTATTCATATACAGTGACTTCAAAATTAACTTGTACCTCTGTGAGAAAGAGCTTTATCAATTAGAGCACAGTGCTTATGTGTAGTTTCTTTTCCCTTTAAACATGCAATTTCCAGTCATTTCCAAAGTTTCTTAGCTCAGAACTTTCTCTTCTGTCCTCACAGACGAGGTTATTTAATGTATTTTAATACAGTAAGACTGTTGTGTCACAGTCTGCCTTCCATTCTAGGATCCTCCCAACCTCATAAATGATTTTTAAATTTAAATTTACATACATTAAGATCTACTCTACGGTTGTGAATTACCATGAGTTTAGACAAATGCAGAGTGTCATATATCCAGCATTACAGAGTCATATATCATAGCTTAACCATTCTAAAAAACCCCCCTTCCACAAAACCCTGACAACCACTGATCTGTTTACCAACTTTATAGTTTACCTTTCCAGAATATCATAAAAATGAACTGTGGGAGTTTCAGACTGACTTCTTTCAGCTAGCAATATGTGTTTAAACTCATCCACATTTTTGTGGGGCTTCATGGCTTCTTCTTTTCTGTCATTGAATATTGTTCCATTGTGTGGATGTCCCACAATTTCTCCATTTTCCTGTGGAAGGACAGCTTGGTTACTTCCGGTATTTTGTGACTGTGAGTAAAACTACTACGAACATTCTTGTGCTGGTTTTTCTGTGGACATGAGTTTTAAATCATCGTGTTGGTGCCTGGGAGTGCCTTTGCCGGATGGCAGTAAGACTGCTTGCCTTTGTAAGAAGTTGCCAGGCTGTCTGTCAAACGGGTGCACCGTTTACCTCCCCAACAGCGAACGGGAGTGTGTTACTCTGCATCCTTGCCAGCAATTCGTATTGTCAGCTTTTTGTATCGCAGCCGTTCTGACATCTCTGTAGAGGTGTATTTGGGGAGGGGCTCTGGAGTCCGAATAGCTGGGATCAGTCGTGGATGCCGCCTGTGTGCCTAAGCTCCAGCAAAGCCCAAGACGCCAGGCTCAGGGGAGGTCCCGGTGGGCTGACATCACAGCCCTTGGGTACAAAGAGCAAGGATGCCTTAGTGCTGACATCAGCAGTGTTAATGTAGACAACTGAACTGTTCCCGAGGCTCCCAGACGCGGGCGCCGCCCCGACGAGCCGGGCCGTGTCCAGGCCGCTCTGGGACAGGGTTAAGGGTTAAGGGAAGAGTGGCCTGGACACGGCCCGGCTCGTCGGGCGGCGCGCGCGCCTGGGGAGCCTCGGGAACCCGCCGAGGCCTGAGCTCTCCGTTTCCTGGGTCCCGAGCTCCCTGAGAATCCCATGGGTGCTGTGCACTCTGACGTCACACTCACATCTGTAACGGGGCGGCAAGTGCGGTTCCGCAGACTGCAGAGGTCTCTCCTATGAGAACAGATGAGAAGTCGGCAGTGCAGAGCAGGCGGCAGCGTCTGGAGACTGTGCGACCGGGCGCGGGAAGCCGTGGGCCCTGCAGCCTGAGGACGCCACGCTGAAGGGGGCTGTGGGCAATGAAGCTGCTTCTGTGAGACAAAGTGAAGAACTGAATTCAGTAGAGAAAGTGCTAGGGTTTTAAATTACTAAAGCTTACCCCAGAAAATGAAATAAATAAACGGATCAATTACCAATGACTTTAGAAAATTTTCAGACGTAAGGAAAATTGTCAAATAAATCCAGCCTTCTCTCCTCCCCAAATAAGCATGGCCAGAAAGCTTCACAGGGGAATTCTATGAAACCCTTAAAAGTTGATAACTAAAATGCGAATGAAATACAGAACACAGAAAAAGAAAATCTTCCACATTATTTTCATATAGAAAACGTAATATTCATACAGAAGATTGACAAAGATAGTTTAAAAAATAAAATTATAGATCAGTTTCAATATGAATATTGATACAAAAATCCTAAAAACATGTTTTAGCAGCATAATCCAGTGTAATATAATCTGAATAACTGTGATTCATTCCAGAAATGGAAAGACAGTCCCATAGTTCATGATATAAATCATCTAAAGAAAAAAACATACAATCTCATATAATCCTTTCTATATATACTAAAAACCACTTGATTGAACATCCAGTTTTTATCAATTCTCTTAGTAAAACATTTTCTTTAATATATAAAATATATATGCATCTCATTTATATGCCAATGTTATGCTCAAGGTTAAAATATATATTACATTAAAGTCAGAAAAGACAAATGTATTTATGGTCACCACTATTATTTCATTATATTTTTCTGGAGCTTAATAATTTTATTTTATGACACTTGTAATATTTTTAACAGCTCTTAATAGATATATAAATAAAATTAGGTATACAGGAATTAATGCTTCCAGAGGAAGGATGATTATTTATTTTATTGTTGTGGGGCTATAACTTCCCCAGCAATGTGACTTGTAAAAATTAAAATAGCAAGCATTCACTTAGTGCTTACTGTGTGTCAAGCATTTCTCCAATGGCTTTACGTGTCCTAACTCACTTAAATTCACAACAAGTTTGAGTTAGACAAAACTGAGATATAGAGAAGTGGAGCAATTTGTCCAAAGTCACGTTAGCAGCAAGTTGCAGAACCAGAATTCAGCGTGGTCTCCACCAGGATGCATCTGGCCTCCTATGGTGGTAGATTTATGATTACTTCCAGTTTGATTAGTCACTTGATTTTGAAATTAAGCTCTTAATCCTATTGACTTTTCTCTCCAGTGGATGCCACTTTCTCTGGAACTCCCTGTAAAACTGCATGTTCATTTTTGCTGATCTCCAGCTGTTGGCTTCTAAAAACTCTTTCAAGATGAGCTAATCTTTCATACGTCCAAAATGAGATGTTATTTTCCTTCTGAATTAGATAAAACAGCTTTCTTCATGAGTTGAATTCTTAGATGATCCGCTTTCTTTCCCAGTTAACCACATACTTTTAAATAGGAACCCAACAAAGTTATATAATCAAGATTGCTGTGAATATTAAATGAGTTAATATATAATATCATATATATGATATATGGTGTTCTCTATAAGTACAACCGCATATGTCATATGTAATATTACACATATGTAGCAGTTTTACATATATGTACATATTCATTTACACCATTACATATATACAACATAGTGGCATCTATATTATTTATCTAATTATATGCACAATATATATGATACTGTGTGTATTACACAAAATTACACTATTACATATGTGCATATTGTATATGCACACAATATCATATATATCACATATATGATTCTAGTTGCTATTTTGACTTACATATGTAATAGTGTATGTATATACACTATATATTACTTATATACTCAAATATGTAATAGTATATATTATTGATACAAAAATCCTAAAAATATAATAATATTATATATATAGTCTATATATTATTATATAGCATATATATACATTTGTAGTTGCTATGTTGACACAGAACAATTTTCTCCCTGAAAGAATGTGGCTTTGATATATGCACCAACTATCTCAACACAATAGGTACATTACAGTAATAGTAAAATTATTTTTGGAAAGAAAAGTTACTAAACATGATCTGCCTATACCATATTTCCGTTATTCTAGTGCAAATCCAAGCTTGGTTGCATACCAGATTCGTCTGTGGAGCCCACACTCCAGACCTCCTGAATCAACATTTCCTGGATGAGGCTCAGGTACAAACATTTTCACAAAGACCCACAGGCGATTCAGATCTGTAAAGAGGAACGAGTTCATCCAGTGTGTTGCCACAGAGCACACCCTTTGGAGTCGCATCCCTCTGGGCTCTGAGACAGGCTTCTCCACTCTGCCAAGAGAGAGCTGCTCCAGGCTCAGTGCCCTCAACTAGTCAGTATGACACCTTTGTAACCATACTCCAGCAGGGATAAAGTTCATGTATTGATTCAACTAACACAACTCATTGCGTGTAAGGCATTCTTCTACATACTCAGATACAGTGCTTTAAAACAAACAAAAACGGACCCTCTTCCGCAGTGGGAGGAAAAAAGCTAAAATCAAATAAATATTAAATTAAAGCCAGCTTATAAGGTACTCAGTAAAGAATGGGAATGCAGGAGGTGAGAGAGGCTTATCCTTCTGAGAAGATGACATTTGGCAAAAACCAAGGAAACAGAGTCAGTGAATCCTGGAACTATCTGAAGGAAGGGCATTCTAGGTTCATGGAACCAGGAGAGACCCTGAGGCGGGAAATGCTTGGGAGTTTCTAATGCACCTCAAGGTGGCCAGCGGGGCCGAGGTAGAGTGAAAGGTAGGATAAAGCGGTGATTGATTCATGGTGGAGAGATGGTCAGACGCTGGGTAACAAAGGCTGCGCAGGTCTTTTTCTTTTATTCCAAGGCAAGCGTGAGTTATTGGACAGTGTCAGCAGATAAGTGATAGGTCTGAACTTACGTGGCTGGCGTTTCATCAGGATTCCAGGAGCCGTGATGAGAAGGAGGAGACCAACCATGATGGCAGTCCAGGCAGGACGCTGGGGCTTGGACCACGGTGGTGGAGATGGAGACGCTGAGCAGTTGTCGAGCTTCAGACGTATTTTAAAAAATAGTGTCAGCAAGACAAAACAGAAGCGAAAGCTCATCGCAGTGTCCTGGCAGAGTTTCCTTTTTGCATTTGCTTTCCATTAATAGTTTTTACATTTTTGTATATTTCATAAAAAATGTGAGTTCCCTTCCAACCCTGCCCTCAAACAGTTTGGGGAATCAAAAATTTCATTCAGTATTTAATAGACTTCACACTTCAAGTTAAATTACATAACAGAGTTTTAATAAAACATTTTAAAATTCAGAACGTTAAACATCATTATAAAAGAAACATCAATGTATTTGGCAGCAAATACGCTACATAATCTTTTTATCATCATATCAGTTAAGCACCAGCAATTTCCAAACTCTAGACCATGAAGCCTGAGTGGTCCCAGCTTCCAATTTTCCTTATTCATCTTGAAAAAATCACCGCTCCTGCTAAGTTGTGGGCACAAGAGGAAAATTGTAAAGCTATTGCTTCTATGATGAACAAGAACAGGAACCCAAAACAACCATCAGTAGTTTTACTGGAAGCAAAACAAATTACAATAAATTATAAATGTATAACTACCATGTATTTATAATGTGTTTCAAATGTCAACATTTGTTACCAAGAGGTTCCAAGAATCTTTCTTCTGAAATAATTCTCCACTGAAGATTAACTTTGGTTCTGTTCTAAGACTTTGTTCACCCTATGAATTACAATACTGTTTTCTTACATATCTGTGCATGTGTCCCCATCTGGCTTGGTCTCACCTCGTTTTATTGTCTTCACAATAATGAGCTAACACAGAATGCTTGTTTTGCAGCATTTAACAATTATTTAAAGCTATTATAGATCACATTAGGGTGGACCAATTTGTGCATAAATCCTAATATTTTTGTCTGTTTTGACCTTAGTTTAAATCATTTTTCACAGAATTCTGAGTCAAAGTTCTGAGCACCTCTAAGTATCTTGACATATATTATTACATTGCTTTTCAGGAAACTTCGATGAATTTATGTATCTACCAGCCATGTGTGAGAATGCCTGCTTCACTTCATGCTCAACTACAGAATCCATTAAATGTAAGTCACTCTGCTGTCTCCAAGAGCTCGGGAGATTGTTAGCAGGGTACATAAACTATCGAATATTTTTATCAACTATGCCAATCTGTCAGGGACATGGTAGGGAGCAGGACAAATTCATGTAAGTTGCATATTGACAGTCTTACTCTCCCCATACCTCATAAATTTGGAGTCAGTGTCAATGTGACTGGGTAAATCAGACTTGCAGTGCTTCTAGTTTATAATGGATTAAGCTGGTGTTTGGTGTTTAAAATGATTCATTTAAGAATTAATATTTAAAAAATAGAACTATTAGTTTATTATTTCTGCTGCTACAACCAAGTAAAAATCTTGGCAATAGTTTCTAATAAATAAATGGAAAAAAATAAGTAGGATGTGGAAAAAGTTTAATGACAAATTGACATACCAATAAACAGACTGTGATGGCATAAGCAGTTAATGGAACTCTTGTCTAAACGTCTCCGTGATTTGTAGTAGAAAATGAACTAGATCCCTGGATCGAGCAAAGTTGCCAGTTTTCATTTCAGGTCGAACACCAACTTGCTCTGAGGTTTTAGGAAAAAAGAAGTCTTTTAAGACCTCAATTCCCTCTCCTTAGAAGATTTCTGGGATTTATGTCAGCTCTAAAATACTGTGATCACACAGTTCTCACAGATGAATACAACTCACGCAGTCATACGCCAACAAAAGCACAAATACACTCTAATTAATTTAACCACTCTTTTGGGGGATATTTAAATTGTTGCTACTTTTTAACAATAAGAAATAATACTAACATAAGCACTCGTGTATGTTGAAATATACAGAACTATGCAGTACTACTCTTTGGACGATGTATCTGAACAGATTTGCTGAGTCGAACTGAACACATGGTTTTTAGAAATATGTGAAGTCAAGTTTCTCTCCGGAAATGCTCCTATTTAATACTGTCAACAGCAGTGCGTTACAGCACCTATTGCTCTGACCAAACATTGGATATTACTGGACTTTTATTTTCTCCCCAGTCTGATGGGTGAACAATATTATCTCCTTATTTTTAATTTGTATCTTCCTGATGAGTTGTAAAGTTGAATGTCTTTGTTTTATTAGCCATTTATATTTCTTCTACTATTAATTATCTGGCTTATAATCCTTATGTATTTATCTACTGATCTTTATGCATTTATCTGTGGAAGCATTTAATTTTAATTTGTATAATAGGAGCTTTTCACAGATTATGAATACTGATTGATGTTTCAGATATTTTCCCGGGTGCTCATTTTTCCATTGACTCTGTGTTGTTTTTGTTATGAAGAAGGTTTATAATGTTAAGGTGATCAAATTTGATAGTCTTTGCTTTGATGATGTTGAATTTTGTCTTAGGAAGAAATTTTCTCCCTCAAGTATTTTCCTTGAATGCTTTCTAAGTTGTGTGTCTGTGTTTAATGAGCATTTGCTGTTTGTCAAGAATGGGATAAATGCTTTGAGAGGGAAATCTAATTTTGCTTTCCCAAGTGGACACCATTTGTCCTACAACCATTGGTGGAATAGTCTCAAATTTCACCCACATAAAAATAAATGCCCATTTATCTTGTATTAAATTCTCACATTAACAGAAATAAGTGTCCGTGTTCTGCACGCATCCAGCGATCCCATTGCATTTCTACACCAAAGACACATGCACGTGTTTGTACTAACCTGGTAACTACTTCACAGTCCTGTTTCTCTTGATTCCCTAAATTAGCTGCTCTGGGACTTTTTTTTCTAAACCAACTTTAGAATTAATTTGCAAGTTCCGTGAGGAATCCTTTGAGGTTTTGTTAGCAATTATTTGAATCCACAGACTGTTTTTGGAGGAAATAATATATTTACAATATAAAATTTGTCCATAGAAAAACATGTGAAATCTCTACATTTGTTTGCTACTTTTTATGTTTTTAAACAAAACTTTGTAGTTTTGATTTTGGGGAGGTTCTTTGATCTTAAAATTTTCAGTAAATTTATTGCTTGCATTTCTGTAATTTTACTTTTGTGGATTCACCAAGACAAAAGGGAAACTTTCTTTTTTATTTGGTTTCAATTAGAAAGCCTATTACATCTCTTCATCTCAAAAAAAAAAAAAGGAACAAACATATTTACCTTCACAGGGTTTCTAAATGGTTAGTGAGATGTTATGTGAAAACACTTTATCCACCTGAAGAGTTGGATAAATAGGGGGTGACATTGCTCTGGGGTTTGAAGGACAAGGATGAGGGCTTAGGCCAATTGAAATGTTTTGCACTTAATAGCATTTATACTAATATATATATAATTAGATATATAACTTTAATTTTGATTGTCCAAACTTCTCTGCATTTGGACAGGTTCTATCTATTAACTATTTCTTTCTTCATTTCTGCACTATTGAAATAATACCCAGGAGTTTAAAAATTCTAAATATTATGTTAACCTAAAAATAATGTGTTAACTTATACTATTTGCTTGTCAGGAAAGGCAGCTTTATCAGTTAGGAATATGGTTTCAACTAACAGAGAACCCCAAATAATAGTTCCTGTTGGGGCAGGCCCAGTGGAATAGAGGTTGAGTTGGTGCATTCCACTTTGGCATCTGGGGTTTGCAGGGTTAGATCCCGGAGGCAGACACAGCACCACCTGTCAGGCCACGCTGTGGTGGTGTCCCACATAAAATAGAAGAAGATTGGCACAGATGTTAGCTCAGCGACAATCTTCCTCATCACACCTCCCAAAAATTAGTTCCTGTTATATTTTTCTCACATGAAAGAAATTTAGAGGTGAGCACTTGCTAATGTTGATGTCTGCTCCATAATTCCTATGAAGAGCTGGGCCATCTCCATCTTTTTGCTCTGTCATTCCTGTAAGATGATATCTATTCAGTGCCAAGTTTCTGCTCCCACTTCAGACTTATGGTTCTCATCCAAGGCAAAAAGGCCACCAAAAAATAAAAGGAAAAACAAGGGCACTTCCAGTAGCATTCATACACTTTTATGAGGAAAGTGAGAGCCTTCCACTGGAATCCTTCCTTGTGGCAAGCTACATCAGAAAGAAGTCTGAGAGATGAGTTATGGCTTTGCTAGCCTTATGGCAGAGACAGACAAGAACAAAGAGGTTGAAGGGGGTTCATCATGTGTTTTGGACCAACCACTCTACATTTCCAGAAATAAATAAATCTGAGAGGAAATGAACTAAAGATAAAAAATAAGATATTCTTTGACCTATGGCTTGTTATCACAAATGACATTTATTTTCATTATTTTAAATGTACCTGTGTTCTTAGTAGGTCAAATGACTACACACAGAGAGCTCTATGACATTTTTCAAAGAATCACAGATAAATTAAAGCTCTTTTTAAATGTAGAAGCAACCTGGGCCATCATGAACCACTTATTAGTACACAATTTATCCTTCTCTCAGTTATGACGCATCATTGAGGCTGGGCAACATTTCTGTCTGTTAAGAATAAACTGCACTACATGAAGGATGAGATGAAAGGCACATACATAAACAGATTTTAATGGATCATTGTGAGAGTGTTTAACGCTTAGTAATAACCAAAACAAGGGAACTGGAACAAATATTCAGTGTCTGTGTGTGACAGGCAGGGTCCTAGGCAGTGGCTGAGGTTTTTGGCAGCATAGATATGATCTCTGCTCCCCTACAGCTTATTGTTCAGTGGATCGAAGAGACAAGTAACTCTGTTTTAGAAATTTACATGCATTGTATATAATCAAGGCCAAATTATAATTAGGCATTGCTAATGCCCCTTTAAAAAAGAAATTGAGGCTTAGAGGAAAAGTGACTTAGTCAATGACATAGAGTTTGGATAGGATCAAATATGAGTCAAACGAGCCTGAACACAAATCTACTACATTCCCCGACACTCCATCCAGTAATAAGTTTAAATTACATTAAATTTAATTATTTATATGTTACCCTATTAAGTGTTTTCAGGCCCTAACAGAGGGCAGTACACATGAGCCAAATGGTCAAAGTCTTACTTTTAAGCTCTCTGGATCTTGATTTTGTCAATTATAAAACAGGTAATAATAACTTCCCCATAAAATTGCTGTAGGTTTTAATGAGAAAATAAATACAAAAGCAAATAAATACAATAGCACTTAGAAGTGGTGTTCATTAAATGACAGTGAATTTGTGATTCACAGTGAACTGGCAAACTGTATCTGCGAAGGTCGGCACTGAGCTCTTCTCAGCACGAACACGGACGTGATCGTGGAGGTGACAAGGGCTCTGTGAAAATGTGAGATTAACCACTTGGTGTTTAGAAAGGGTAAGCAAACATTTTAATAAATTTAAACAAATCACAATTTCCTTCTATATTAAGATTTATCACTGAGGCTGGCCCATTGGCGCAGCGGTTAAGTGCGCACGTTCTGCTTTGGCAGCCCGGGGTTCGCCAGTTCGGATCCCGGGTGCGGACATGGCACCGCTTGGCAAGCCATGCTGTGGTAGGCGTCCCACATGTAAAGTAGAGGAAGATGGGCACGGATGTTAGCTCAGGGCCAGTCTTCCTCAGCAAAAAGAGGAGGATTGCCAGCAGTTAGCTCAGGGCTAATCTCCCTCATGAAAAGAAAAAAAGATTTATCACTAATAATCTGATAAATGTAAAGTCAAGCAGCTGGGGCCAGTTATTTACTACTTACACAATTAGGGGGAAAAGGGAAAATAGTTAATCCTAAAGAGTGCATGAACATTGGCATTCTCACTCTGATTGTGGTGGTGTTAATGTGGGCATCATATGAAAAGCCTTAAAAGGTGCATTGTTTTTGATCTTATAATTACAGTTTTAGGAGTTTATCCTAAGGGGATTATCAGAAACTTCATAAAATAATTGATATACGAGAATGTTCATTATAAAAGTATTTATAATAGTAGTATTCTGAATGAGACTATTAAACAGCTCATGGTCCTTCCATACAAAACATTAATATGCAACCATCAAGAGAAATTATCATAAATAATAAGGGAATTTTTCAAATCTATCGTTAGATTAAAAAGCACTACTAATTCAATGACCCAGACACAATAGGATCCTGGTTGTATTTGTGTAAGTCAAGAAATTTATCAACAAAAATATGTACCATTGGGGACCTGTTTTAGTTTCCTATTACAAACTTTAAGAAAGAGTGGGGAACACAATACAAATTTAATCACAGTGTGGTTCCGGGGTCAAAGGTTCTGGGCAAAAGCTCACTAGTCATGGTTCACAATCTTTTTTTTTTTTTTTGAGGAAGATTAGCCCTGAGCTAACTGCTACCAATCCACCTCTTTTTGCTGAGGAAGACTGGCCCTGAGCTAACATCTGTGCCCATCTTCCTCTACTTTATATGTGGGACACCTACCACAACATGGCGTGCTAAGCGGTGCCATGTCCGCACCCGGGATCCAAACCGGCAAACCCTGGGCCACCAAAGCGGAACGCGCCAACTTAACTGCTGCACCACCAGGCCAGCCCCTTGGTTCACAGTCTTTTTGATATATTACCGGATTTAGTTTGCTGGTATTTTGTTGAAAATTTTTGTATCTATATTCATAGGAGATATTGCTCTGCAGTTTTCTTGTTATGTTTTTGTCCAGCTTTGGCTTTGGGGTGATAGTGGCCTCACAGAATGAGTTGGTAAGTGTTTCCTAGTCTTACATTTTCTGGAAGAGTTTGTCAACAATTGACATCAATTCTCAACTAAATATTTGATAGAGTTCACCAGTGAAGCCATTTGGGTTTGGACTCAACCTTATGAAACAGTTTTTAAATTAGTAATTCAACCTCTTTATTTGTATAGTTCTATTGAGATTTTTTAGTTCTTTTTGAGTCAGAGTTTGTTTCCTTTTAGAAAGTTGCCCACTTCGTCTCAGTTTCTGATTATATTAGTACGTGGCTTATTAGTATGTCCTTGCTTCTTCCCTTATAATCCTCTTATTTCTGGAAGGTGGTGGTGATGTCCCTCTTTTCACTGTTGATTTTTGTGATTTGAGTCTTCTCTCTTTCTTGTCGGTCAAGCTGACTACAGGATTGTCAATATTGTTGACCTTTTCAAATAATTAACTTTTGGGTTCACTGATTTTCTTTATTGTTTTTCTATTCTCTATTTCATTAATTTCTCCCTTTCTCTATAAAAGATTATATTTAAATGGATTTCTTCTAGGCAGCGCATCATTGGATTATGCTTTTTTATTCATCCTGATAACTCTGATTGTCTATTGGAGCGTTTAGACTAATCATCTTTTAATGTGATTTCTGATAGGGTTATAGATCTGTCATCTTGCTATTTGTTTTCTATTTTTCTCACATGTTTTTGGATTACATATGAGCTGTACATTTTTCCCTGTTATTTTAGTTGTTGTAGCATTTGGTATACATTTTTATAGTTTAGTTTAGCCGTTCAGAGCTTATAAGATGCATCTTTATCATGTTAATCATCAAGCGATGTTACACCACTTCAGACTTATTATAAGAAATCTGAGTCATTTGTGTTCCCATCCCTCTGCTTCAGACCCTTGTGCTGTTGCCACCCACGTTTCTCTCCTCTGTGCTGTGGACACCACCCCACGCCTGCCATCTGGCTGCAAACACTCGGTACTTTTACCTGCGCTCATTTGCTCCTCTTCCCAGGGCTTCATTCTGAGGTGTAGATCCAGTTGACCACGTGGTACCATTTTACTGCTGCCTGGAGGACTCCCTTTAACATTTCTGGCAGTGTGAGTCTGCTGGTGATGAATTCTCTCAGCCTTTGTACATCTGAAAAGGTTTTTATTTTGCTTTTCGTTTGGAAATACATTTTTGCTGCATATATACTTCTAGGCTGACAGATTTTTTTCCAGTGCTTTAAAGATTTTGCCACAATATTCTTGCCTGACTCATATTTTATGAGCATTCTACTCTTTTCCTTATCTGTGCTCCTCCTTACATAATGCAAGTTTTTTCCCTGACCATTTTAAATGTTTTTTCTTTATTCCTTTATTTCTTTATTCCTGACTTTTCTTGTGCACCTTGGAGTTTCCATCATGTTTCCTGTGATTGGGGGTCATTAAGCTTCTTGGGTCTGTAGGATTAGAGTTTCATCAAATTTGGTAAGTTTTCAGTCACTACTTCTTCAAATATTTTTTCTGTCCCCTCTTCTCTTTTTCAGGGATTTCAATTATGTGTTTTAGGAGTTTTGTTTCTCTGTGCGTCATTTTACATATTTTCTATTACTCTGTCTTCAAGTTCTCTGTTTTTTTTCTGCCATGTCTAACCTGCTATTAATCCTATCCAGTATATTTTTTTATCTCAGACATTATAGTTTTCACCTCCAGTAATTTGATTTTGGATTTTAAAAAATATCTTCCAGGATCCAGCCCCGTGGCGTGGTAGTTGGGTTCGGCAAGCTCCACTTCAGCAGCCCAGGCTCACAGGTTCAATCCCCAGGTGTGGACCTACACCACCTGTCGGCTGTGCTGAGGTGGTGACCCACATATAAAACAGAGGAAGACTGGCACAGACGTTAGCTCAGGGCAGATATTCTTCAGCAATATATATATTTATATATTCCAAGTATCTATTTAAAATATCCAATCTTTTTCTCTGGCTTTTTAAACACCTAGAATGCAGCTTCAATAGCTTTTTAAATGTCCATATCTGCTAATCCTAACAGCAGTGTCAGTGTTCAGCTTGTTGGCTGGGTTAATTTTTCTCATTTGGGTCGTGCTTTCCTGCTACTTGATTAGTCTGATGCTCTTCAGTTGGACACTAACACTGAGGATTCCATCTTTGTGGGTGGTGGGTAATTATCCTGAAGTTTTGAGCTTTGTTTGGGGAGAAATCCAGAATAGTTTGCTCCTTTCAGGTAGCATCTTAACTGCTTGAGATGCAGGCCCAGAGCAGCTTCTAATCCAGGGTGAGCCACTCCCCGCTGCTGAGCAGGACCCTGCCTTCTGAGCTTCTGCCAGGGCACGAGACTGTGAGGGCTCCCTGTCTGGTTCACAGGAGCAGACAGATTCCTGGCCTTTGTGGTGCTGGGTACACTCCCTCCAATGGTTTCCAGTGCTTTCCGCTGGCGTGCACATCCCATCTACCCACCTCCAGAGGCACCGCGCACCTCGGCAGGGTCCCCGCAGTGAAACTCTCCTCCTTTGGTCCCCAGACCCTCCGCCCCATGTCCTCTCATCAGGCAGACGACCTGGCTCCCCCTGCCTCTTCCTCCTTCCCCCCGCCTGCACACTCCCCCAGCAAGAAGTGGGGACAACTGCAGGGCTCACCTTGGTTGTTTCTTGTATTTCCAGAATTTTTTCCTGATGTCCAATGTTGTGAAAACAATTGTTTGACCCATTTTTCCCTTTCTCTTTAGTTGTTTCAGGTGAGAATTCACAATCAGCCCATGCTCCTTCATGGCTCAGGTGTCCATCTCCTTATCTGACCCATGCTCTAGAATTTTAATCCGAGGCTGTAACTTCCACCTCTAGAAGTCTGGTTTGGGCCCCGTTTGGGTCTGCACTAAATAAATTACAGTTTCCCTCTGGGTCTTGACCACGGGGAGTCCGTTCACAGCTCTTTCTTGCCCTCGTTACGGGGTCTATCCTTGGGTCATCTCTAGGTCAGTCTCCTTGTGATGGGCTGCATTTCTTCCTTCTGTGGTGCCTGGACGCTGCCTGTTCTGCGTTTGGCTCTGCTGGGCGCTGGTGTGGATTCTGGTGAACGGCGCTGAGCTTGAGCCCTGGGACTTGGCGACCTTCCCATCGGGTTCCGTCAGCAGGCCCAAGGGCACGCGCCCGGGACCGTCCCCTGCTGAGAGGGGCCGTGCTGGTGCTCCAGGCCCGCCTCTAAACTGCGAACGTTCTGCACTCAGGCTGTCAGGAGCAGGGACCTGCCCCGCCCGCGCGACCTCGAGCTCTGCCCACTCGATCTCCACTGCCCTTTGCTCGGCCCCCGCCCGGCTCCGCGCGGCTCCGGCGGGTGTGGACCAGCAGCCCTCAGCGCGACTCCCCAGGGCCCTCTGCACACCGCCGGCCTGTGTCTCTGCGTCTCTCTGCACCTGTGGCGCTGACCACCAGGCTGCTGGGCTTGGCCTGGGCCCCTCCTGCGCCTCCTTCTCCAGGCGATGCGCGATGGGCCGTTATTAAGCCTCACCTGCTTTGATCCCATCATTGTCTAGTCTATGAGAAACTCAGTGAACGTTTTCTCCTTCCTGTATAAAATGGAGAATATAATGAAAACTTATTACCAAGTGGACTAAGTATATATTCGCATAATAAAATTTTGAGGGACGAGGCATTATCCCCATGGGCTAAGTTTAATAAGTTTCAATCAGACTTTAGAATTTCTGTCCACTGAATTAATGGTTTCACAGGAAATTATACTCTTCCTTGATATCTTGCAATTCAAGTTCATCATAGATATTAAATATTATGCAGGAGAATTTAAGGAAAGGTACTATGTCAAAACGGTAATTAAAACTTTGCCTTGGGAAGGCAGAAATTTATGCTTTGTCAATTTTCTTATATAGCCAATAACATTTTTAAAAATGAAATACATATCTATTGGATATTACTTTACTTTTTCCTTCACTGAAATAGGCATTTTAATGAATTGACTGAATCAAAATACGTATATTTTTAATGTTGTTATAAACTATTCTGTCTACAATTCAGAGGCAGCATTTCTCCATTTGTGGAAGAGGGCTTCAGGAGAATAATGGAGAAACAGTACATGGTATAAAGCTCAGGCTTTGATCTCTGTGTCCCACAGAAAAGGAGACGCCACAGAAACTGATGTTTGATTGGGAGACCCAGCAAAGAGACAATTCTCTTATTCTGGGAAAAGCAAATAAACACTTCTTAATATTATAACAAATACAAATACTTCCTTTCCATCACAAAAGTAAAATAAGAGAAAAGAATATTAAAGATTGGCTAAGCTCAAAACTGTAGTCAGCAATTGTGCAGCTTCTGTTAAAGATAAGTGCAATTGTTGTTGAGGTTATTTCTCTTTTTCCATGATTTTGATGAAAAATAAAGGATTTTCACAATTGTCTATATCTGTTCTCCACAAAGATGCATATGAAGAAGTAAAATGAGTGTTAGCATAACATAGAGACTAGGAGAGACAAATAGAAATACACTAATTGAAGGTGCTTAGATTACATCCCATAAGATGATATGGGTGGTTATTTGCAGATGTGTACTATAATCCCTGTATCAACCACCTAGATAACAAAATGAAGAATTATAACTAACTAACCAACAAAAGAGATAAAAATGAATTAAAAAATGCTCAGTTTCAAAAATGGCCTGGAAAATTGGTAAAGTAAAAAAAATAAAGATAGAACAAATAGCAATATTGCAAATTTAGCCCAACAACATGAATAATTATGTTGAATTTAAATAAGCTCCACAATTCAAAGGTATGAACTGTCAGATAGGATGAAAAATCAAGACTCAACTATATGCTACCTACAAATTCTACTTAAATAAAAGACACAAGTTAAAAGTAAAATGATGGGGAAAAGTTACACTGTACTAAAATAATAAAAAGAAAGCTGGCATAACCATATTAATATCAGACAAAATAGATTTCAGAGCAAAGAATATGACCAGGCATAAAACTGGATCATTTCAAAATAATATTAAGAAGATACTCCTGTCGACGAAAATAATCCATAACCAATCTATAAATGAAATTTTGGGAGAGTTTATTCTGAGCTAAAATGTGAGGACCATGGCCCGGGGCCTTTCTGCCTGAAGGAAGAAAGGGCACCAAAGAAGTGCGGTATACAGAGTGGTTATATACCCTCAAACAGGATGTTTCACATAGGATTGAAATGGCCCTTTTACAATAGTCGAGAGACTGCTCTGTCGGCACAGTGATTGATGGACACAGCAGGTGGGTCTGCTGTCTCAGTGGACACAGCGGGGTGGCAGGTCTGTTGTCTCAAGCTGGGTGGTCACAGGTGAGTGCAACAATCAGTTCCTAGCCTGAGGAAAGATGCTTATCCTTAAGGAAATGCCAACGTTGGGAGGGGGAAGTTGTGCCTTTATCTTAAGGCCATTTGTTCTCGCCATGGGAAATGTTTAAAGCAGATATGCAATGGGTGCTCAACGCCACCGTCAGGCCCTTTTGGAAAAACAAAGTCAGGCCAAACTAGGTTTACACCCAATGGCTTCCTCATATTCTCCAATATATCCTGTTGCTTGCCATTTCTATTTGTCAATCCCACACCTTATGAACTTAATAGCAGAGCTTGAAAGCACTTGCAGTAGAGGCTGAGAAAACTGCAGGAGAACTAGGCTGTTGCACGATTGCAGTTAAAGATCACAACACCTTTCTCTCAGTAGTAAACCAAGTTCACAGAAGGTCGCTAAGGATACTTAAACAGCTCTATCCACAAAATTCACTTAATTGACATTTATGGAACACTCCACCAATATTGGCACAAAAGATATTCTTTTCAAGTGTGTACAGTATTTTCAGATAGAGTATTTTGGGGGCCAGCCCCGTGGCCGTGTGGTTAAGTTCACACACTCCTCTTTGGCAGCCCAGGGTTTCACCGGTTCGGATCCTGGGCGCAGACCTGGCACCTCTCATCAAGCCACGCTGATGCAGCATCCCACGTGCCACAACTAGAAGGACCCACAACTAGAATATACAACTCTGTACTGGGGGGCTTTGGGGAGAAGGAAAAAAACCAGGAAGACTGGCAACAGATGTTAGCTCAGGTGCCAATCTTCAAAAAAAAGATAGACTATTTTCAAAGCCATAAAACAAGTTTCAATAAATTTACAAGAATTTAAGTCTTAGAGAATTGTTTGCTGATCAAAATGGAATTAAGATAGAAACTAACAACTGAAGGATATCTGGAAAATCCTAAAATGCTTAGAAATTAAATACTTCTAAATAATTCATGGTTTCATGAAAAATTCAAAAAAGAAATTAGAAAATACTTTTTTAAGTAAATAAAAATGAAGACAAAACATGTAAAATTATTTAGGCTGTAGCTAAAAGAGCACTTAGAAATTTCTACCACAAAATGTCATCACTTGAAAATAAGTTCCCAAATACATGAATTCAGCTTCCACCACAAGAAATTTTTGAAAGAACAACAGCAACAAAACAACATCCCAAACTAAGCGTAAGAAATATGAGACTGAAAAATCAGCAAAATAAAAATTAAAAAACTAGAGAAAATCAAAATATCCAAAAGCTGGTTCTTTGAGAATATCAATAAAACTGGTAAACCTCCAGCCTGATTTATCAGGAAAAAAGTGAGAAGACAAAAGGCAGCAATGTCAGGAGCTAGAGAGATACCAGCACTACAAGTTCTGCAGAAATTAAGAAAGAAAATAATGGATACTATGAGAAACCTAGAAAAGGTGGGCACATCCTTGAAAAGCATGAACTATTAAGCTCATTCAAGATGAAACAGAGCATCAGAATAACACTGTATCAAATTGTTTCCACTAAGAAAACTTCAAGTCAAAATGGCTTCATCGGTGAATTTTACTAAGCATATAGGGAAGAAATACTACCAATTTTATGCAAACTATTCCAGGATATTGAAAGGAAGAGAACACACTCTGCTCATTCTATGTAGGCCTGTGTTACCCTGATACCAAAACCACACAGTAACGTTACAAGAAAATAAACTACAGACTAATATCCCTCAAGAACGTGGATGAGATATTTTGTAGCAAAACTTGAGCAAATGGAATCCAACAATATATAAAATAGTAAAAACATCAATGACCAAGTGAGGATTATTGCAGAAGTTCAAGTTTGGTTCAACATCCATAAATCAATAAACGTGATTAACCATATTAACCAACTAAGAAGAAAAATCATATGGTCATCTTAATAGATGCATAAAACCCATTTGACAACATCCTACATCCATTGCTCATAGAAACATCTTAGCCACTCCCCATCTTGATAAAGGGCACCTTTATCAAAAACACACAGATCATGTCAGACTTTTGGATGAAGAAAACCTGAATGCTCTTCCCTTAAGATCAGAATCAAGGCAGCTATGTCCACTCTTCCCACTTCTGTTCAACATTGTGCTGGAGGTTCTGGCCTGTATGCTAACACAAGGAAAAGAAGTAAAAGGCATTGAAATTGGAAAGCAAAAAGACATGATGGCCTATACAGGAAATTCAGTGGAAAATATTTTTTAAAAGCTGCTAGAATTAATAAGCAAGCTTTGCAAGAAAACAGTAGACAAGATCAATATATGTCTATGTGCTAGTAATAAAAAGTCAGAATCGAGATAAAAAATATCCTGAGTATAGAAACACTTCCAGAATATTGGAGTAAGGATTTATGAAAATCTGCTCTTCAGTAGAAGCAATGATAACAGTGACAAAATTTGTTAAAATCAACTTTCTTAGAACTCTAGAAATTAACCAGAGGCTTGCAAAATGCAAGGACTGTTTATGCAAGAAAAATGGCTGAATTTCATAAAAAACCATCCTATTTTCTTTGGGAATGGCCGGGGATGGGATTGGGATTGGGATTGGGGAATGTCAGAACATTTTGTTATGCCACTAAGTACTTTGGGCTTAACTTTGGGATTAAGTAAAAAGCAGGAGAATTGACAAAGGAGTGAAAGTGTCTTTCAAAAATATGATACATAAATTATTTGTAATAGCCTTTTTAAAAGATAATTTCAGGTTTTAGTTTTATCTTTTATGGGGTATTGTTACACAAGCTCAGATGTCGGGTATTTTTCGTAAATTTAAATTATCTTAACACAGATACCAAAACAATCGTTTAAAAATTTTAAATTATTAACCAGACCAATTAATTTGTCTGTATAAAGCTAAGACTCATTTTATTTGTGGATATAATAATTATTTTAGGTAGCTAAGATATTTAAATATCAATTTACTAATTCATTTATATTGACCACGTATATAACTATTTTGTTCTCAAGCAAGATAGATAAATATTTTTCTGAAAAATAATATCTTTTATAGAATAAGTAGATGTTTAAAATATTGCAGTTTTACCATTTTTTAAATTGTATTTTTACCCTATGATTGGTTTAGTTTATAAGCTAAAAATTAAGCCTAATTATCTGGCATCATAAGAAGCAGCCTGAGTTGGAGACTATAAACCTAACTGTTGTTATTATTTTTATTTTAAAATGGCTTCCTGAAGGTTTGTAATTCACATAATTATTGGAACTTCTGAAGGACGAAGGACGTAAGCAGACTAGAGCCTTGATGATGTCTGCTCTCTGAAGTTCTTATTGCTGAAATCTAAGAAGCCGGAGAAGGGTGGTCTCAATATATTGAGTTTGTAACACATTACACTCTTGGAGATTCAGACTTGGAATTCAAACTCTACTTGACATTTCTGAACTTCATTAAATTCACGACCAGTCGGAACATCCTTTAGAACAGAACATTTCCACTGAGTCCGTAGGAGACTGTTTTCGTTTGGTATTTGGGACTCAATTACCTCGGAAGGACGTTTGCCCATAGAAGTTGACTGATTCATTCATGTTCTGTCCTCAAAGATATCGTAGCTTAAAAAAGTGAACTCCATTCCCACTTCTTGTTGTTTATTAAATGCTCTTCATCATTAAACTTGTATTTCTGTAACAATAACTTCCTTTGAGATTAGTTTTATTCTAGAAATGTGGCAAATACCAATATACTTAACTAAGAAGTTAAGTCAGTGACTCCACGGGAACTCACTGGGAATGCCCACTAAGACTCAGGGAGCATTCAGGCATCCTTAGAAAATAACTAACCCTGGGTCCCATGTGGTCTATCAGTAATTAGATTTGTTATACTGTTATCTCCATGGCAAGCCCTGGACTTGGAGAAGCAAGGATGAGAGAGGATAAAGCACTGGATGCCTGGGGATATATGATTAGGAATGCTGTTCTTCAACTCACGTCTTTTGAACAAGTAACCCAAAGTTTTTATGGTGACTCTTCTCCAAAAATAAATACAATCATCGCATGAACCAAGCGTCATGAAAAAACATAACTGATGTCTAAACTGAAAAGAAAAAGGCATTTTCCCTTCCCTGTAACGTGTGTCTAATCCTGTTTTTCACAAACCTCCCTTAGATGGGTTCATCTCACATTCCCATCTCACATGCCACCTATTAAAATGATCTCTCATCCGTGTCACTCTCTTACAAGAAGCTCTGCACTGTCTCCTTGGGGTCGCACAAATCAGATCTGCCTTCCCTTGGGCAGTTTCTGGGTTTCAACCTTCTTGGTAATACTTTATATTTTCATTACCCTTCACATTGTTACTTACGAAAGGAAATTTGTCTTTATGTCTTATAAAGAAAATTATCTTTTTGTCATATATACATATTCTCCATCAGAGATTTTTAAACTTTTCTTGTGCTATGAACACCTTTTGCAGTCTGGGAACCCTATATCCTTCCTGAGAACAATTTTTTTAATAAGACTTTATTTTTTTAGAGCAGTTTTAGGTTCACAACAAAATTCAGGGGAAGGTACAGAGATTTTCCACTTACCCCCTACCCCCACAGCTGTATAGCCTCCCCTATTAACAGCTTTCCCCACCAGAGTGATACACGTGTTACAACGAACGAACCTATGTAGACACATCATGACCACCCAAAGCCCGCAGTTTACCTTACAGTTCACTCATGATTTGTACCTTCTATGGGTTTAGACACATCTGTAATGACAGGTATCCATCATTACGGTGTCCTGAAGAATATTTTCACTGCCCTAAAAATCCCCTGTGCTCTGCCTGTTGATTCCTTCCCCACACCCCACCCCCTGGTGACCAGTGATATATTCATGTCATGTCTCCATAGTTTTGCCTTTTCCACAGTATTATATAGTTGGAATCATATGGCATGCTTCCTTTTCAGATTGACTTCTTTCATGTAGTAATATGCATTTAAGGTTTTCCCATGTCTTTTCATGACTTCATACTCATTTCTTTTTAGTGCTGTATAGTATTCCCTTGTCTGCATATGCCATAGTTTATTTATCCATTCACCTGTTGAAGAACATCTTGGTTGCTTCCAGGTTTTGTCAATTGTGACTAAAGCTGCTATAAACATTCATACAGGTTTTTGTGTGGACATAAGTTGTGTCAACTGCTTTGGGTAAATACCAAGGAGTGTGATTGCTATAGGAGTACACTGTTTTGTAAGAATAGCCAAAGTGTCTTCCAAGGTGGCTGCACCATTTTGCGTTCCCACCAGCAATGTACGAGATTTCCTATTCCACATCCTCACTGGTGGTGTCAGTGTTCCAGATTTTGGCCATTCTAACAGCTGTGTGGTGGCATCTTATTGTTCTTTTAATGTGCATTTCCTGATGACATATTATGTGGAGCATCTTTTCATATGCTTTTTGCCATTTGTGTATCTTCTTTGGTGAGGTGTCTGTTAATGTCTTTGCCCATTTTTTAATTGGGTTGCTTCTTAGTGTTGAGTTTTAATTTTCTTTGTATATTTTGGATAACAGTCCTTTATCAGATGTGACTTTTGTAAATATTTTCTCACAGTCTATTGCTTGTCTTCTAATTCTCGTGATATTGTCTATATGTACCCTGCTGTTGTTAGATGAAATAGTCTTTAGATGTCAGTTATGTCCAATTAATCAGTGGTGCAATTGAGTTCAACTATGTCTTTACTGATTTTCTGCCTGCTGGATCTGTCCCCTTCAGAGAGAGAGGTGCTGAAGCCTCCGACTGTGATAGTGGATATATCTATTTCTCTTTGTATTTTTATTAGTTTTTGCCAAATATAGTTTGATGCTCTGTTGTTAGGTGCATACATGTTAAGATTGTTACGTCTTCTTGCAGAATTGATGCCTTTATCATCATGTAATGCCCTCTTTATCCCTGATAAGTTCCCTTACTTTGAAGTCAGCTTAATCCTATCTGGTGTGGTTTTCTTTCTATAGGCGGTCATTTGGTGCAGTAAAATGCATTATAAAAGTCACTTTCTTATGTACGCATCCAGTAGGGACGACATTTGGGAAGCTTCAGTGTGTTTCCTAGCATGGCCTTCTTGCTCCTATCTGCATGAGGCATCCACATGCCTGGCTGGGGTGACAGTGCTATACTGAGATATAATTTACATATAAAAAAATTCAAACTCTTTAAATGTTCCATTAGTTGATCACAACAATCCAATTGTGGAACATTTCTCTCACCCCAGTGATCAATCTTGCCCTCCTACGTCACTGTCCATCCTACCCCTAGCTCCAGGGAGCTGCTAATTGACTTTCTGTTCCCATGGTTTGTCTTCTGAACATTTCATGTAAATGGAATCATGCACCGTGTGGCCTTTGTGTCTGGCTCTTTCATTCAGCACAGCATTTGAAGGGCCACTCACCTTCCAGCGTGTGTCAGCACTTCGTTCCTCTTTACTACTGAGTGGCGTCCCATTTTATGGATTCTCCTTTGAATAGCGCTGCTGTGCACACTGTGTACACGTCTTTACGTGGCCTTGTATTCCCTTTCTCTTAGGTAGGTAACTAGGAGTGGAAGTGCTTGATCATATGGTAAATTTATGTTTAACTTTTTAAAAACCTTCCAAACTGTTTTCCACAAAGGTTGCACCACTTTACACAACCACTAAAAATAAGTAAGAGTTTCAGTTCCGTGGATTTAAATTCCTCCATGCTTATAACTGTCTGTCTTTTTGGTCCCAGCCTTTTGGCATGTACAGTGGTGTCTCAGTGGGTCTTCACTCTGCCTTTCCCTAATGCCTAGTGATGTCAGCATCTTTCATGTGCTTCTTGGCCATTTGCATATCTTCCTTGGTGAAATATCTATTTAAGTCTTTTGCCCAGTTTCAAATTGGGTTATTTATCTTCTTATTATTGAGTTGAATGAGTTCTTTATGTATCCTAGACAAAAGTTCTTTGTCAGTTATATTGTTTGCAAATATTTTCTCCCAGTCTGCGGCTTTTTTTTTCTCTCGCTTGCATAAGGGTGTTTTCTGAGGCACAAAAGTTTTAAACTTTGATGAAGTCTAATTTATCAGTATTTTCTTTTATCACTTGTGTTTTTGATGTCATATATGAAAAACAATCTTTGCCTAAAGCAAGGTCATGAGAATTTAACCAATATTTTCTTTGAAGAGTTTCATCATTTTAGTTCTTATATTAGGTTATTATTATATTTATATAATATTATATTTAGTTCTTATATTATTATATATAAACTTATATTTAGTTCTTATATTATTAACATCATTTCGGGTCATATATTAAGTCTAAGTGGGACCCAATATATAAGGTCAATTTTGGGGCAATATGAGGTATGAGTCCAGTCCTGTCCTTTTTTTAAATTTTATTAAGAAAGAAGTGCTTAAATTCTTCTTTGCACTTTCTTTTCAAAATTAAAAGTGGTCTGGGGAAAAATGATATTATATAGAGAGATCCAGACAGAAGGAGGGATGAAGGAATGATCTCCTCCTTCAGTTCCTGGGGGAAATGTGAGAATGACAACAAGGAGGAAGGAGAGAAGCAGTTTCAGAACTGCGTCCTGATTCTCTCCTCCCTGGGCCCTGCCCGACCTGGGGAGGTAGGAGATCCCCGGATTCCCGCCCTGTCCCTGCCTGGGCGTGTGTGGAGGCTCCTGGCAGGTGCCCTTTGCCCATGCACTTGTGGTACAGCCGGTAAACGTGGCACTGAAGCATGAGCTGAGCAGCCAGAGGGAAATGGTGAGGCAGAAGCCCCCTGCGTTGACTTGGTTTCCATAAGGTGCAGAGCAGCCCAGAGGGGGAGAAGATTCAGAAGCGGTCTCCATATTCAGGGCAAGGGTTGGCATGCAGAACAACCCAGGTGAGCCAGCTCCAGGCAGCAGACATATCTGACTGGTTTCTACAAAACCGACCTCAGGCAGAGTTAGCAAAAGACGCCATCAGTTTTGTCTGATTTGACAAATAAAAATGGCAAGCAATAGGATATATTGGAGAATATGAGGAAGCCATTTGGTATAAACCTAATTCGGCCTGACCTTGTCTTTCCAAAAGGGCCTGACCGTGGCTGTTGAGCATGCATGGTATATCTGCTTTAGATATTCCCTATGGCAAGAACAAAGGCCCTTGAGATAAAGGTGCAACTTCCCTCCCCCTCCCAACGTTGGAATTTCCTTAAGGATTAAGCATCTTTCCTTAGGCTAGAAACTGATTGCTGCACTCACCTGTGGCCACCCAGCTCGAGACAATAGACTTGCCTCCTGCTACGCCCACCAAGATAGCAGACCACTACCTGCTGTGTCCATCAAGTGCTGTGCCGACAGGGCAATCTTGTGACTATTGTGGGAGGGACATTTCAATCATATGTGAAACACCCTGTTTGGGGGTATATAACCACTCTGTGCACCCCACTTCTTTGGTGCCCTTTCTTCCTTTGGGAAGAAAGCCCTGGACCATGGTCCTCAGATTTCAACTCAGAATAAACTCACCCAAATTTTCATTTACAGATTGGTTATGGATTAGTTTCGTCGACAGATTCGAAAGAGTCAAGCTGACCAGTTACATCACCTATAATATTCAGGTGGAAGGGCAACAACCTCCAGATGGATATGAGACATCACCCCAAAAGGAGGCTAGACGCTGGAGAACCTTGACCTTTGCAAGCTGCCCTGAGCTAACCCACACAGGTCACCCGTGTCCTTAACCATACATCACCCCTGCCTCCCACTTGGAAAACATCAGAAAGACGTGAACAGGAAAGAGCGGGCCAGAGGAGCCTGACCCTGCCTAAAGGGACTGTTGCAATCATCAGACTTGGCGAAGGTTTAAGTTGGGTTGGTCATCAAAAGAATTTCCCCAATAAATAGCAGTTGGAGGATTAAAAGTGGCCAATTCAGCTACATAAAAAATGAAACAGTGTGGCTGGCAGCTCTTAACCATCCCCACCTCCTAATATTCGTGCTCTTGTGGGTCCCCTTCCCTCACCTGTGGCAGGACCTAGTAACTTGCTTCTAATAAACGGAACATGGTTATGGAGTGACAGAGAGTCACGTCCACCATTAGGTTACAAAAGATGGACCTCCATTTCTCTCTTTCTCCAGCTGGCCTTCTCTCCTGCCCTCTTGCTGGCTTACTCTGGTGAAGCGAGCTGCCATATTGTGGGCCGCTGTGTGGAAAGGCCCACTTGGCAGGAAACAAGGAGGCCCCTGGCCAACAGTTTGTGAGGAATTGTGCCTTAGTCATAGCTCAGGAGGAATGGAATCCTGCAACAACCAGGGGCGGGGGTTTGTGAGCA
Organism: Equus asinus; assembly: GCF_041296235.1. Taxonomy (NCBI): domain Eukaryota; kingdom Metazoa; phylum Chordata; class Mammalia; order Perissodactyla; family Equidae; genus Equus; species Equus asinus. The sequence continues at coordinate 314,157 of NC_091792.1, forward strand.
GATACTTCCCAGAAAGTCCTGAGGCGACTGCAGCCTTAGCAGAGGCCCAGGCCCGAGGACCTGCCTGAGCCAGACCTGGATTCTCGACTCACGGAAACGGCGAGAAGATAGCATTGCTGTTTTAACCTACTAAGTTCCGGGTAAATTTGTAATGAAGCAACAGAAAACTGAGATGATAATTTATGTATTTTTTTGTTCACCTGGGTTTTATAAACACCCAACTACCTCTCAAAGAACCCCTCCCAGTCAGCACACACCGTGGACGCAGCGGTGGTCAGGGAGCCCTGAAATATGGTTGAGACTTGGAAAGCCTGAAATTTCTTATGGGTCACAAAGAGTTGGCAAATGAAGGATGCTGGAGACTGTGTCTGCATTGGCCTCGAGGCGGGAGCAGACCGACACTAGGCCCAGATGGAAGCTTATCTCACAGGTGAACGGCAGCTCTTTTCTCCGCCCATGGAGGAAAAGGAAAATACTTGAAAGATGATGTCAAGATTAACTCTAGGCTTCACAGCAAACCCAGAAATCGAGAGGAGGGTGAGGTGGCAACGATGAGTTAATTACTAGGATGGAAAATGGAAACTGCAAGAGCTTAGGGAGGTAGGCCTCGTAGCACAGTCATGTTATGAACGGGCCGTGGTCAGGAAGTAGAGGGACTGCTGAGGAAGAAGGTGATGTGGGACTGAGACAGTGACAAGAAGAACCTGATTGTAGTGAACTGTGTGGTGCTCAGAGGAGGCTCCAGTGCAATGATGCTGCAGGGGCTGGTACATTGTGGCTTCCCCAGTTCGCATCACACTATATAAAACGCAAGTTTAAAAACTTTTTTAAGTGCTAGGCATTGTTATATTTTGTAGACAGAAAATGAAACATTATTTTCCATTTTTTTTGTTTTTCATATTTTAAAATCAACCTCTTTTTTCTCACCAGGTCTCAAATACATTACTTAGGCCTTCAGAAAACTTGTAGAAACTTAAAAATCTTTCCAGCCCTTAAAATAGCTTGTCAGACAGATACCTTCTAGCCACATGGACTTTCAAGCCTGACTGGCTGTGTTGGAGCCCTGGTTCTGCCATTTACGATGTGTGACCTTGAATAAGTCATTGAACTTCTCTGACCTCAGTTTCATCATCTGAAAAATGGTTGTAATAATAGTATCAGTTACCATATAGGATGATTGTTAGGTTTAAATGAGTAAACATGTGTAAAGAGCTCAGCATAATGTCTGGCACCCAATGAACAAAAGATGACTATGAATAGTGTTAATATTATTGTTATTATTAAGAAATTGATCTGCTTTCGTGGACCTCTTTGAATTCATCAAAATGTTAGGATTTTAGGAATCATCATGGCCAGATGCTCCCAAACCTGATCCTTCCTTGTGGCCCTTCCTTTCTGAGGCTCTTATGTAATATTCCACTTGTCTCCACTTTGGCAATTCACGACCCATCTTTTGCTCTGGGACCTGGTCAGATTTTCCGCGACTCTTTCTGGTACTCAGACCTCAGGTGGTAACTGCAGTCATGGTTTGCCTCACAGTAAACGGCCTATTCTCAGCAGACACCGTCTCCTGCGTCTCAAATCCTTTCCACGGGAATCTCCAGCTGGAAGTCCTGGCAGCAGCAGGCCGTGTCACCACCTCCTCAGCATGAGTGCCCTACAGTGGCCACAGATGTGAAACCTGTCATTCTCTGCTGCCTTACCAGCTATGATAGAAATACAATAAAACTTAAGGACTCATCGTAATCACTTATTTCACAAGCTACATTGTTGTGTCTAAGTAAGTAAATGCTTATATCAAACTTTTGACCTCGTCTAGAAGGTCATTTGAAAAGGGGGGACCCACAAAATCCTTCAAAAAATAGCACCTCTTTATGATCAATTTATTTTCTTCTTTTTCTCTTTCTCTCAAACACGAGAACCACACCTTAAAGCAGATTCTTTATATAACATTTTTTGAGCACTTTCTGTGTTGGCCGCTATGCCAAGTCCCCTGAGTGGATTATCAGATTTAATCTCCAGGATCACCTTGTGAGGTGTGGTGTCTTATCTCGAGCACCATTTCTATTTATTTAATATGTATCTGAAAAATATGGATCTTTTTCCTCCAGAAATGTAGGTGGGATTTTGACTTGAGCTGTGATTTGCGTACTCATTTTGGCTCCCATTGCTCCCAGTTACGCCTACACACGTAAAAACTACTCCACAATTCCTCAGGGAGGCGCGCCGGCCGACTTTCCCATGTGTCTCCATCAGTTGGTTCCAGCTCACTTCATGGTTGATCGACAGACTTAAATTAACCTCACCACAAGCAAAGAACAATGGTTTAAAGATTTTCGGAAAGAGGAATAGCTTTTGAAAAAAGGTAGAAAGAGGTAATAGCAGTTTATAAATGGTAGAAGATAACTGAGTTGCACACCTCATTTGGAGAAAGATGTGTATGATGTAGTACAACATTTTCCCTGTGGAAAATTCACGTACGTAACAGTTCAGTCCCAAATTTCCGTTATCAAATACTCCATTTCAGATGGTTTAAAATATGAATTGTCAAAAATGTAGTACCCATCTGTAGTTAGACTTATTGAGTCAAACAAGTGTCACGTATCTGACATATATAATATGAATCTACATGGTACCCAGAAAGACAACGGTTAGCAGTTTATGGACACCTTGTGTTTCAGTGAGGGAGGATTTCATGTCCTATACACTTACCATCTTGGTGACTATTCAGTTTACATTATACAGGTATCTGCTTGAACTGCAGGGTGCTTTTTGATAACTCTGTAGTCTATATATGAGCATTTTCCAGGGCAGGAGGCTGATGTTGGCAAATATACATGGCAGGTCAATCATACACACATTGGTAAAGGTGGGACTTTTACATTTCCAAGATTTTAAGCCTTGGAAACATGATATAATGTTCCATCTTTGTCCATTTTTTTGTAATATAATTTGTTTGCCCATTGGATATAATGAGATTAAACAGAGAGTAGAATATTGTAGTAACGATTTCATACACATATAAATGTGCATGAAATTATTAAGTGCAAAAATTGCACAAGGAAAATGCATATAATAAAGAGATACTAATCAAATTTTTTCTCACATAGCTAAAAGTATACATATGTATTTTATTTTTTCAGGTCATATTGGCTTTTAACATGTTGTAAATTTCAGGTGTACATTATCATATTTCAGTTTCTGTATAGATTGCACTGTGTTCACCATCAATAGTCTAGATTTCATCTGTCACCATACACATGTACCCTTCACCCCTTTCACCCTCCATCCACCCCTTTTCCCTCTGGTAACTGCTATCTGTTCTTGTCTAGGTGTTTGTTTATCTTCCACATGTGAGTGAAATCATGTGGTATTTATCTTTCTCTGTCTGACTTACTTCACTTAACATTATACCCACAAGGTCCATCCATGTTGTTGCAAATGGCATGATTTTGTCTTTTTTATGGCTGAGTAGTATTCCACTGTATATCTCTAGCACAGATTCTTTATCCATTCATCTGTTGATGGGCATTTGGTGGCGTCCACATCGTGGCTATTATGAATAATGCTGCGATTAACATAGGTGTGCATAAATCTCTTTAAATTGTTGTGTTCATATTCTTTGGAGAAATACTCAGTAGTAGAAGAGCTGGATCATATGGTATTTCTATTTTCATTTTTTGAGAAATCTCCATACTGTTTTCCATAGTGGCTGCACCAGTTTACATTCCCACCAGCACTGAATGAGGGTTCCCTTTTCTCTACAACCTCTCCAACATTTACTGTTTCTTGTCTTGTTATTTCTAGCCATTCTGATCAATGTGAGAGGATATCTCATTGTAGTTCTTTTTTTTTTTTAAAGATTGGCACCTGG